>NC_053390.1:491463418-491816433 GCF_905171765.1 Bufo bufo | reverse complement strand
TTTTTGTCACAAGTTAGCGGAAATTGATTTTTTTTCTTTTTTTTTTCTTACAAAGTGTCATATTCCACTAACTTGTGACAAAAAATAAAATCTCACATGAATTCACCATACCCCTCACGGAATCCAAATGCGTAAAATTTTTTAGACATTTAGATTCCAGACTTCTTCTCACGCTTTAGGGCCCCTAAAATGCCAGGGCAGTATAAATACCCCACAAGTGACCCCATTTCGGAAAGAAGACACCCCAAGGTATTCGCTGAGGGGCATATTGAGTCCATGAAAGATTGAACTTTTTGTCACAAGTTAGCGGAAAGGGAGACTTTGTGAGAAAAAACAAAAAAAAATCAATTTCCGCTAACTTGTGCCAAAAAACAACAACTTCTATGAACTCGCCATGCCCCTCACGGAATACCTTGGGGTGTCTACTTTCCGAAATGGGGTCACATGTGGGGTATTTATACTGTCTGGGCATTGTAGAACCTCAGGAAACATGACAGGTGCTCAGAAAGTCAGAGGTGCTCTTTAGAATTTGGGCCCCTTTGCCCACCTAGGCTGCAAAAAAGTGTCACACATGTGGTATCGCCATACTCAGGAGAAGTAGGGCTGTGTGTTTTGGGGTGTATTTTTACATATTTCCCATGCTGGGTGAGATAAATATCTCTGTCAAATGACAACTTTGTATAAAAAAATGGGAAAAGTTATCTTTTAGAGAGATATTTCTCTCACCCAGCATGGGTATATGTAAAAAGACACCCCAAAACACATTGCCCAACTTGTATTGAGTACTTCGATACCAGATGTGTGACACTTTTTTGCTGCCTAGGTGGGCAAAGGGGCCCAAATTCTAAAGAGCACCTTTAGGATTTCACAGGACATTTTTTACACATTTGAATTTCAAACTACTTCTCATGCATTAGGGCCCCTAAAATGCCAGGGCAGTATAACTACCCCACAAGTGACCCCATTTTGGAAAGAAGACACCCCAAGGTATTTCGTGATGGGCATAGTGAGTTCATGGAAGTTTTAATTTTTTGTCACAAGTTAGTGGAATATGAGACTTTGTAAGGAAAAAATAAAAATAGAAAATCATAATTTTCCACTAACTTGTGACAAAAAATAAAAAGTTCTATGAACTCACTATGCCCATCAGCGAATACCTTAGGGTGTCTACTTTCCGAAATGGGGTCATTTGTGGGGTTTTTCTACTGTCTGGGCATTGTAGAACCTCAGGAAACATGACAGGTGCTCAGAAAGTCAGAGCTGCTTCAAAATGCAGAAATTCACATTTTTGTACCATAGTTTGTAAACGCTATAACTTTTACCCAAACCAATAAATATACACTTATTGCATTATTTTTTTATCAAAGACATGTAGAACAATACATTTTGAGAAAAATGTAGATAGAAATGTATTTTTTTTTTAACATTTTACAACAGAAAGTGAAAAATGTCATTTTTTTTGCAAAAAATTCGGTAAATTTCGATTAATAACAAAAAATTAAAAAAATGTCAGCAGCAATGAAATACCACCAAATGAAAGCTCTATTAGTGAGAAGAAAAGGAGGTAAAATTCATTTGGGTGGTAAGTTGCATGACCGAGCAATAAACCGCGAAAGTAGTGTAGTGCAGAATTGTAAAAAGTGGCCTGGTCATTAAGGGGGTTTAAGCTAGGGGAGTTGAGGCGTTTAATAGGAAATATACGTACGTCCAATTAGCCATTCTGCGGTGAATTGTGATTGTTCTATCTCTTTTTTTCGTGTGTATTAATAGGAACTGAAAAGAATGGCGTGGTATTAAACAGGCAGGAAGTGCTCAAACCCACATGCAGTTGTGCATATATATACAGGGGAGCAAATCCTGCACTTGTGGCCCGTTGCTAATGGCGATCCCCAGCAAAAATGCATACAGTGGAGGATGCCTGCAGCGAACCACAAGTACCACACTCAATTTTAAAATCAGTTTGAGGGTTTAGTAAGACCGCAGAGTGCACCTGTCTTTGCAATTATTATATTGTTTACATCCACATAATTGCTATCTTGTGTAGGATGTCTATTGTGGTACTTGTGGTTCGCTGCGGGCATCCTCCACTGTATGCATTTTTGCTGGGGATTACCATTAGCAACGGGCAGGGGCGTAGCTAAAGTCTCATGGGCCCTGGTGCAAGAGTTAGGCTTGGGTCCCCCTTCCCTCAGTGCTTTGTGTGTCTTCTTATGCAGCACAAGGATCTTGGGGCCCCCTCAGGCTCCTGGGCCCGGTAGCGACTGCTACCTCTGCACCCCCTATAGCTACGCCCCTGGCAATGGGCCACAAGTGCAGGATTTGCTCCCCTGTATATATATGCACACTGCATGTGGGTTTGAGCACTTCCTCTCTTTTCAGTTTGTATATAGAGATGTCTGGAGGTGTATAAACTCCAATTTAAATGTGCCTGCTTTCCATCCATAGGCTACTTTTAGGTGCACCTGCGAGACCTGGGCCATATCAGCCAGTTTTGAGTGGGACTTGCAGACTCCTCCCTCCTCCCATTGATAGCATGGTTACATGCTGGAGGTAACTGGTGAGTTGCCTGTGAGTCGGACCTCACGCTCCTGTAATTCGCCCACTGGCCCCTGCTTTTGCCCATATGGCTCAGGTAGGTGCGTGTTAGGACCCGAGCTACTTGAGAAAACTTGGCGCGGTGCTCGGGCTCAGACATGTCCTACACCGTCGGACATGTTGGCTAATCTCTCAAATTTAAAATCAGTTTGAAGGTTTAGTAAGACCGCAGAGTGCACCTATCTTTGCTATTATAGTGTTTTAATAGGAAAAAGAATACTGTTCTGCGGTGAATTGTGATTTTTTTTTGGGGGGGGATTTATTAATCAGAAAAAAAAGATATATGTCTTAATTGCAGTTCAGCGGTGAAGTTAAATTGTACAACAGTCATTTACGTGCTGTATAAAAAGGAAATAAATATATATACGTCCCATTAGCCATTATGCTGTGAATTGTGATTGTTATATTTCTTTTTTTGGTGTGTAGTAATAGGAAAAAGAATACCGTTCTGCGGTGAATTGTGATAATTTCTTTTGGGGGGGGATTTATTCATCAGAAAAAAAAAGATATACACTCACCTAAAGAATTATTAGGAACACCTGTTCTATTTCTCATTAATGAAATTATCTAGTCAACCAATTACATGGCAGTTGCTTCAATGCATTTAGGGGTGTGGTCCTGGTCAAGACAATCTCCTGAACTCCAAACTGAATGTCAGAATGGGAAAGAAAGGTGATTTAAGCAATTTTGAGTGTGGCATGGTTGTTGGTGCCAGACGGGCCGGTCTGAGTATTTCACAATCTGCTCAGTTACTGGGATTTTCACGCACAACCATTTCTAGGGTTTACAAAGAATGGTGTGAAAAGAGAAAAACATCCAGTATGCGGCAGTCCTGTGGGCAAAAATGCCGTGTGGATGCTAGAGGTCAGAGGAGAATGGGCCGACTGATTCAAGCTGATAGAAGAGCAACGTTGACTGAAATAACCACTCGTTACAACCAAGGTATGCAGCAAAGCATTTGTGAAGCCACAACACGCACACCCTTGAGGCGGATGGGCTACAACAGCAGAAGACTCCACTGGGTACCACTCATCTCCACTACAAATAGGAAAAAGAGGCTACAATTTGCACGGGCTCACCAAAATTGGACTGTTGAAGACTGGAAAAATGTTGCCTGGTCTGATGAGTCTCGATTTCTGTTGAGACATTCAAATGGTAGAGTCCGAATTTGGCGTAAACAGAATGAGAACATGTATCCATCCTCTGATGGCTACTTCCAGCAGGATAATGCACCATGTCACAAAGCTCGAATCATTTCAAATTGGTTTCTTGAACATGACAATGAGTTCACTGTACTAAAATGGCCCCCACAGTCACCAGATCTCAACCCAATAGAGCATCTTTAGGATGTGGTTGAATGGGAGCTTCGTGCCCTGGATGTGCATCCCTCAAATCTCCATCAACTGCAAGATGCTATCCTATCAATATGGGCCAACATTTCTAAAGAATGCTATCAGGACCTTGTTGAATCAATGCCACGTAGAATTAAGGCAGTTCTGAAGGCAAAGGGGGTCCAACACCGTATTAGTATGGTGTTCCTAATAATTCTTTAGGTGAGTGTATGTCTTAATTGCAGTTCAGCGGTGAAGTTAAATTGTACTACAGCCATTTTTCCGGGATATCATTTTAATTTTAATTGAATTCTTTTATTATACAGTATGTCAGACAGACAGGTGGCAGGCCCTTCAAAGGGAACAGGCAGTGGCCAAAATGTTTGTCTCAGGCAGAAGAAGAAGGGAGAGTGGCAGCAGGTGTTTTAGCGAGAGGCCTGAACTCCCAGTGTCCTCTAGCGGTTGTGTCTTGACCAGAAACCCATCGGTGCTTTAATGGTTGACTCTGTCTTCGACTTCATCGCAAATGCTGGTGCGTTCCACTGACACAACCCTTAGTTGGCATGGCCCGGGAGCAGGCCCTGTACCCCACCTGTCCTGAACCTTCCTCTGTCATTTTCAGTTCCCTCAGCGCGAGAAGTATTATATGCCGTAGGCTCGGCTCCACTTTTCAGCGAGGACGAGCTACTAGAGAACAGTCAACAGGAACTGCCCAGCCAAGATCTGGAGGAGACATCCGCTGCTTCCTCCGGTAGGCGGGCAAGTAGTGGGAATTGGTGTTGCGAGCGGTAAGGCTTCTGACCCAGAGACGGTTGAGAAGGACATCAGTGACGTGCAGACAGTACTCGATGATGATGTAGCCGATTGCACTTGGGAGCCGGGTGAGGAAGGGGCTTCATCATTGGGAGAAGATGGTGGTAGCTTGCCCGTCAGGCAGCGGCAGAGCCAGCAACTCGCTAGCATGGCCAGGAGTCAGCAGAGTGGCAACAATGGGAGGATGGGAGCCAAACGTGCGGTGCACGGGTTCACAGAGGCAGCGGTAGCAGGCAGTCAGGGCGGAGTGTTGGGGGGAAAATGCCATACTCGGCCATGTAACAATTTTTTGTTAGGCCGCCGGAGGAGGTGAACATGACCATTTGCAGAATTTGTGGGCAGAAGGTGAAGCGTATCCAGGGTGCCAATGTTTGCACCACGGCCCTGTGTAAACACATGTAGCATCACCATAAAGTGGCCTGGGAGGACCGTGGCTCTGATATGGTGGTCCAGCCTGCTGCAGCAACTGCTGCATCACCCAGTGGCACACACCCAATTATATGCAGTCAAGGTTCCACCACCTCAGCCAAAAAGAGCTATCTGTTCTTCCCATCATCTGTTGGTCCTGATGCTCCTGCTCCTCCTCCTTCTACTCCTCGTCAGTCATTCCGTCATCATCCGATCACCAAAGCGATTGCCAAGAGACAACAGTATGCGTGCACTCATCCAACGGTGCAGAAGCTGAACATGCTCCTGGCCAATTTGCTGGTGCTGCAGTCCCTCCCTTTCCAACTGGTGGACTCTGCACCTTTCAGAGAACTGATGTCTTGTGCCGAGCTGAGGTAAAGAATCACAAGCCGTCATTTCTTTGAGAAAAAGGCAGTACCAGCCCTGCACACATATGTAGAACAGAAGGTGGGCTAGTCCTTGAGCCTGTTGGTGTCTGCCAAAGTGCATGGCAGAGCCGAAATGTGGAGCTGTATCTGCGGTCAAGGACAATATATGTCCTTTATGACCCACTGGGTAACTGTGGTTCTTGCCCAGCCTCCACTTTCTCACGCCGTTGGTCCTGCGACAATGTCCGCCTCGGCCTCCTCATCCTCCACCGTGTCCTCAGCCTCCACTGCAGGAGGAGCATTCACAGTGCTCCTTCAGCATACATACCACATGTGCAGGGCAAGTGGTGTCACACTGTTCTGCACCTAGTTTGTCTGGGCTAACTGAGTCACAGGGGAGGAACTGCTCCACGTCCTTAATCAAGCAATCGAATCCTGGCTTTCTCCTCAGCAACTCAAAATTGGAACAATGGTGACCGACAATGGGAAGAACATGTTGTCGGCGCTGCGTCAAGGAGGGCTGAGCCATGCGCCTTACATGGCACACATGTTCAATCTGTTTGTAAAGCGGTTCCTGAAGTCTTCACCCCATTTACAAGACATCCTGAAAATAGCCAGGAAATTTTCCATACACTTCAGCCACTCAGTCTGCGCGTTTCGGACTCACAGATTACAGTCCTTACTCATGACTGTAATCTGTGAGTCCGAAATGCGTAGACTGTGTACTACTGTCCTGTGTATGGAAAACTTTTAACCACTGGAATAAAGAATTGGATTTTCAAAGCTGGACCTTTCCGTCTTTTTTTCACATTACAAATTAGCAGCTGATCCAGGCTGCGTCCGTGCTTCTGGGAGTAGTTTTTAGGTGAGCGCTATAGTATGTTCTATACTTCAGCCACTCGTACACTGCAAAGCACACCCTCCTTGATCTGCAGAGGCAGAACGGCGTCCCCCAACATTAACGGTTCCACCCATTGGAATTCCACCCTCCATATGGATTTCTTGAAGATACAGGCGGACAGAGGTACTCCCCTGTGTAACTTCAATGTTATGCATGACACCTTCCCTTTGCTCGGCACCTTTGAGGAGGCCACTTTATTCGCCAGGACTATGGGATGAACAATGTCATTCCACTGATTCATGTCCTGGAACAGATGCTGCTAAATCTGGCTGGCCAGGGGACAGGAGACGTGGCGACTAAATCGGCTGAACTAGAGGAGGAGCACATTTGATCACAAGCAATGCTAGATAAATGGGTGGTTTTTCTACACAGGTGACAGGAGAGGAGGAGCAGAAGCAGCCAGAGGAGCTACAGGGCGATGAGGAAGACGAGTCAGATGACCCAGACACACCGTGGCAGTATGCAGTGGAGATGGAGGCAGGGAGTCCCTCCGAGTCAATTGTGCAAATGGCCCGTTGCATGCTCAGTTGCTTGCATAGTGACAGCCGAATTGTCACTATTCGGCAGAGGGATGACTACTGGCTCTCCTCCATGTTAGACCCTCGCTACCTTTTTTACACCCGCTGAGAGGACAAACTGAACTACTATTGAGACATCCTATGTAGTCAGTTGGCCGCTGCCTATGTGCGCTATCGCCCGTCCTCATGCAGGACTGACCGGGGGGGCCCTCTGCGCTTATGTTCCAATGCCATGGCTGCTGGGGGAATTGGGCAGGAGCAGTACCAGCTCCATCAGCAGCAACTTAAGTCTAGATTTGCTGATGAGCAGTTTTCTTCACCCGCCTACTGAAAAAATTACTCACCAGCAGCAGCTAGACATAGAGTAGAACCTGAACCAGCAGGTTGTGGCATACTTGGAGTGCACCCTGCCACCCCACATCGATGATCCTCTGGACTACTGGGCAGCCAAACTCGATTTGTGGCCGCAACTGACCGAGTTTGCCCTGGACTAGCTTTCCTGCCTGGCCAGCAGTGTTGCATCAGAGCGGGTGGTTAGTGTGGCCAGGGCCATAGTTAGCCCAAGGAGAACTCGCCTGTCAACCCAAAATGTGAAGAAACTGATCTTTGTGAAGATGAATCAGGTGTGGATCAGCCAGGATTTTCAAACACCAGTGCCTGATGCATCAGACTAGATCATCCATGGTGCCACACCAGCACTTTGATAAAAGAGACGGGTTTATTCTGGCTACCTGCCTCCTCTACTATTCTGATGCTGCCACCCACCTGATGCCAAGTACTCCTTTTTTCACCCACCATCTTCAGCTGGTACTGGTATTGCCGCCCACCTCCCCACTCTGTCACTGTGTCACTCTGTGGTCTCTTGATGCTGCTGCCACCTCCACACTATGTCACCTTGCCACTCTGTGGTCTCCTCATTCTGCTGCCACCTCCACACTATGTCACATTGCCACTCTGTGGTCTCCTGATGCTGCTGCCACCTCCTCATTATGTCACCTTGCCACTTTGTGTTCTTATGATACTGCTGCCACCTTCACACTAAGTCACCTTGCCACTCTGTGGCCTCCTCAGGCTGCTGCTATCTCGACACTATGTCACCTTGCCACTCTGTGGTCTCCTCATGCTGCCACCACCTCCACACTGTCATTGTGCAGCTCTGTGGCCTACTCATGCTGCTTGCACCTCACCACTATGTCATAGGGCCACTCTGTGGACTTCTCTTGCTGTTATCACCCTCCCCACTTCATGACTGGGCCACTATTTTCCCTTTTGGCCTGGCTGACATCATCATTTATTTGACTCTTCTTCTAATCTGTCAGAAGGAAGGAAAAATGAGACGCACAATGGATCCTGTCTGTGTAGCAGCTGTAAGGCTTGTATGGTCCCATCAGAATTGGCTTATGATTTGGTAGCCAAAAGCAGGAGTGGGTACAAAACACAGAAGACATGGAAATATTTCATTCACATGTCATCTCTGTTTTAGATCCACTCCTGTTGTTTTGGGCATCAGCAATACTGATGGATTACTGACCGAATGCTGATCGAGTGAAGGCGGAAGCTCCACAGACAGGATCCATTTTTTGTGTGTTATTGTTCTGACAGATCAGAGGAAGGGCAAAATAATCAGTGATGTCAACACAAACTTACTGCTGACACCCTCCATTTTGTCCGGGGGGCTCTACTTGTATAAGTGTTTAATAGAACAGGTTCTGTAGACATCTATGTGAAATCAGCTGATGACGCACTGATGCGCTTCTTCTTGGCGCTAACATTGACCTGTAAGTCTGAGTTCATACTCAAGTTATTTGGTCAGTTTTGGCCCGTGACGGCCCAAATAAGTGAAGTGTGCAGTGATTCTAAGAGCGACGCCTGTCTTCTGCATGTCATACGGACTCACAGTATTATTTCACTACCACAGCAGACTCCCTATGCGTGTTACTGCAAGGTACAGTGTTCTACACCACTATAAAGGCTCTCTGCAGCCAGGAAATACATGTAGCAGCTTTTAAACGCGATTCACCGCCAATAAATTCGGATCGAACTGAATTTTTTATTTTATTTGACAAACCAGCCAAATGGAATTTTTTAAAAATTTGCTCATCTCTAATAATTATATATTTACAGCTAGTATAAGTTATACGTCTTCTTGTACAATATATAGTGATATGGAGCATGCCGATATAACCTGGGCATCTTAAATTAGGCTAATGCTCTGGCAGGGCAGTGGGAAACAAAGATCAGCATAAAAAGCTGGTCTTTGTAAATGACACCCAATATATACACCTAATAAAATTTGTCATAGGTTCACTTTGGTACGAATACACCTTGCAATAAATGAAAGAACCATTTGGTCCCAACCGGTTTTGCTGGCGCGTCGGTGTGATGTTCAACCAGAACAAGGTGACTGTGGTGATAGACCAAGAAGAATAACCACATAAATAGGGGATGGTAACTGGTATATCCCTGGAAGGTGATTCTGTGTTGGCTCTGTAAGACCTAGCCATCCTAATGGTATAACAGGGTAATCGAGGGCATTGCTTTCCCCTTAGTGTTACCACACAGTAATAATGCCCACATTGTGCCCCCTCACAGTAGTAACACTCACATTGTGCTCCCTCACAGTATTAATGCCCACATTGTGCTACCTCACAGTAGTAATATCCACTTTGTGCCCCCTCACACTAGTAATGCCCACATTGTGCCTCTTCACAGTAGTAATACTCACATTGTGACCCCTCACAGTACTTATGTTCACATTGTGCCCATCACAGTAATGTCCACATTCTGCCCTGTCACAGTAGTGATGCCCACATTGTGCCCCCTCACAATAGTAATGCCCTCATTGTGCTGCCTCACAGTAGTAATGCCCACTTGTTGCCGCTTTCAGTACTGTCCCCTTAAAGTGTGAAGATGAAGTTTCTGATCATTTGAATTCCATTTTGTATCTGCACTAGTGTTGGGCGAGCATGTTTGGCCGAACACAAATTTTACTCAGCACATCGCGGTGTTCGGCCGAATACCACGTGTGCTCGAGCACGATGCTCGAGTCTCCTCCCTGCACATTTGTTGGCTGTTGTGCAGCCAATAAATGTGCAGGTAAGTACTGCCATTCACTGTAATGCCGTAGCCATGTTGGCTACTGGCATTACAGTGATTAGCTGGCCAGAACGCGTCATCGGGTGCTATATAGTACTTTTATACTTGTTATAGACCCAAAAGTCCTTTTAAAGACTATTGTTGTGTGTGGCAGCAATATATATTTTTTGCGCAACCTGCACTAAATTGCTTAAACTTGTTATAGACCCAAAAGTCCTTTTAAGGACTATAGTTGTATCTGGCAGCAATATATATTTTTAGCGCAACCTGCATTAAATAGCTTGCAATTGTTTTGCCGCTGCAGACAGTGACATTATTTGCGCTACATCTCCTGTCTAACGTGTGCGCAGCCTAAAAATATCTTTGACATCCAGTGTACTTTTTCCGTAGTCGGTGTCTGCTGTGGACAGTTACATTACCTGTGCTAAATCTCCTGTATAACGTTTGCGTATCCGAAATATCAGTGACATTCAGTCAAATTTTTTTTGCTGCTGATGGCAGCGACATTACATGCGCTACATCTTCAGTATAATGTTAGCGCATCCGAAATATCAGTGACATTCAGTCAATTTTTTTTCGCCGCTGGTGACAGCGACATTATCTGCGCTACATCTCCTGTCTAACGTGTGCGCAGCCTAAAAATATCTGTGACATCCAGTGTACTTTTTCTGTAGACTGTGTCTGCTGCGGACAGTTACATTACTTGCGCTACATCTCCTGTATAACGTTTGCGTATCCGAAATATCAGTGACATTCAGTCAAATTTTTTTGCTGCTGGTGGCAGCGACATTACCTGCACTACATCTCCTGTATAACGTTTGCCCATCCTAAATATCAGTGACATAAATTTAGTGTCATTTCTTTATTAGCCGGTGGTGACAGCGACATTACTTGCGCTATACCTCCTGTATAACGTTTGTGCATCCTAAATATCAGTGACATTTATTCAGTGTAATTTTTTATTAGGCGGTGGTGACAGCGACATTACTTGCATTATACCTCCTGTATAACATTTGTGCACCCTAAATATCAGTGACATTCTTTCAGTGTAATTTTTTATTAGACGGTGGTGACAATGACATAATTTGCGCTATACCTCTTATATAACGTTTGTGCAAACTAAATATCAGTGACATGAATTCAGTGCAATTTTTTATTAGGCGGTGGTAACAGCGACATTACTCGCACTATACCTCCTGTTTTAAAGTGTGCACATCCTAAATATCAGTGACATTCATTCAGTGTAATTTTTTTATTAGGCAGTGGTGCAGCGACATTACTTACAATGACATAATTTGCGCAATACCTCCATTATAACGTTTGTGCATCCTAAATATCAGTGACATTCATTCAGTGTAATTTTTAATTAGGTGGCGGTGACAGCGACATTACTTGCGTTATACCTCCTGTTTAACGTGTGCGCATCCTTAATATCAGTGACATTTATTCAGTGTAACTTTTTATTAGAAACATAGAATGTGTCAGCAGATAAGAACCATTTGGCCCATCTAGTCTGCCCAAAATACTGAATACTATGAATAGCCCTTGGCCCTATCTTATATAAAGGATGGCCTTATGCTTATCCCATGCATGCTTAAACTCCTTCACTGTATTTGCAGCTACCACTTCTGCAGGAAGGCTATTCCATGCATCCACTACTCTCTCAGTAAAGTAATACTTCCTTATATTGCTTTTAAACCTTTGCCCCTCTAATTTAAAACTATGTACTCTTGTAGCAGTTTTTCTTCTTTAAATATTCTCTCCTCTTTTACCTTGTTGATTCCCTTTATGTATTTAAAAGTTTCTATCATATCCCCTCTGTCTCGCCTTTCTTCCAAGCTATACATGTTAAGGTCCTTTAATCTTTCTTGGTAAGTTTTATCCTGCAATCCATGTACTAGTTTAGTAGCTCTTCTCTGAACTCTCTCCAAAGTATCAATATTCTTCTGGAGATATGGTCTCCAGTACTGCGCACAATACTCCAAATGAGGTCTCACTAGTGCTCTGTAGAGCGGCATGAGCAACTCCCTCTTTCTACTGGTAATGCCTCTCCCTATACACCCAAGCATTCTGCTAGCATTTCCTGCTGCTCTATGACATTGTCTGCCTACCTTTAAGTCTTCTGAAATAATGACCCCTAAATCCCTTTCCTCAGATACTGAGGTTAGGACTGTATCACTGATTTTATATTCTGCTATTGGGTTTTTACGCCCCAGGTGCATTATCTTGCACTTATCAACATTACATTTTAGTTGCCAGATTTTTGACCATTCCTCTAGTTTTCCTAAATCCTTTTCCATTTGGTGTATCCCTCCAGGAACATCAACCCTGTTACAAATCTTTGTGTCATCAGAAAAAAGACACACCTTACCATCAAGGCCTTTTGCAATTTCGTTGATAAAGATATTAAACAATATGAGTCCCAGAACAGATCCCTGAGGTACCCCACTGGTAACAAGACCATGGTCTGAATATACTCGATTGACTACAACCCTCTGTTGTCTGTCCCTCAGCCACTGCCTAATCCATTTAACAATATGGGAGTCCAAGCACAAAGACTGCAATTTATTGATAAGCCTTCTATGTGGGACAGTATCAAAAGCCTTGCTAAAGTCCAGATAAGCGATGTCTACTGCACCTCCGTCATCTATTATTTTAGTCACGCAATAAAAAAAATCAATAAGATTAGTTTGACATGATCTTCCTGAAGTAAACCCATGCTGTTTTTCATCTTTCAATCCATGGGATTTTAGATGTTCCACAATCCTCTCCTTAAGTATGGTTTCCATTAATTTCCCCACTATTGATGTCAGGCTTACTAGCCTATAGTTGCCCGATTCCTCCCTACTACCTTTCTTGTGAATGGGCACAACATTTGCCAATTTCCAATATTCTGGTACGACTCCTTTTGCCAGTGATTGGTTAAATAAATCTGTTAATGGTTTTGCTAGTTTGCCGCTGAGCTCTTTTAATAGCTTTGGGTGTATCCCATCAGGCCCCTGTGACTTTTGTAGGGTTGAGCGAACCCGAACCGTAAAGTTCGGGTTCGTCCCGAAAGTTAGGATTTTTGGACCCCGGACCCGAACCCGAACATTTCAGTAAAGGTTCGGGTTCAGTGTTCGGCGCTTTCTTGGCGCTTTTTGAAAGGTTAACTGTCTGACCTTAGAAGCCATCACAGCCATGCCTACTAATGGCATGGCTGTGATTGGCCAGAGCAGCATGTGACCCAGCCTCTATATAAGCTGGAGTCACGTAGCGCTGCACGTCACTCTGCTGTTACAAGTGTAGGGAGAGGATGCTGCTGGACTTGTGATTTCAGGGAGAGAATAGGAGAGAATCTAACTCAGCGATCTACCTAGAAATAGTTGTGTGGGTGCAGGGCACAATCGTTTTACCCTGCCCTAAGTCCATTGACCAAAAAAAAAAAACTTTTATAATTCTGTTAGTTTAGGTGGGCGGCGGTGGCGGCCATTTTATGCAAGCTCAGTGCAACAGCACTGCATATGAGCTTTTGGGACATTGCAAATCACCATTTTTTTGGCAATCTACAACATCTGGATTAGTCAGTGTGCAATTTAAGCTAGAAATACACCCATCATTTTCTGGGGTTTTAAAACAACACTTTTTTGACAAAAAACACAATTTTCAGGCCTTGCAGCATCAGCAGTGTGAAATTGCAGGCTTAAATGCTGCTGTCAAATTCAGTTGTTAAACAAACACTCGTTTGGGCAGAAAAAATTTAGTTGGCAGCCTTTGATGCAGATGTCATTGTGATATACACCCTTAATTCATTTGGGTTAGATTCAGAGATTTTAAATACCACCATTTGGAGCACCAATATTGAATTCAGGCCTACACTGGTTCAGGCCATGTAAGATACACCCTCTACATACAGGGGTTTGATTCAGGCATTTGAAAAACAGCCATTTTGTGCAAAGAAATCTTTAATTCAGGCCTACACTGGTTCAGGCCGTGTGAGATACACCTTCTACATACAGGGGTTTGAATCAGGCATTTGAAATACAGCCATTTTGTGAAAATAAATCTTGAATTCAGGCCTACACTGATTCAGGCAGTGTGAGATACAACCTCTACATACAGGGGTTTGATTCAGGCATTTGAAACACAGCCATTTTGCGCAAATAAATCTTTAATTCAGGTCTACACTGGTTCAGGCCGTGTGAGATACACACTCTACATACAGGGGTTTGATTCAGGCATGTAAAATACAGCCATTTGAAATACAGCCATTTTGTGCAAAAAAAATTGTTAATTTAGGCCTACACTGCGAGATACACCCTCTACATACAGGGGTTTGATTCAGGCATTTGAAAAACAGCCATTTTGTGCAAAGAAATCTTTAATTCAGGCCTACACTGGATCAGGCCATGTGAGATACACCCGCTACATACAGGTGTTTGATTCAGGCATTTGAAATACAGCCATTATGTGAAAATAAATCTTTAATTCAGGCCTACACTGATTCAGGCCGTGTGAGATACACCCTCTACATACAGGGGTTTGATTCAGGCATTTGAAATACAGCCATTTTGTAAAAATAAATCTTTAATTCAGGCCTACACTGATTCAGGCCGTGTGAGATACACCCTCTACATACAGTGGTTTGATTCAGGCATTTGAAATACAGCCATTTGAAATACAGCCATTTTGTGCAAAGAAATCTTTAATTTAGGCCTACACTGGTTCAGGCCGTGTGAGATACACCCTCAACATACAGGGGTTTGATTCAGGCATTTGAAATACAGCCATTTGAAATACAGCCATTTTGTGCAAAGAAATCTTTAATTCAGGCCTACACTGGTTCAGGCCGTGTGAGATACACCCTTTACATACTGTTGTTCTATTCTACTATTAATTAAACACCCATTTAGAGCAAGATCCTAAATTTGAAAAATATGAGGAGAGCATCAAATAAGGGACGAGCCCCAGGTCGTGGTGCTGATGGTGGAGCTCCTGTTGCAGGTAGAAGACGTGGTCAATCTGTTCCAGCTACACGTACAAGTAAAACCCCTTCCTCAGGTGCGAGTAGGCGACAAAACCTGCAGCGGTATTTGGTCGGGCCTAATGCTGCTCTACAAATGGTGAGGCCTGAACAAGTACAGGCGATAGTAGATTGGGTTGCTGACAGTGGATCAAGTTCCTTCACATTGTCTCCCACCCAGTCTCCTGCTGAAAGACCACAGTTGGCACCTGCCGCCCATGTCCATCAGTCTTTCACCTCACCCCCTTGCAAATCAGCCAAGCATCCTGAGCCCCAAGTCATGCAGCAGTCTCTTCAGCTTTTTGATGACTCTGTTAGCAGGGTTTCCCAGGGCCATCCACCTAGCCCTGCCCCAGAAGTTGAAGAGATTAAGTGCACCGATGCCCAACCACTTATCTTTCAAGATGAGTACATGGGAGGACCATCGCAGCACTTCTCGGATGATGACGAAACACAGGTGCCAACTGCTGGGGCTTTCGAAAGTGTGCAGACCGACAAGGAAGGCAGGGGTGAAGACTGGGTGGAAGATGATGTGGAGGACGATGAGGTCCTCGACCCCACATGGAATCAAGGTCATGCGAGTAACCTATGTACAGTTGCAAGAAAAAGTATGTGAACCCTTTGGAATGATATGGATTTCTGCACAAATTGGTCATAAAATGTGATCTGATCTTCATCTAAGTCACAACAATAGACAATCACAGTCTGCTTAAACTAATAGCACACAAAGAATTAAATGTTACCATGTTTTTATTGAAACACCATGTAAACATTCACAGTGCAGGTGGAAAAAGTATGTGAACCCTTGGATTTAATAACTGGTTAAACCTCTTTTGGCAGCAATAACTTCAACCAAACATTTCCTGTAGTTGCAGATCAGACGTGCACAACGGTCAGGAGTAATTCTTGACCATTCCTCTTTACAGAACTGTTTCAGTTCAGCAATACAGGGAGTGCAGAATTATTAGGCAAGTTGTATTTTGAGGATTAATTTTATTAATGAACCCAAAAAACTCATTAATATCAAAGCTGAATATTTTTGGAAGTAGTTTTTAGTTTGTTTTTAGTTTTAGCTATTTTAGGGGGATATCTGTGTGTGCAGGTGACAATTACTGTGCATAATTATTAGGCAACTTAACAAAAAACAAATATATACCCATTTCAATTATTTATTTTTACCAGTGAAACCAATATAACATCTCAACATTCACAAATATACATTTCTGACATTCAAAAACAAAACAAAAACAAATCAGTGACCAATATAGCCACCTTTCTTTGCAAGGACACTCAAAAGCCTGCCATCCATGGATTCTGTCAGTGTTTTGATCTGTTCACCATCAACATTGCGTGCAGCAGCAACCACAGCCTCCCAGACACTGTTCAGAGAGGTGTACTGTTTTCCCTCCTTGTAAATCTCACATTTGATGATGGACCACAGGTTCTCAATGGGGTTCAGATCAGGTGAACAAGGAGGCCATGTCATTAGATTTTCTTCTTTTATACCCTTTCTTGCCAGCCACGCTGTGGAGTACTTGGACGCGTGTGATGGAGCATTGTCCTGCATGAAAATCATGTTTTTCTTCAAGGATGCAGACTTCTTCCTGTACCACTGCTTGAAGAAGGTGTCTTCCAGAAACTGGCAGTAGGACTGGGAGTTGAGCTTGACTCCATCCTCAACCCGAAAAGGCCCCACAAGCTCATCTTTGATGATACCAGCCCAAACCAGTACTCCACCTCCACCTTGCTGGCGTCTGAGTCGGACTGGAGCTCTCTGCCCTTTACCAATCCAGCCACGGGCCCATCCATCTGGCCCATCAAGACTCACTCTCATTTCATCAGTCCATAAAACCTTAGAAAAATCAGTCTTGAGATATTTCTTGGCCCAGTCTTGACGTATCAGCTTGTGTGTCTTGTTCAGTGGTGGTCGTCTTTCAGCCTTTCTTACCTTGGCCATGTCTCTGAGTATTGCACACCTTGTGCTTTTGGGCACTCCAGTGATATTGCAGCTCTGAAATATGGCCAAACTGGTGGCAAGTGGCATCTTGGCAGCTGCACGCTTGACTTTTCTCAGTTTATGGGCAGTTATTTTGCGCCTTGGTTTTTCCACAAGCTTCTTGCGACCCTGTTGACTATTTTGAATGAAACGCTTGATTGTTCGAAGATCACGCTTCAGAAGCTTTGCAATTTTAAGAGTGCTGCATCCCTCTGCAAGATATCTCACTATTTTTGACTTTTCTGAGCCTGTCAAGTCCTTCTTTTGACCCATTTTGCCAAAGGAAAGGAAGTTGCCTAATAATTATGCACACCTAATATAGGGTGTTGATGTCATTAGACCACACCCCTTCTCATTACAGAGATGCACTTCACCTAATATGCTTAATTGGTAGTAGGCTTTCGAGCCTATACAGCTTGGAGTAAGACAACATGCATAAAGAGGATGATGTGGTCAAAATACTCATTTGCCTAATAATTCTGCACGCAGTGTATTCTTGGGATGTCTGGTGTGAATCGCTTTATTGAGGTCATGCCACAGCATCTCAATTGGGTTGAGGTCAGGACTCTGACTGGGACACTCCAGAAGGTGTATTTTCTTCTGTTTAAGCCATTCTGTTGCAGATTTACTTCTATGCTTTGGGTCGTTGTCCTGTTGCAACAACCATGTTCTGTTGAGCTTCAGCTGGTGGACAGATGGCCTTAAGTTCTCCTGCAAAATGTTTTGATAAACTTGGGAATTAATTTTTCCTTCGATGATAGCAATCCGTCCAGGCCCTAACGCATCAAAGCAGCCCCAAACCATGATGCCCCCACCACCATACTTCACAGTTGGGATGAGGTTTTGATGTTGGTGTGCTGTGCCTCTTTTTCTCCACACATAGTGTTGTGTGTTTCTTCCAAACAACTCAACTTTGGTTTCATCTGCCCACAGAATATTTTGCCAGTACTGCTGTGGTACATCCAGGTTCTCTTGTGCAAACTGTAAACGTGCAGCAATGTTTTTTTTGGACAGCAGTGGCTATCTCTGTGGTATCCTCCCATGAAATCCATTCTTGTTTAGTGTTTTACGTATCGTAGATTCGCTAACAGGGATGTTAGCATATGCCAGAGACTTTTGTAAGTCTTTAGCCGACACTCTAGGATTCTTCTTCACCTCATTGAGCAGTCTGAGCTGTGCTCTTGCAGCCATCTTTACAGGACAGCCACTCCTATGGAGAGTAGCAGCAGTGCTGAACTTTCTCCATTTATAGACAATTTGTCTTACCGTGGACTGATGAACAGCAAGGCTTTTGGAGATACTTTTATAACCCTTTCCAGCTTTATGCAAGTCAACAATTCTTAATCGTAGGTCTTCTGAGAGCTCTTTTGTGCGAGGCATCATTCATATCTGGCAATGCTTCATGTAAAAAGCAAACCCAGAACTGGTGTGTGTTTTTTATAGGGCAGGGCAGCTGTAACCAACACCTCCAATCTTATCTCATTGATTGGACTCTAGTTGGCTGACACATTACTCCAATTAGCTCTTGGAGATGTCATTAGTCTAGGGGTTCACATACTTTTTCCACATGTACTGTGAATGTTTACATAGTGTGTTCAATAAGAACATGGTAACATTTAATTATTTGTGTGTTATTAGTTTAAGCAGACTGTTATTGTCTATTGTTATAACTTAGATGAAGATCAGATCACATTTTATGACCAATTTGTGCAGAAATCCATATCATTCCAAAGGGTTCACATACTTTTTCTTGCAACTGTAGTTTTTAAGGTAGAGGCGGTGGTCGCACAGGACCACCAGCACAGCAGAAGAGGGAGCAGGGTGCAAAAGCGGAGCGGCCGCCTCTAGACAGTACGCCTGCTACTGCCTACCGCAGCAAGGGACCGAGCACACCAAAGCCAGCTCCAAGGAGTTCCCTGGCGTGGCAGTTCTTCAGACAATGTGCTGACGACAAGACACGCCGTGCAATCAGAGCCTGAAGCGAGGCATAAACGTTCTCAACCTGAGCACAACCTGCATGACAAGGCATTTAAGTGCAAAGCACGAGTTGCAGTGGATAGACACCTCAAAAACCAAGAAAGGTCTCTGGCTCCTCCTGCTTCCTCTTCTGCAGCAGTCTCGGCCTCTTCATCCACCTCTGGAGTGACAGTGCCCCCTGCCAACCCGCAAACAGAGGATCTGCCAGCAATACCAACACCTGGGTCACCAAGCATCTCCACAATGTCCCACGGAAGCGTTCAGCTCTCCATCTCCCAAACGCTGGAGAGGAAGAGGAAGTACCCCCCTACCCACCCGCGATCCCTAGCCCTGAATGTCAGCATTTCTAAATTACTGGCCTTTGAAATGCTGTCATTCCGTCTGGTGGAGACGGATAGTTTTAAAGGCCTTATGGCGGTGACTGTCCCACAGTACGTTGTGCCCAGTCGCCACTACTTTTCAAGGCGAGCCATCCCTTCCCTGCACAACCAAGTAGGGGACAAAATCAGGTGTGCACTGCGCAACGCCATCTGTGGCAAGGTGCACCTGACTTCGGATACGTGGACCAGTAAGCACGGTCAGGGCCGTTATATCTCCATAACAGCACACTGGGTAAATGCAGTGGTGGCTGTGCCTGAGGCGGATAGCAGTTTGGCGCATGTCCTTCCACCACCGAGGATTGCAGGGTGCTTCAGTTTGCCTCCTGTTGCTTCCTCCTCCTACTCTGCTTCCTCATCCTCTACCAGCTCCTCATCCGGTCAGCGTAACACCTTCACTACCAACTTTAGCACAGCCAGGGGTAAACGACAGCAGGCAGTTTTAAAACGTATCTGTTTGGGGGACAAACCCCACACCGCGCAGGAACTGTGGACGGGCCTTGAACAACAGACCGATGAGTGGTTTGTGCCAATCAGCCTCAAGCCCGGCCTGGTGATGTGTTATAATGGGCGAAATCTTGTAGCAGCTCTGGGACTAGCCGGTTTGACGCACATCACTTGCCTGTGCTGAATTTGGTGGTGCAGAGATTCCTTAAAACTTACCCCGATATGTCAGAGCTGCTGCATAAAGTTCGGGCTGTCTGTGCGCGCTTTCCTCATTCTCACCCTGCTGCTGCTCGCCTGTCAGCGATGCAGCGTAACTTTGGCCTTCCCGCTCACCACCTCTTGCCCACAAGGTGGAACTCCACCTTGCACATGCTGGCCAGACTGTGCGATCAGCAGCTGGCGATAGTGGAGTTTCAGCTGCAGCACGTACGGGTGAGTCGCTCGGCGGAACAGCACCACTTCACCACCAATGACTGGGCCTCCATGCGAGACCTGTGTTCCTTGTTGCGCTGTTTCGAGTACTCCACCAACATGACCAGTGCCGATAACGCCGTTCTCAGCGTTACTATCCCACTTCTACGCCTCCTTGAAAAAATGCTCCTGGCGATGATGGAAGAGGATGTGGCCCAGGAGGAGGAGGAGGAAGAAGAGGGATAATTTTGTAGGGTTTCCGGCCAATCATTCCCAAGTGGCTCCGAGGGTGGGTTCCTGCACCCACAAACCCAAGGTACACAATTGTCCAGCCAGAGCACAGTACTGGAGGATGACGAGGTAGAGGATGATGAGATGGAGGAGTAGGAACCATGTTCACAGCAGGGTGGCACCCAGACCAGCTCATAGCCATCACTGGTGCGTGGCTGGGGGATACAGAGGACACAGACGATACACCTCCCACAGAGGACAGCTTTTCGTTGCCTCTGGACAGCCTGGCACACATGAGCGATTTCATGCTGCAGTGTCTCCGCAACGACCGCCGAGTTGCCCACATTCTAACTTGTGCTGATTACTGGGTGGCCATGCTGCTGGAACCCCGTTACAAGGACAATGTACCATCCTTAATTCCCTCACTGGAGCATGATCGTAAGATGCACGAGTACAAGTGCACGCTGGTAGACTCGCTGCCTGTGGCATTCCCACCTCACAGCAGGGGCACAGTGGAAGCACAAGGCGAAGGCATAGGACGAGGAAGAGGTCGCCAATGCAGCTGGGGCACTGCCAGCACCTCAGTTAATGTTAATGTGGACAAGCTCACGTTCATTAAAATGAACCAGGTATGGATCCCTCAGGACTTGTCCGTACCTTGTCCAGAACAGACATGTATACCTGCACTAACCAGCCATTGTTATACTTCAGGTCAATTGCTCATGTTTGTATTTTGGATTTTTTACACTCTTTTGGAGTGTACCCTAATTTAAAAAAATAAAATTTAAACCAAAAACCTGTGTTGGCTACCTCGTCCTCCTCCACCGCCGCTTCCACCTACACCGCTACATCCACCGCCTCCTCAAACTCCTACTCCATATGGAACTCCACCTCATAAATCAATTTTTTTTATTTTATTTGTACGTGTTTTATTTTATATCATTTTACTACTTTGTCATTTACATTTTCGGGTGAAATTCACCAATTTGTGGGTGTATAGTACCACTGCTATACCTAGTAGGCCGTTTAAAAAAAAAATATCGAAAAATTTGTCATTAACATTTTTGGGTGAAATTCACCAATTTTTGGGTGTATAGGTCCACTGCTATACCTAGTAGACAGGTTAAAAAAATAAATAAATAGTCAGTTACATTTTCTGGTGAAATTCACCAATTTTTGGGTGTGATGTACCACTGCTATACCTAGTTGACAGCTTAATAAATTTCAATAATTTTTCTGTTACATTCTTGGGTTGACATTATACAATTTTAGACCTGAATAAACACCTGCTATGCATAGGTGACAGGGAATAAAATTTAATATATTATTCAGTAATTAATGCGCGCCACATGCTTTCATTCAATGCTTAAACTTTGAAAAGTTTTCACACTTTTACGCTTTAATAATTTCTCCCAGATTTTAACTCTATAATTTTAAATTTGAAAAATGAATCCTACCTTGGATGTGGTCTCTATTTCTCACGCTCCCTCTCTGGCCTGGTACCCTGATTCCCCACCACCCGTGATCACCATGATAGGTGCATAAAAGAACATCGAAAGTTGATAGAGCAGATATCAAATTGGATCGTGAACATCACGGGGACATGCGACATGGTGGCGGGGCAGTAAGTGTGCACACGCCTACACGAACTGACTGACAGGGGTCAGCCCCTGCAACTTCTGGGTCTCCAAATTGGGCACATGGCCTGAGCTTGCCCTTTACCCCTTGGAGGTGCTGGCCTGCCCTGCAGCCAGTGTATTGTCTGAATGTGTGTTTAGCATGACTGGAGGGGGTTATCAAAGGTTACATTTCCCAATGTTTTGGGGTGTACCCTAATTAAAAAAAGTACAAATACATTTAAAACCAAAAAGCAGTGTAGGCTACCTCCTCCTCCTCCACCGCCACTTACACCTACACTGCCACATCCACCGCCTCCTCAACCTCCTACTCCATATGGACCTGGTCCTCCTAGAGCAAGATTATTAATTTATATTTTTACGTATTTTAATTTTTTAAAGTCATTTCCCTATCCACATTTGTTTGCAGAGCACTTGCCATGCTCTTAACAAAATTTTTACGACATTTGCAGCCCTCTAGCCCTTTCCATGAAATTTTTACAGCTATTTTAGTGCTCAAAAGTTCGGGTCCCCGTTGACTTCAATGGGGTTCGGGTTCGGGGTCAAGATCGGGTCCCAAACTCAAACTTTTTTCTGAAGTTCGGCTGAACCCCTTGAACCCGAACATCCAGGTGTCTGCTCAACTCTACTTATTTATATTAATTTTAGACAGCTGACTTAGAACCTCTTCCTCTGTAAAGACACATGCATCAAAAGATTCATTAGTCTTCCTTCCTAACTAAGGTCCTTTTCCTTCATTTTCCTTTGTAAAAACTGAACAGAAGTATTCATTGAGGCAGTCAGCTAGTTCTTTATCTTCTTCCATATACCTTCCTCCTTTTGTTTTTAATTTGGTAATTCCTTGTTTTAGTTTCCTTTTTTCATTTATGTATCTGAAGAATGTCTTATTGCCTTTTTTCACTGACTGGGCTAATTTCTCTTCTGCCTGTGCTTTAGAAGCTCTTATAACTTGTTTGGCCTCTCTCTGCCTAATCTTATAAATTTGCCTGTCATCCTCGTTTTTTTTTTTTTTATAATTACTAAATGCTATATCTTTTTGTTTTTAATTATTTTGGCCACTTCTGCTGAGTACCACAGTGGTCTCTTCCTTTTTTTTGCTTTTACTGACAAGCCTAATGCAATTTTCTGTTGCCTTGATATAGTGCCACTTTTAAGTAGTCCCATTTCTCCTGGACTCCATTGAAACTGTTCTAATCTGATAGGGACTCTAAAATCTAGAACTTTTGCTTTTGTGTGGTGTGACTCAGTCACTGTACTTATAGTAAACCACACTGACTGGTGATCACTAGATCCCAAGCTTTCCCCTACATTAATATCAGATACCAAATTCCCATTTGTGAATACTAAATCAAAAATGGCCTCCTTCCGGGTTGGCTCCTCAACTACTTGCTGTAGAGATAATCCCAGTAGGGAATTTAGAATATCTGTACTCCTGGCTGAACTAGCTATTTTGGTTTTCAGTTTACATCAGGAAGATTAAAGTCTCCCATAATGATAACTTCCCCCTTCAATGTCATTTTAGCTATTTTCTCAACTAGTAGATTATCTAATTCGTTGACTTGGCTAGGTGGTCTATATATCAGACCACCTAGCCAAGTCAAAGAATTAGATGAGGTGTTCTTCTCAAGCACCCGAGCACTTTGGTGCTCGACCAACACTAATCTGTACATCTCATTTTTGATAAATTACGATAATCCAGAATGTGAAAGGGAAAATCTAATATATAAGGCTGTGTGTGTGTATGTATGTATGTATGTCCGCTAAAGGAATCTCACCGTCACATATACAATCACGAAATTTGGCACACAGGTACATCAGGTGTCGGGGAAGGTTTTAGACCGGGTCTTAGCTCTCTAGGACGTACCCTTCCTGAGATATTCCCCAAAAAATGCATTAGCCAATAGAAGCTTGGTCACATGACCCTTATTAGCCAATAGAAGCTCGCAGACAGTTAGCCTCCACATACAGTTTTACTCCAGGTTTTCATGACAACCTAGCCATTTTTCTTCGCTGCTGTAGGTGAGCTTGAAGGAAATCTGCCAAAAGGATAATCGCTAAAAGTAAAGCCATGGCCTAATAGCACTTAGTACCTTATGTCAAGATGTACCTTTGTTCTAGCAATAGATGTTTTTATCCTCTGAACATCCATTTTATTTGGTATGCAAATGAGCCAGAAAGGTGCCCAAAGGGGGTGCACATGAGCGGTGATTTTTTGCAACATGGTTATAAGGGAAAATAATAGCATTCTTAATACAGAATGCTTAGTAGAAGGTCAATTGAGGGTTAAAAAATAAAAACAATTTACTCACCTCCTCCTCTTGATCGCGTAGTTGCCGATCTCTTCTTACTTCTTTAAAGGGAACCTGTCATGTGGATATTTGATTATAATCTAACTACTAAAAAGTACCTTAGATGTATTCACTTACTGGTGTGACAAATGGTTACCTCAGAATATACACACAAAGATGTGTCAATCAGCAGCAGGTAGGCGGGGAGAGTCAGGAGCTCATGAATATTCAGGACTCTTTAATACAAGATGTTGGCAGATTGACTGGGTCAATTAAAGAAAGTGACCCAGCATTTTGCTAAGATAATCAGTCACTTATTTATGTTGCTCTTAGTTAGGGCACCATAAAACTGGTGACAGGTTCCCTTTAATCGTGAGCTGCCGGCTAAAGGTTCTGTGGTGACGTCACATCACATGGTCCAATCACATGGTCCATCACTGTGGTGATGGACCATGTGATGAGCTCAGTGACGTCACCACAGGTCCTTTGACAGGTCCTGAAGAAAGAACAGGAAACCGGCAGCTACGCGATCAATTGGAGGAGGTGAGTTAATTTGTATTTTTTTTTTTAACCCTTCTGCTAAGCATTCTGTATTAAAGAATGCTATTATTTTCCCTTATAACCATGTTATAAGGGAAAATAATTACATCTACACAACCTTGAACCCAAACCTGAAGTTCGGGTCTGGGTACCACATTCAAAACGCATTGCACCCGCGTGATAAAAACTGAACAACGGAACGCAATCGCAGTCAAAACTGACTGAAATTGTGTGCGCACTCGCGGGGGTTTGTCGCAATGCACCCGGGACGCATCTGAACCTAATCCGGACACGCTCGTCTGCAAGGGGCTTTAGGGCTTGTTCACTTGAAGCCCATCCCTGTGCTGTGGACCGCAAACTGCGGTCCGCAATGCACGGGCACTGACCGTGGCCCAGCCGCATGGGGATGGCGGACCCATTTACTTGTATGGGTCCACGACCTGTCGGATCCACAAAAGATAGCGCAAGTTCTATCTTTTTGTGGTGATGAGGCACGGAACGGAACCCCACGGAAGCACTCCGTAGTGCTTCCGTAGTGTTCCATTCCATGCTTCCGTTCTGCACCGTTCCACGTCTCCGGATTTGCGGACCCATTGAAGTGAATGGGTCCGTATCCGTGATGTGAAATGCACACAGAATGTTGCCCGTGTATTGCGTATCCGCAAATGCGATCCGCAATACGGTAATGGGCAGCACACGTTCGTGTGAATGAGCCCTTAAAGGGAAAGGCTGCTG
Source organism: Bufo bufo (assembly GCF_905171765.1). Lineage (NCBI taxonomy): Eukaryota > Metazoa > Chordata > Amphibia > Anura > Bufonidae > Bufo > Bufo bufo. The sequence goes on along the minus strand of NC_053390.1, from coordinate 491,790,762 downwards.
TAAAGGCCAAAGTTAAGGGCGTGGGCTGCTGTGGAGGTCCAATTTTAAGGAACGGGGCACTGGGGGGGGCAGTGTAGGTCACTGTTATAGTGGATAGTGTTGATATCTTTTAACGACACACACAACATTAAATTAAATAGATTAAATATACCCGAGCGAAGCCGGGTCTCTCAGCTAGTCCAATAATAAAATGTACATTTATTGAAAATGATGTTCTTATATCAGAAAAAATGGGTTTCTTTGTGTCAGCAGTTATTTCAGTTTCAGGATGGGAGGAAGCTCCATACTACATTATAGCCACCAAGTGGCCCTATTGGGTTGGATCATGTGGAAATTGCTTGTCAACATTGCAAGGAGCAGACCTAGTAGATGTTGAAAATTGTATGAAGAAACTGACAGTTGAAATGGGGAAGACGTGCTTGCCCTGAGAATCACAATGGAGGCTTAACTGAAGGAAAGTATGTTGATAGGGGTCAAAGGATATTCTTAATAGATTTTATACTAAGACTTGAAATGTTGAATTGTTAATTGTCTTTCTTTGGTTTAATATAGATTCTGGTGTAGAAGAGTGGAGATAATTAATCTGTAATTTTTTTTTGTTTGTTTGTTTCCTATTTCACAAGTTGCTCTCTAATCTTTTCGAAAGAATGTGTGGAACGTGGAAAAAAGAGGGGAGAGAGGGGAAAACTGTTCTCAAGTTTGTTTTACCATGGTATTTATAATAATTGAAAGTGGTTTTAATGACTAATATTTGTATATGATATGGGATATCGGTTGTATAATGATTAAGTCCATGTGGCATCGTATTGATTGGATTGTCTTATTCTGTTATATGCACTTTTTATGTTTTGTCTTGAATAGAGTTGAGCGAACACCTGGATGTTCGGGTTCGACGAGTTCGGCCGAACTTTCGAAAAATGTTCGGGTTCGGGATCCGAACTCGACCCGAACTTCATCCCGAACCCGAACCCCATAGAAGTCAATGGGGACCCGAACTTTTGGGCACTAAAAAGGCTGTAAAACACACCCGGAAAGGGCTAGAGGGCTGCAAAAGGCAGCAAAATGTAGTTAAATCCCCTGCAAACAAATGTAGATAGGGAAATGATGAGTTAACATAAAATAAATAAAAATTAAACAATATTAATTGGAGTGAGGTCCCATAGCACAGAATCAGGCTTCAAGTCACCCACCAATGGAGAAGGTCACTTACTATTATTTTGACCACAGCACCCAGACAAAGGAGAGAGGTCCCACAGCAGAGAACCAGGCATCATATCACCCACCACAGGAGTAGGCCACCATTTAGTTACTTTGACCCCTACACCCAGACGGAGGAGAGAGGTTACACAGCAGAGAATCAGGCATTTAGATCACCCACCACAGGAGTAGGCCACCATTGAATCAGACCCCGGCAACCATGTCAGATGGCACAAGCATAAGCTTTATATCAATCAGCACAGGAGAAGGCGACTTTGACAGACTTTGACCCCTACACCCGGACGGAGGAGAGAGGTTTCAAAGCAGAGAATCAGGCATTTAGATCACCCACCACAGGAGTAGGCCCCAATTTAATGGGACCCCGGCAACCATGTCAGATGGCACAACCATCAGCTTCATATCAATCAGCACAGGAGAAGGCGACTTTGAAAGACTTTGACCCCTACACCCAGACGGAGGAGAGAGGTTTCACAGCAGAGAATCAGGCATTTAGATCACCCACCACAGGAGTAGGCCCCCATTGAATCAGACCCTGGCAACCATGTCAGATGGCACAACCATCAGCTTTATATCAATCAGCACAGGAGAAGGCGACTTTGAAAGACTTTGACCCCTACACCCAGATGGAGGAGAGAGGTTTCACAGCAGAGAATCAGGCATCATATCAACCACCACAGGAGAAGCCACCATTTAGTTACTTTGACCCCTGCACCCAGGAAGAGGAGAGAGGCACCACAGCACATATTCTGGCATCATATCAGCCACCACAGGAGAAGCCACCATTGAGTTACTTTGACCCCCGCACCCAGGAAGAGGAGAGAGGCACCACAGCACATATTCTGGCATCATATCAGCCACCACAGGAGAAGCCACCATTGAGTTACTTTGACCCCCGCACCCAGGAAGAGGAGAGAGGCACCACAGCACATATTCTGGCATCATATCAGCCACCACAGGAGAAGCCACCATTGAGTTACTTTTACCCCTGCACCCAGGAAGAGGAGAGAGGCCCCACAGCACATATTCTGGCATCATATCAGCCACCACAGGAGAAGCCACCATTTAGTTACTTTGACCCCTTCACCCAAACAGAGGAGAGAGGTTCCACATCAGAGAATCAGGCATCATATCAACCACCACAGGAGTAGGCCACAATTTAATGGGACCCCGGCAACCATGTCAGATGGCACAACCATCAGCTTCATATCAATCAGCACAGGAGAAGGCGACTTTGAAAGACTTTGACCCCTACACCCAGACAGAGGAGAGAGGTTTCACAGCAGAGAATCAGGCATTTAGATCACCCACCACAGGAGTAGGCCCCCATTGAATCAGACCCTGGCAACCATGTCAGATGGCACAAGCATCAGCTTTATATCAATCAGCACAGGAGAAGCCACCATTGAGTTACTTTGACCCCTGCACCCAGGAAGAGGAGAGAGGCCCCACAGCACATATTCTGGCATCATACTAACCACCACAGGAGAAGCCACCATTGAGTTACTTTGACCCCTGCACCCAGGAAGAGGAGAGAGGCCCCACAGCACATATTCTGGCATCATATCAGCCACCACAGGAGAAGCCACCATTGAGTTACTTTGACCCCCGCACCCAGGAAGAGGAGAGAGGCACCACAGCACATATTCTGGCATCATATCAGCCACCACAGGAGAAGCCACCATTGAGTTACTTTGACCCCCGCACCCAGGAAGAGGAGAGAGGCACCACAGCACATATTCAGGCATCATATCACACACCACAGGAGAAGGCCTCTTTCAGTGATTTAGGCCTTTGGACCCAGACAGAGGAGAGAGGTCAGAGATTAGCTTCATATCCCCCGGCACAGCAGAAGACCGCTTTATTTGACTTAGGCCTCAGCACCCAGACAGAAGACAGAGGTAGCATGGCAGAGGTTATGGCTTCATGTCACCCGTTAGTTTAACCGGCCACTTTCATCTGGTTAGGCCCCGGCGCCCAGACAGAGAAGAGTTTCATTCAACTGTGGGTTTCATAAAATTTGTATCAAATAAAGAAGTGGCCCGTAGCACAACAAGACATGTTTTAGGCAGTTAATAAGGACTACTCTGCACAAGGGAGGGACAGGTCCTGTGGGATCCATGCCTGGTTCATCTTTATGAAGGTCAGCTTGTCCACGTTGGCTGTGGACAGGCGGCTGCGCTTGTCAGTAATGACGCCCCCTGCCGTGCTGAATACGCGTTCAGATAAAACGCTGGCCGCCGGGCAGGAAAGCACCTCCAAGGCATAACATGCTAACTCTGGCCACGTGGACAATTTCGAAACCCAGTAGTTGAATGGGGCCGAACCATCCGTCAGGATGTGGAGGGGTGTGCAGACATACTGTTCAACCATGTTAGTGAAATGCTGCCTCCTGCTAACACGTTCCGTATCAGGTGTCGGTGCAGATAGCTGTGGCGTGGAGACAAAACTTTTCCACATTTCTGCCATGCTAACCCTGCCATCAGATGAGCTGGCCGTGACACAGCTGCGTTGGCGACCTCTTGCCACTCCTCTGCCTTCACCTTCCACCTGTTCCCCTGTGACATGTGGGAATGCTCTCAAGAGCGCCTCTATCAGCGTGCGCTTGTACTCGCGCATCTTACGGTCGCGCTCCAGTTCAGGAATTAAAGTGGGCACATTGTCTTTATACCGGGGATCCAGCAGGGTGGCCACCCAGTAGTCTGCACACGTTAAAACGTGGGCAACTCTGCTGTCGTTGCGCAGGCATTGGAGCATATATTCGCTCATGTGGGCCAGGCTACCCATGGGTAAGGACAAGCTGTCCTCTGTGGGAGGCGTATCGTCATCGTCCACCGTATCCCCCCAGCCACGGACCAGTGATGGGCCTGGGCTGCCACCCCGCTGTGAACTTGCGTCATCCTCGTCCCCCTCCACCTCCTCCTCCTCATCCTCCTCGTCCTCCAGTACAGTGCCTTGGCTGGCGACTTGTGAACCTGTCCTCTGCTGCTTAAACAAACCTCCCTCTGAGCCACTTCGAACAGACTGGCCCGAAAGTGTTAGAAACGAGCCCTCATCCTCCTCCTCCTCCTCCACCTGGGCCACCTCCTCTAACATCATTGCCCTAAGTGTTTTCTCAAGGAGACATAGAAGTGGTATTGTAACGCTGATAACAGTGTCATCGCCACTGGCCATGTTGGTGGAGTACTCAAAACAGCGCAGCAGGGCACACAGGTCTCGCATGGAGGCCCAATCATTGGTGGTGAAGTGGTGCTGTTCGGCAGTACGACTGACGCGAGCGTGCTGCAGCTGAAACTCCACTATGGCCTGCTGCTGCTCGCACAGTCTCTCCAGCATGTGCAAGGTGGAGTTCCACCGGGTGGGCACGTCGCATATGAGGCGGTGAGCGGGAAGGCCGAAGTTCCGCTGTAGCGCAGACAGGCGAGCAGCGGCAGGATGTGAACGGCGGAAGCGCGCACAGACGGCCCGCACTTTATGCAGCAGCTCTGACATGTTGGGGTAGTGGTGAATGAACCTCTGCACCACTAAGTTCAGCACATGCGCCAGGCAAGGGATGTGCGTCAAACCGGCTAGTCCCAGAGCTGCCACGAGATTTCGCCCATTATCGCATACCACCAGGCCTGGCTTGAGGCCCACCGGCAGAAACCACTCGTCGGTCTGTTGTTCAATACCCCGCCACAACTCCTTTGCGCTGTGGGGCCTGTCCCCCAAACATATGAGTTTCAGAATGGCCTGCTGACGTTTACCCCGGGCTGTGCTGAAGTTGGTGGTGAAGGTGTGTGGCTGACCGGATGAGCTGGTGGAAGCAGTGGAGGAGGAAGCCGAGTAGGAGGAGGAGGCTACAGGAGGCAGAGAATGATGCCCTGCGATCCTAGGGGGCGGAAGGACGTGCGCCAAGGAACTGTCCGCCGGGGGCCCAGCCGCCACTACATTTATCCAGTGTGCAGTTAGTGAGATATAGCGTCCCTGGCCGTGCTTACTGGTCCACGTATCTGTGGTTAGGTGGACCTTGCCACAAATGGCGTTGCGCAGTGCACACTTGATTTTATCGGACACTTGCATGTGCAGGGAAGGCACGGCTGTCTTGGAGAAGTAGTGGCGGCTGGGAACCACATACTGCGGGACAGCCATGGCCATCAGCTGTTTGAAGCTGTCTGTGTCCACCAGCCGGAATGACAGCATTTCAAAGGCCAGCAGTTTAGAAATGCTGGTGTTCAGGCCAAGGGCTCGAGGGTGACTCGGGGGGAATTTGCGCTTCCTCTCTAAGGTTTGAGATATTGAGAGCTGAACGCTGCTGTGTGATATAGTGGAGACGCTAGTTGACGGTGGCGGTGGTGGTGGTGTCGGTGGCACATCCTCTGTTTGCTGCTCGGCAGGTGGCAACATTCCTCTCGAGGCGGAAGCCGAGGCAGCAGCGGTAGAGGGAGCAGGGGGAGCCTCAGCGAGTGCCTGGTTTTTAAGGTGTGTACCCCACTGCAGTTCATGCTTTGCATGTAGATGCCTGGTCATGCAGGTTGTGCTGAGGTTCAGAACGTTAATGCCTCGCCTCAGGCTCTGATGGCAGAGCGTGCAAGTCACTCGGGTCTTGTCGGTAGGACATTGTTTAAAGAAGTGCCATGCCAGGGAACTCTTTGAAGCTGCCTTTGTGGGGCTGGGTCCCTGTTGGCGATGTCCAGTAGCAGGCGAACTCTGGGGGCGGCGGCTCGTCTGCTTTGGCCCCCTGCTCCCTCTTTGGCTTCGCTGTTGTCTCGGTCTCACCACTACCTCTTCCTCTGAACTGTGAAAGTCATCGCCACGACCTTCAGTCCATGTGGGGTCTAAGACCTCATCGTCCTCTGCATCGTCTTCCACCCAGTCTCCCTCCCTGACCTCCTCCTGTTCAGTCTGCACACTGCAAAAAGACGCGGCAGTGGGCACCTGTGTTTCGTCATCATCAGAGAGTCGGTGACTCTGCTGTGGTGGTATTCCCATGTCCTCTTCATCTGGAGACATAAGTGGTTGTGCGTCAGTGCATGGTATGTCTTCCTCCACTGGGGAAGGGCTAGGTGGACGCCCCTGGGAAACCCTGGAAGCAGAGTCTTCAAACAGAAGAAGAGACTGCTGCATAACTTGTGGCTCAGACCGTTTCCCTGATATGCTTGGGGGTGATGTGACAGACTGATGGGCTTGGTTTTCAGGTGCCACCTGTGCGCTTTCCGCAGAAGACTGGGTGGAAGACCATGTGGTGAACGTGCTGGAAGCACTGTCGGCCACCCAATCGATTAATGCCTGTACCTGCTCAGGCCTTACCATCCTAAGAGCGGCATTGGGCCCCACGAGATATTGCGGTACATTCTGCCGGCTAGTTGAGGGAGTTCGTTCCCTACTGTGTGCGCCTGGGGCCGAACGGCCACGTCCTCTACCAGCAACAGAGGCTCCACGGACACCACCACGACCGCGTCCTCGTCCCTTAATAGTATTTTTCTTCATTGTTGCGATTCAACTCGCACCACAATGAAATATATTATTTTTTATAAGCAAAATCCCCTCACTGGAATACTTTCAGTCTTTTGACTGTATGGATTACAGATGGAATGACTGTTATATGTGAGTACCGCTTTCTTTGACAGATTCTAGTATGGGTACATATATGTTTTCCCAACCCCAGCACATTAGTTTGCTAATTCCAGATGTATGAAACGCAGGCCTAACTGTATCTAGTATATTGAACGCCAGATAAACTAACTTGGCCTTTTTTAAATAAAAAAAAAATTCCCTCACTGGAATACTTTCAGTCTTTTGACTGTATGGATTACAGATGGAATGACTGTTATATGTGAGTACCGCTTTCTTTGACAGATTCTAGTATGGGTACATATATGTTTTCCCAACCCCAGCACATTAGTTTGCTAATTCCAGATGTATGAAACGCAGGCCTAACTGTATCTAGTATATTGAACGCCAGATAAACTAACTTGGCCTTTTTTAAATAAAAAAAATCCCCTCACTGGAATACTTTCAGTCTTTTGACTGTATGGATTACAGATGGAATGACTGTTATATGTGAGTACCGCTTTCTTTGACAGATTCTAGTATGGGTACATATATGTTTTCCCAACCCCAGCACATTAGTTTGCTAATTCCAGATGTATGAAACGCAGGCCTAACTGTATCTAGTATATTGAACGCCAGATAAACTAACTTGGCCTTTTTTAAATAAAAAAAATCCCCTCACTGGAATACTTTCAGTCTTTTGACTGTATGGATTACAGATGGAATGACTGTTATATGTGAGTACCGCTTTCTTTGACAGATTCTAGTATGGGTACATATATGTTTTCCCAACCCCAGCACATTAGTTTGCTAATTCCAGATGTATGAAACGCAGGCCTAACTGTATCTAGTATATTGAACGCCAGATAAACTAACTTGGCCTTTTTTAAATAAAAAAAATCCCCTCACTGGAATACTTTCCGTCTTTTGACTGTATGGATTACAGATGGAATGACTGTTATATGTGAGTACCGCTTTCTTTGACAGATTCTAGTATGGGTACATATATGTTTTCCCAACCCCAGCACATTAGTTTGCTAATTCCAGATGTATGAAACGCAGGCCTAACTGTATCTAGTATATTGAACGCCAGATAAACTAACTTGGCCTTTTTTAAATAAAAAAAATCCCCTCACTGGAATACTTTCAGTCTTTTGACTGTATGGATTACAGATGGAATGACTGTTATATGTGAGTACCGCTTTCTTTGACAGATTCTAGTATGGGTACATATATGTTTTCCCAACCCCAGCACATTAGTTTGCTAATTCCAGATGTATGAAACGCAGGCCTAACTGTATCTAGTATATTGAACGCCAGATAAACTAACTTGGCCTTTTTTAAATAAAAAAAAAATTCCCTCACTGGAATACTTTCAGTCTTTTGACTGTATGGATTACAGATGGAATGACTGTTATATGTGAGTACCGCTTTCTTTGACAGATTCTAGTATGGGTACATATATGTTTTCCCAACCCCAGCACATTAGTTTGCTAATTCCAGATGTATGAAACGCAGGCCTAACTGTATCTAGTATATTGAACGCCAGATAAACTAACTTGGCCTTTTTTAAATAAAAAAAATTCCCTCACTGGAATACTTTCAGTCTTTTGACTGTATGGATTACAGATGGAATGACTGTTATATGTGAGTACCGCTTTCTTTGACAGATTCTAGTATGGGTACATATATGTTTTCCCAACCCCAGCACATTAGTTTGCTAATTCCAGATGTATGAAACGCAGGCCTAACTGTATCTAGTATATTGAACGCCAGATAAACTAACTTGGCCTTTTTTAAATAAAAAAAATTCCCTCACTGGAATACTTTCAGTCTTTTGACTGTATGGATTACAGATGGAATGACTGTTATATGTGAGTACCGCTTTCTTTGACAGATTCTAGTATGGGTACATATATGTTTTCCCAACCCCAGCACATTAGTTTGCTAATTCCAGATGTATGAAACGCAGGCCTAACTGTATCTAGTATATTGAACGCCAGATAAACTAACTTGGCCTTTTTTAAATAAAAAAAAAATTCCCTCACTGGAATACTTTATGGCTTTTCACTGTATGGATTACAGGTGGACTGGTATTAGTAGGGGTGACACAAGCACACCCAAGTCCCTGATGTAGGATTTCTATGGCACAGACCACTATTACAAGTGATTAATGGACGTTGGGAGAGATTATGCTGCAGCACTAGTCCCAAGATGGCCGCCGCCTATCAGCCCAGTAACATGTGCCACAAAATGGTCTGCACAACCTTTAAAAAAAATAGCCTTGGACTGTGCTGCTAAATCGCTATTGGTCTGAATCCCAGGTGTAGATGTCTGACTTGTTTGGAGCTTTGGAATGCACACTGTGGCAGCTTCTGCTGCAGCACTACAAGTCGCAAAATGGCGGCCGGCGGTCAGCCCAGGTACATGTGGATGGAAAAATCACTCTGGCCACTCTAAAAATAGCCAATCCCTATCAAAAAAGCAGCTCAGCTGCAGTTGTTCAGATGAATCACAGGTGGAGGAGAGAAATTTGCTTCCAGTTATTCAATTATCCCTGCCTATTCTCGCCCTAGCATCAGCTGCGTCTATCCCTGTTCTATTCACATCGGGAGTGAGCACGTCCCGACGTGCGCACAAGCTTATAAAGAGGCTGAGTCACATGCTGCACTTGGCCAATCACAGCCTTGCCAATAGTAGGCATGGCTGCGATGGCATCTTAGGGCAAGTAGTATGATGCATGTTGATTGGCTGCTTTGCAGCCTTTCAAAATGCGCCAAAATACATGCCGAACGACGAACCCGAACCCGAACTTTTACGAAAAAGTTCGGGTTCGGGTCCGTGTCACGAACACCCCAAAATTCGGTACGGACCCGAACTATGCTCGAACTGTTCGCTCAACACTAGTCTTGAATAATTGGATTTGTATCTGTTTGCGTTACTTTCTGTTTGTAGGAGAGAAGATATGAATAATGTGCATTATTTGCTGAAAAACAGGCAGTTGAGTTTACCATATGTTTCTCTCTCCCTCTCATCCAATTTTGGGTGTGGTTATGAATAACTGTATGTGATTGGGTTGAGTTATGGGAAAGCTGGGTACTTGTATGAAGGCAGACAGTGGGGGCTGCGTACCTGCATGAGATGAGAGGCACAGAGTGGAGGCTGTTGAGTGTCTGATGATGCATTCCAAGGATTGTGATTGATCTGACACCATGATAGATGTGTTAAAGTGTAAAGTTTGACCATGTGGCCATGAGCTGTGTGTGACATATGAATATATGAGGCTGTAGCAAAAACTGAAAATGTGAAGGTGCTTAAGGTGGGGATTTTTTATTTATTAATTTTTTTATTTGCTGAAACCATTTGGAACTCAGATATAGTATGTTTGTGTGTTAAAATGTTCCTGTGGGGCCTAATTGTGTTATCTGTATTGTCAGGTTTGTTTGTTTCCATGTTTCTATGGTAATATCTTACAAGTTGAATGTTCAATTAACATCAGGGATCTAACCTCATGCAGTACTAAGGAGATAATGACTGATGGAGGGAGGATTAAACAGCTCATCCCAGAGGGGTGGATTTAGATGACATAGAGGGGAGGGAGGAGAAAAGGTGGACAATGCAAGACACAAAGACAACATCTTCTGTTCCTCCCCTAACTACAAGAGTAGTGAAGCTTCTATATTATGCGTCAAAAAGTGACAGGTACCACGCCCCTTTCATTGTTTACCAAAACCCCTCTCGTCAACACGCCCCTTTCGTCCTCTTGACAGGTCCCCCGCCCTGAGCGTGAAATAAGTCTGTCGCCGAGTGTCACGTCCGTCTGACAAAAAAGAGTGGCGATTGGGTAATTAATCAATCCAACACAGGCATCAGCTGCAATAGTGGTATTATCCGACTTCACAATACGACAATTGATATACAAGAGTGTGTTGTTCAGGTCATAATATTCGCCACTGCCTGAAATGAAGAACTCCAACGGGGCATTGTCGGCCAAGGCCGCTATGGGTTGGACTTCTACAAAGAGCGATTTTTCAATACTCGTCTGCGTCGGGGGTAAATCAAAAATATCTAGCTCCGATTTAGTACATTCCACAGATCCGTCATGTATGAAAGCCATGGTATTTTACTAAAAGATGTCGTCTCCAGATCGTCTAACAGCTTTCTGGCGTCTACGTCTTTTACACAGTGGCGTTTTATTCTTGAGCACAGGAGGAAACGATGATCCCGAGCGTGCTTTTCTTTTAGCTGTTTTTTTCACAACATAAACAAGGCCCGAGCCTTTCTGTTCTTTTGGGGGTTGGCTTAATTTATCCAGCACAGCAGATGATATACTCGTGACGGCGTCTTTAGCGATATTTCTGGCCGCCGTTTTTACATGCGGTTTCACAAGCTCAATACCCCTCCTGAAAAGCGGGACTGCGCTCCTAAAAAGTCCTCTAAACAAGCCCGCAAGGCCAGCCCCGTACATGTATTCATCACCACGGAATCCCTCTAACCCGTTACCTGCCTGATTAACGTAGTACCGGGCATACACACTGGGATCGCCGTACAGTCTCTGGGACAGCATTTTTAGCGTGTCACCTCCTTGCATGGTCTGAAATTTAATCTCACAATGGTTTTACCGTACCTGAATTTAACAGGTCGAGACTGGTCCGTTAAAATGGCTATTGAAATTGTATCGAAATTATGATTGGATACAGGGATATAGTCGGGCCGCATATACTTTAGGGTCACAATCTCGTGGTTTCTACCTGTAATTTCAACAGTTTTTAAAAGTTGAGCGTATGAATTTCCAACGAGCGAATGCTTAACAATGTCTGAATAAACAAATAGCGTATAAAATCCCGAGTGTATGTCAGCGAACATGCCGCTCCGCTCGATCTGATTGTTTTCGATAGAGCCTTCAACATAGCAGCGTAGGCCTAAAATAGGCCCAAGCTTTACACCAGGCATAAAAATGGGTGTCTGTGATTCCTGTGTATAAACAGACCTTTTTATGGGGTCATATCTCAATCTAAAGGGGTCGCTCAAAATTTTTACATTTTCAAGAACCTCATTAATAGCTTTTACAACATCCGCTACGGTAGAATAAAATCCAGATTTGATGCGGTATTCAGTTAAAGTTTCACCTTTTTTCCCAAAGAAGAAGATGCCTTCTTGCGATCCGACGGTATACCAGCTATACGGATACTGGATCTCGGTCATAGCGACATCATCAGGACCCGACAAATGAACGGGTTTTGCTAGTTTTGTTGTATAAACAGCTTTTGAATTTTCAGGGTAAATTTTGGAAGATGCATTACAAGGCAGCGTTATATAAAAGGACCCAGATTCCATGGCTTATAGAGTAGTCAGTTGCGCTTCACCGATCCAGCTATTGAATTTTGTGGGGTAACCACGCCACTTTACGAAAAAATGAGTTTCACCCCTCACACATCTTTTTCGCAGTATCTTTTCTATTCTCTACACACGTTCAGCAGCCGCAGGGACTTTCTGTAACTCTTCTTTGTAAAATGAGCCTTCTATTAGATCATTACCCAAATCAACGATTTTCTACATAGGTTTTTGAAATCTTGTGTTAACGCCCGAGACGATGAAAATTTTCTCTGTGTAAGACTGCTCATACCCTTTAGCGAAAGTTCCTTTATACTGACTAATTCTTACATGGTCTCCAATTTTTTAAGTAGGTCTCGCTGTTTTAAGACTCTTTGCCATAAATGTTTCTCCATATTCTTAAAGAATTGTTTTTTGTTACGTCAACAGGTCTGCACAGGATTGTATTGTGGTATGTATGATTATAGTTGTATAAAAAATTATTTAGATCATCTATATAGCGAAATGTATTGCATCTATTTAAAAATTTCCACATTTTTGTTTTTAACGTTCTGTTAAATCGTTCCACTAAAGCGGCTTTCACTGTGTTTGTAGTAAAGAAATGGTTAATATTGCGCTCTTTACAAAGCCGCTTCATAGCGTTGTTCATAAATTCCCGACAGCGATCCGTCTGTAGCTTTTTAGGTACACGCTGATCATTCTTGAAAATAAATTCAAAGGCTTTCGCTACAGAGGAAGCTGTCTTATCTTTCAGGGGAACACACCACGCATATTTTCATAATTCATCAATCACAGTTAAAATATATTTTATGCCGTCATTTTCTTTGGCGTAGCTTGACATATCACACAGGTCGCTCTGCCATTGCGCGTCAATGGTCGCCACTATGACCTTATTTCTCACAAAAAATGTTCTTACGGGATTATGCAGCATGTACGCGTCTTGGTTATTTAAAGGGCTTCTGTCACCCCACTAAAGTTTTTTTTTTTTGCTACTTATAATCCCTATACTGCGATATATCAATAGATTCGTTCAGTAGATAATTCAAAAAACTGACTTTTATCATATGCAAATTACCTGTCTACCAGCAAGTAGGGCGGTGTCCCTACCAGAGCTTTGAGACGTTCTCACAGCTCTGTTTCTCCACCCCTGTGATGATGTCACTACTAGAGCTTGGAGGAGTTCTCTCTGCTCTGTTTCTCCGCCCCTGTGATGAGGTCTTTACTTTCTGTTTCCTTCCTCCCAGCTGTTCCTCCTGTGTTTGATTTCTCTGCCTTTAAATCACTCCTCCTCCTTTGTAGGGTGCAGATTATATTTCTCATTTGAGTTGTATCTCTCGCTTGAGTATCTTCACTGGTGTGCTATCATTTCACTGGACCTGTGTTCTGCTGCAGCAAGTACTCCGGATATTGCCAGCTGTCTTTGGGTCTGTCTTCACTGCTGCTGCAGCTCCTTCAGTTAAGTGTGCAGACATTGTAGTGTTTCTGTTTGTTTGCTGACTGGATCCGAGACGACCCCGGTTCCGTCCATATACTGAGCAGGGCACCGGTGGCCGTGCCCCTTCCACTATTGTAGGGGTTACAGTGGTCATCAGTCTTAGGTACGCGGGCATGCCTCGATCCACCATTTGGATCCGGGCATGTGCTTAGCAGCATAGGGTGAGCTTTAAGGGTCTGACAGGGGTCACCCTTTATCCTCCCTAGTTTGGGTCCGGTCAGTAGCTCTATTTACTGTGTATGCTCTTGTTGCTCACATACAGCCATGACAGGTGGCTACTTGCTGGTAGCAGCCGCATCCTCCTCTCATAAACACGCCCCCCTCCTCATGTTGATTGACAGGGCCAGCGAACGAGCTTGTTCTCTGCTGGCCCTGTCTGCATTCAAAATCTGGCGCTTGCGCCATATCTGTCTTCAGTCGGCGCAGGCGCACTGAGGGGAGGACGCTCGCTCGGCCGCTCCTTCCTCAGTGCGCCTGCACCAGGTGTAGATGTGACATCACCGGCACAGGCGCATTGAGGATGGAGCGACCGAGCAAGCTTCCTCCCCTCAGTGCGCCTGCGCCGACTGAAGACAGGTACGGTGCAGGCGCCAGATTTTGAATGCAGACAGGGCCAGCAGAGAAAGAGCGCGTTCGCTGGCCCTGTCAATCAACATGAGGAGGGGGCGTGTTTATGAGAGGAGGATGCGGCTGCTACCAGCAAGTAGCCGCCCTACTGGCTGGTAGACAGGTAATTTGCATATGATAAAAGTCTGTTTTTTTAACTATCTACTGAACGAAAATGATTAATAACATTATCTATTGATATATCGCAGTATAGGGATTATAAGTAGCAAAAAAAAAAAAAAAGACTTTAGTGGGGTGACACAAGCCCTTTAACCACGCTGCTATAGTCGCTCTCTTTATACCATGTTTTTTAACAGATCTGTATAATCTTTACTGGACAAAGTCCTCAGAGATATTAACCCTGGTGATTTTGTTCAGTTAAGACTTGAAGGTGGTCACGCCTTAGACGCCGTTTATTCTACAAAGCAGTTGCGAGAGGTCTTTAACACAGAGACGTTTCTCAATGCGGTTGCGGCTGCGCTCCAGAGTAACGCTGAAATCCTTTCTTCACAACAGCTGAAACTTGTGGTTGTTGTTATTAGAAATCCATGTGGTGGGGTGAAACAGCGTTTGAAATCCATAGTATACAGTAAGATTATTCAGCAGAAAAAGCGGTGGTTGTAGGACTTTAATAATACCGACTCTAATTTGTGTCTTGCGGCCAGCTTATGCGCTCTGATAGGTGATGGTGCCGACGACGACGCTAGTTTATTGTCACAGGCTAGACAGATACACGATGATTTGGGTATCCCTGATAATAAGTTGGTCAGTTTCAGCGGTATAGATGCTTTTGAGAACCACCTTGACATTGTCATTAAGGTCTTGTACCACAGTAGTGGTGATTGGCGCTATTTTGAAACTGGGAAAAAGTCTATGGAAAAAACTGTG
Organism: Bufo bufo; assembly: GCF_905171765.1. Taxonomy (NCBI): domain Eukaryota; kingdom Metazoa; phylum Chordata; class Amphibia; order Anura; family Bufonidae; genus Bufo; species Bufo bufo. Next base: position 491,775,692 of record NC_053390.1, on the reverse strand, counting down.
TATATTCTGCATCATGACGGTCATTACTATGGTATCAAAAATGTGAAGGGGTTTATCGGTGAGGCATACTTCTATGAAAAGTGTAGTTCAGTGTATCACCACAAAGACAACCACTCGTGTCAATATTTCTGTAGGGCTTGTCAAAGAGACAATTGTGTTGAGTGTGTTGACCAACAACCGCCATGTCCCACTTGTCGTGCTTTTTGTCGTTCGATCGCGTGTTTAGACCACCACAACCTGTTGGCCAGAGACATGCCTGAGTTTTGTAGGCTTAAAACGTTTTGTGATCGTTGTTGTCGTTTTGTGTACAATAGAGAGGAAGAGCACAAGTGTAACGGTTTGCGATGCAGCATTTGCGGGGGTCTCATGTATAAATTCGATGATCATCTTTGCTATATGCAACCATACAAAGTAAAGAAAGAGTCGGATCTACAGTACAGACCAAAAGTTTGGACACACCTTCTCATTCAAAGAGTTTTCTTTATTTTCATGACTATGAAAATTGTAGATTCACACTGAAGGCATCAAAACTATGAATTAACACATGTGGAATTATATACATAACAAACAAGTGTGAAACAACTGAAAATATGTCATAGTCTAGGTTCTTCAAAGTAGCCACCTTTTGCATTGATTACTGCTTTGCACACTCTTGGCATTCTCTTGATGAGCTTCAAGAGGTAGTCCCCTGAAATGTTTTTCACTTCACAGGTGGGCCCTGTCAGGTTTAATAGGTGGGATTTCTTGCCTTATAAATGGGGTTGGGACCATCAGTTGCGTTGAGGAGAAGTCAGGTGGATACACAACTGATAGTCCTACTGAATAGACTGTTAGAATTTGTATTATGGCAAGAAAAAAGCAGCTAAGTAAAGAAAAACGAGTGGCCATCATTACTTTAAGAAATGAAGGTCAGTCAGTCAGCCGAAAAATTGGGAAAACTTTGAAAGTAAGGGCTATTTGACCATGAAGGAGAGTGATGGGGTGCTGCGCCAGATGACCTGGCCTCCACAGTCACCGGACCTGAACCCAATCGAGATGGTTTGGGGTGAGCTGGACCGCAGAGTGAAGGCAAAAGGGCCAACAAGTGCTAAGCATCTCTGGGAACTCCTTCAAGACCATTTCAGGGGACTACCTCTTGAAGCTCATCAAGAGAATGCCAAGAGTGTGCAAAGCAGTAATCAAAGCAAAAGGTGGCTACTTTGAAGAACCTAGAATATGACATATTTTCAGTTGTTTCACACTTGTTTGTTATGTATATAATTCCACATGTGTTAATTCATAGTTTTGATGCCTTCATAGGCATGAAAATAAAGAAAACTCTTTGAATGAGAAGGTGTGTCCAAACTTTTGGTCTGTACTGTATATGTTTTCTATGACTTTGAATGCATGCAGGAGACGGGGACGCACGTGCCCAATTAAATTTATGCCACGTCATTGTACGGTGCTAATTCCTGGGAGTTTGTGGGTAAAACTTGTACCCAGGAGTTTGTTAGCTTCTTTACCAGTTGTAAATTTGCAGGGTACACTTTGATAGCTCATAATGCTGGCAGGTACGACGGGTACTTTATTGTTAAGGAGTTGATTAAGGAAAAGCTGCGCATAAAAATGATTACTCAAGGTGGGCGACTGTTGTGTGTGACGCTGCCTGACTTAAAATTAAGGTTCATAGATTCCCTTAACTTCCTACCAATGAGATTAAGTCGCTTACCAGACGCGTTAGAATTCTCGGGTTCAAAGGGTCATTTTCCCCATTTCTTCAACAGTGAGGGAAATCAAAACTATGTGGGGCCCTTACCGTCTGTTGAGTATTACGGGGTTGAATATATGATGCTAGTGATAAAAAGGATTTCTTGGAGTGGTATGAGACGCAGAAACACACTGCTTTTGATTTTAAGGCCAAGTTAAAATCATACTGTATGCAGGACGTCAATGTTTTGAGACAGGCATGTGAGCATTACAGAGAGCGTGTGAAGGAGATGACTAGAAAAAAGATGACAAAATACTGTGAACGACAAAAGAGAGATGTTGTAACTATCCAGAGCATCGATCCTTTTCAGCTTATCCTTTCAGCAAACGTTGACATTCAGCATGCTTTGAGAGGAGGTGAAAAACAAGTAGGCAGATATTTTCTAGATGGTTATGCCAGCGTTAATGGGGTGCACATAGCGTATGAATTTCAGGTGTGCTTTTACCACGGATGCCCCGTCTGCTAGAACGGAAAATGACACCAATGGTGTTACAAACACCAGCTATGGACAGGTGTACCAGACATTCTACATTAAACGTTTTCTACAGAGCTGTGGCTATGTAGTACGTGTGCTTTGGAAACATGAGTGGCGTGAAATGGTAGAGAAAGATTCTAGACTTCAAGCATACCTCCTTAACATGCGGTTTCCAACACCGCTCGATCCTTGTGATGCTGTTTATGGCGGTAGGACTAACGCCATAAAGCTCTATCACAAACGGGCTGAAGGGGAGGCTATACACTACTACGATTTCACGAGTCTGTATCCCTTTGTCAACAAAACAAAAACATATCCGGTAGGACACCCCAACATCATTTATGACAATTTTGGCTACATAAAAAATTACTTTGGCATTGCCAGGGTTACGGTTTATCCACGAGAGACTTGTTTTTCCCGGTCCTACCGGTGAAAATGAACAATAAATTAATGTTCCCCCTTTGCAACACATGCGCCGCAAACTCCTTGACGGGTGTTTGTACGCATAGCGATGAACAACGTTCTCTGACAGGTACATGGTGTACGATAGAGTTAGAGCTAGCTTTGGAAAAGGGGTACAGGATCGCAGAGGTCTATGAGGTGTGGCATTTTCCCGACACGACAGCCGAACTGTTTGCACCATACATCAAGCTTCATCTCAGGGACAAGCAGGAGGCATCGGGCTATCCGCGCTGGTGTACAGATTCTGGTAAGCAAAAAGAATACATCGACACATTTCTTTAAAAAGAAGGTGTACAATTAGACCCTGCAAATATCGCTGTGAACCCGGCAAAAATACAGATCTCTAAACTTTTCTTAAATTCGTTATGGGGAAAGTTTGCGCAGCGATCTAATTTACCCTTTACCAGCATCGTGAATAACCCTGATGAGCGCTTCGCTATGTCTTTCTCCCATACTACGAGGTTTCTGAGCTAAATTTTATTGATGATGAAACAGCATCGATCAATTGGAAATATGCAAAAAAAAAAACACACAATCAACAAAAACACAAACATTTTTATAGCATGTTTTACAACAGCCTACGCCAGACTAGAACTTTACTCCCTTCTGGACAGACTGCAGGAAAGGTGTCTTTATCACGACACGGATTCTTGTCATTTTTGTTCATCGTGAAGGTGACTGGCTTCCCCCTTTAGGCGATTATTTGGGCGAACTAACCAGCGAAATACCGGATAACACATACATCACAGAATTTGTATTTATGGGTCCAAAATCGTACGGGTACAAACTGAATACAGGTAAGACGGTTTTAAAGGTTAAGGGGATCACACTAAACGTTGCTAATGCTAGGGATATTAATTTTGACAGCCTAAAGGATTTAGTTCTGGATTACATCCTAAACAGTGCTCTTGAATGTCAGAAATTTATACCTGTGGTGCAACCAGGTTTTGTTAGAAATAAGCAGTTGTGGCAGATTGAGACAAGACCATTGTGCAAAACGCAGCGGTGTGTATACCACGCTACCTTTCGGATTCTAATAACGTTATGACACAGTTACACCATTCTTTTTTTCAGGTGAATTAGTTGCTCTTTTTAAGAAGGTCCTGGATCCTGTTTTTGAAAGGCCGCCATCACGCGATTTTACAATGAGAGCGATCGGTTTTTAATACAATGGACACACACCTACAACACCCTTTTTCATGCATTTTAGCACGACCGTCCAACTCTGGAAAGAGTTATTTTGTAAGAAAACTGTTAGAAAATACTGACACGCATTTATCACACAAGCCCGATAATATTGTTTGGTTTTATGCTTGTTGGCAAAAACTTTATGACAAACTTTCTCTATGCTTTCCACACATCAGGTTTATTGAAGGCCTGCCGCATACGTTTGTAGATGATGAGTTATTTCCACCCGACAAGGTAAACTGAACGCTGCCGTGTGACATGGTTGAGATGCTTGGTGACGCAGGTGGTGGTGTTGGTGGTACATCCCATGTTTGCTGGGCGGCAGGTGCCAACGTTCCTCCAGAGGCGGAGGAAGAGGCCGAGGCTGCAGCAGCAGAAGAGGCTGAGGCGGCAGCAGCAGAAGAGGTAGCAGGGGGAGCCTGAGTGACTTCCTTGTTTTTAAGGTGTTTACTCCACTGCAGTTCATGCTTTGCATGCAGGTGCCTGGTCATGCAGGTTGTGCTAAGGTTCAGAACGTTAATGCCTCGCTTCAGGCTCTGATGGCACAGCGTGCAAACCACTCGGGTCTTGTCGTCAGCACATTGTTTGAAGAAGTGCCATGCCAGGGAACTCCTTGAAGCTGCCTTTGGGGTGCTCGGTCCCAGATGGCGGCGGTCAGTAGCAGGCGGAGTCTCTTGGAGGTGGGTGTTCTGATTTTGCCCACTGCTCCCTCTTTTGCTACGCTGTTGGCTTGGTCTCACCACTGCCTCTTCCTCCGAACTGTGAAAGTCAGTGGCACGACCTTCATTCCATGTGGGGTCTAGGACCTCATCGTCCCCTGCATCGTCTTCCAACCAGTCTTGATCCCTGACCTCCTGTTCAGTCTGCACACTGCAGAAAGACGCAGCAGTTGGCACCTGTGTTTCGTCATCATCAGAGACGTGCTGAGGTGGTATTCCCATGTCCTCATCATCAGGAAACATAAGTGGTTGTGCGTTAGTGCATTCTATCTCTTCCACCCCTGGGGAAGGGCTAGGTGGATGCCCTTGGGAAACCCTGGCAGCAGAGTCTTCAAACAGCATAAGAGACTGCTGCATAACTTGAGGCTCAGACAGTTTCCCTGATATGCATAGGGGTGATGTCACAGACTGATGGGCTTGGTTTTCATGCGCCATCTGTGCGCATTCTGCAGAAGACTGGATGGGAGAGAATGTGAACGTGCTGGATGCACTGTCGGCCACCCAATTGACTAATGCCTGTACCTGCTCAGGCCTTACCATCCTTAGAACGGCATTGGGCCCCACCAAATATCCCTGTAAATTCTGGCAGCTACTGGGACCTGAGGTAGTTGGTACACTAGGACGTGTGGCTGTGGCAGAACGGCCACGTCCTCTCCCAGCACCAGAGGGTCCACTAACACCACCACGACCATGTCCACGTCCGCGTCCGCATCCCTTACTAGATGTTTTCCTCATTGTTCCCGTTCACCACAATTTTGAAAATGGCAAATTTGGGAATAGTTTTTCAACCCAGAACAAAAACTGTGCTTTTACGGTCACTACAAATAATTTGACCAGCTAAAACAGTACTGATTTGGAGGAATATAAATGTCAGGGCTATTTTTTAGGCGCTGTGTGACAGGTATACCTTTAATCACAGAATTAGACTTGTATCTGCACTGTAGCATGTGTGTTAAGTTTTTCAGAATGACACTATCAGCACCTTGAATCTAATATACCCTTTTTGGGATAGATTTAAAGTAGGCCTGATATAGCAGAAACTACTAATTTTGAAAATGGCAAATTTGGGAATACTTTTTCAACCCAGAACAAAAACTGTGCTTTTACGGTCACTACAAATAACTTGACCAGCTAAAACAGTACTGATTTGGAGGAATATAAATGTCAGGGCTATTTTTTAGGCGCTGTGTGACAGGTATACCTTTAATCACAGAATTAGACTTGTATCTGCACTGTAGCGTGTGTGTTAAGTTTTTCAGAATGACACTATCAGCACCTTGAATCTAATATACCCTTTTTGGGATAGATTTAAAGTAGGCCTGATATAGCAGAAACTACTAATTTTGAAAATGGCAAATTTGGGAATACTTTTTCAACCCAGAACAAAAACTGTGCTTTTACGGTCACTACAAAAAACTTGACCAGCTAAAACAGTACTGATTTGGAGGAATATAAATGTCAGGGCTATTTTTTAGGCGCTGGGTGACAGGCTCAACTTGCCCCTGATGTAGTATATGGCCAAAAAATAACCACACTATTGATGGTTAAATGCACTTGGGTGACACAGGCTCAGCCTGCACCTGATGTAGTATATTGCCAAAAAATAACCACACTGTTGATGGTTAAATGCACTTGGGTGACACAGGCTCAGCCTGCACCTGATGTAGGATATAGCAAAAAATAACCACACTATTGATGGTTAAATGCACTTGGTGGTAGCTTGTGCTGGCGCACCACAAACCACAAAATGGCCGCCGATCACAGCAGAAAAAAGTAATATAAAAACGCTCTGGGCAGCCTAAAAAAAGTGAGCAATTCAATATCAGCACTTCAATGATCCACAGCTGGAGATCGATCACTGAATTAAGTCTTTTGGAGGAGTTAATCTGCCTAATCTCGCCCTAACGTCGCAGCAGCAACCTCTCCCTATGCTTGAATCAGCAGAGTGACGTGCAGCGCTACGTGACCCAAGCTTATATAGAGGCTGGGTCACATGCTGCACTGGCCAATCACAGCCATGCCAATAGTAGGCAAGGCTGTGATGGCCTCTTGGGGCAAGTAGTATGACGCTTGTTGATTTGGTGCTTTGCAGCCTTTCAAAAATCGCCAAGAAAGCGCCGAACACCGAACCCGAACTTTTACGAAAATGTTCGGGTCCGTGTCACGGCACCCCAAAATTCGGTACGAACCCGAACTATACAGTTCGGGTTCGCTCATTCCTACCAGGCACCCTATCACAGTTTTTACCGACCATAAGAATCTGGCATACTTGGAGTCGGCCAGGCGTATGAATCCGAGACAGGCCAGATGGTCTCTGTTCTTCTCCAGATTCAGTTTTGTCGTTACATTCCGCCCTGGGATCAAAAATGTGAAGGCTGATGCTCTCTCTCGCTGTTTTCCGGGAGGAGGATACTCCGAGGACCCGGGTCCCATTTTGGCGGAGGGGGTAGTTGTTTCTGCTCTGTATTCTGATTTGGAGGCCGAGGTCCAGGCTGCCCAGACTGAGGCACCTGCCCGTTGTCCTTCTGGGAAGTTGTTTGTGCCTCCTGAGCTACGTCACATACTCTTCAAGGAGCATCATGATACTGATCTTGCTGGTCACCCCGGGAGTAGAGCCACGGTAGATATCATTGCTCGGAGATTTTGGTGGCCGGCTCTTCGTAAGTCGGTGGAGGGTTTTGTGGCTGCTTGTGAGACGTGCGCTCGCACTAAGGTCCCTCGTTCACGGCCATCAGGTTCCCTTCTCCCGTTACCCATACCTTCCCGTCCTTGGACACACCTGTCCATGGACTTTATTACGGATCTTCCTCGTTCCTCAGGGAAGTCGGTGATCCTGGTGGTGGTGGACCGTTTTAGCAAGATGGCTCATTTCGTACCTTTCCCTGGTTTACCCAATGCTAAAACTTTGGCGCAAGCTTTTGTCGACCATATTGTTAAATTGCATGGCATTCCCTCTGATATTGTTTCCGATAGAGGCACGCAGTTTGTGTCCAGATTCTGGAAGGCTTTCTGTTCTCGCCTGGGGGTTCGGCTGTCCTTCTCTTCTGCTTTTCACCCGCAGTCGAATGGTCAGACTGAGCGCCTTAATCAGAATCTGGAGACATATTTGCGCTGTTTTGTGGCAGAGAACCAGGAGGATTGGTGTTCATTTCTCCCTCTTGCTGAGTTTGCTCTGAACAACCGTCGTCAGGAATCTTCTGATAAGTCACCATTCTTTGGTGCATATGGGTTCCATCCGCAGTTTGGGACATTCTCGGGAGGGGCTCCTTCTGGTTTGCCTGAGGAGGAGAGATTTTCCTCGTCTTTGTCTACCATTTGGCAAAAGATTCAGAGTAATCTTAGAAAGATGAGTGAGAAGTATAAGCGTGTGGCTGATAAAAGACGTGTGCCTGGTCCGAACCTGAATGTGGGTAATCTGGTGTGGTTATCTACAAGAAATATTAAACTGAAGGTTCCCTCCTGGAAATTGGGTCCCAAGTTTATTGGGCCTTATAAAATCTTGTCAGTCGTCAATCCTGTTGCCTTCCGTCTTGATCTTCCACGGGTTTGGAAGATACATAATGTATTTCACAGATCTCTCTTAAAACCATATGTCCAGTCCACGGTACCCTCCTCTTTGCCTCCTCCTCCGATTTTGGTTGATGGCAATCTGGAGTTTGAGGTTTCCAGAATTGTGGACTCTCGCATTGTCCGCGGTTCACTTCAGTACCTCGTTCATTGGAAGGGTTATGGTCCTGAGGAGAGGATGTGGGTTCCGGTGTTGGACATTAAAGTCACTCGCCTCATCAGGGCATTTCATAGGGCTCATCCTGAGAAGGTGGGTCCTGGGTGTCCGGAGTCCACCCGTAGAGGGGGGGGTACTGTCACTACCAGAGCTTTGAGACGTTCTCACAGCTCTGTTTCTCCACCCCTGTGATGATGTCACTACTAGAGCTTGGAGGAGTTCTCTCTGCTCTGTTTCTCCGCCCCTGTGATGAGGTCTTTACTTTCTGTTTCCTTCCTCCCAGCTGTTCCTCCTGTGTTTGATTTCTCTGCCTTTAAATCACTCCTCCTCCTTTGTAGGGTGCAGATTATATTTCTCATTTGAGTTGTATCTCTCGCTTGAGTATCTTCACTGGTGTGCTATCATTTCACTGGACCTGTGTTCTGCTGCAGCAAGTACTCCGGATATTGCCAGCTGTCTTTGGGTCTGTCTTCACTGCTGCTGCAGCTCCTTCAGTTAAGTGTGCAGACATTGTAGTGTTTCTGTTTGTTTGCTGACTGGATCCGAGACGACCCCGGTTCCGTCCATATACTGAGCAGGGCACCGGTGGCCGTGCCCCTTCCACTATTGTAGGGGTTACAGTGGTCATCAGTCTTAGGTACGCGGGCATGCCTCGATCCACCATTTGGATCCGGGCATGTGCTTAGCAGCATAGGGTGAGCTTTAAGGGTCTGACAGGGGTCACCCTTTATCCTCCATAGTTTGGGTCCGGTCAGTAGCTCTATTTACTGTGTATGCTCTTGTTGCTCACATACAGCCATGACAGGTGGCTACTTGCTGGTAGCAGCCGCATCCTCCTCTCATAAACACGCCCCCCTCCTCATGTTGATTGACAGGGCCAGCGAACGAGCTTGTTCTCTGCTGGCCCTGTCTGCATTCAAAATCTGGCGCTTGCGCCATATCTGTCTTCAGTCGGCGCAGGCGCACTGAGGGGAGGACGCTCGCTCGGCCGCTCCTTCCTCAGTGCGCCTGCACCAGGTGTAGATGTGACATCACCGGCACAGGCGCATTGAGGATGGAGCGACCGAGCAAGCTTCCTCCCCTCAGTGCGCCTGCGCCGACTGAAGACAGGTACGGTGCAGGCGCCAGATTTTGAATGCAGACAGGGCCAGCAGAGAAAGAGCGCGTTCGCTGGCCCTGTCAATCAACATGAGGAGGGGGCGTGTTTATGAGAGGAGGATGCGGCTGCTACCAGCAAGTAGCCGCCCTACTGGCTGGTAGACAGGTAATTTGCATATGATAAAAGTCTGTTTTTTTAACTATCTACTGAACGAAAATGATTAATAACATTATCTATTGATATATCGCAGTATAGGGATTATAAGTAGCAAAAAAAAAAAAAAAGACTTTAGTGGGGTGACACAAGCCCTTTAACCACGCTGCTATAGTCGCTCTCTTTATACCATGTTTTTTAACAGATCTGTATAATCTTTACTGGACAAAGTCCTCAGAGATATTAACCCTGGTGATTTTGTTCAGTTAAGACTTGAAGGTGGTCACGCCTTAGACGCCGTTTATTCTACAAAGCAGTTGCGAGAGGTCTTTAACACAGAGACGTTTCTCAATGCGGTTGCGGCTGCGCTCCAGAGTAACGCTGAAATCCTTTCTTCACAACAGCTGAAACTTGTGGTTGTTGTTATTAGAAATCCATGTGGTGGGGTGAAACGGCGTTTGAAATCCATAGTATACAGTAAGATTATTCAGCAGAAAAAGCGGTGGTTGTAGGACTTTAATAATACCGACTCTAATTTGTGTCTTGCGGCCAGCTTATGCGCTCTGATAGGTGATGGTGCCGACGACGACGCTAGTTTATTGTCACAGGCTAGACAGATACACGATGATTTGGGTATCCCTGATAATAAGTTGGTCAGTTTCAGCGGTATAGATGCTTTTGAGAACCACCTTGACATTGTCATTAAGGTCTTGTACCACAGTAGTGGTGATTGGCGCTATTTTGAAACTGGGAAAAAGTCTATGGAAAAAACTGTGTATATTCTGCATCATGACGGTCATTACTATGGTATCAAAAATGTGAAGGGGTTTATCGGTGAGGCATACTTCTATGAAAAGTGTAGTTCAGTGTATCACCACAAAGACAACCACTCGTGTCAATATTTCTGTAGGGCTTGTCAAAGAGACAATTGTGTTGAGTGTGTTGACCAACAACCGCCATGTCCCACTTGTCGTGCTTTTTGTCGTTCGATCGCGTGTTTAGACCACCACAACCTGTTGGCCAGAGACATGCCTGAGTTTTGTAGGCTTAAAACGTTTTGTGATCGTTGTTGTCGTTTTGTGTACAATAGAGAGGAAGAGCACAAGTGTAACGGTTTGCGATGCAGCATTTGCGGGGGTCTCATGTATAAATTCGATGATCATCTTTGCTATATGCAACCATACAAAGTAAAGAAAGAGTCGGATCTACAGTACAGACCAAAAGTTTGGACACACCTTCTCATTCAAAGAGTTTTCTTTATTTTCATGACTATGAAAATTGTAGATTCACACTGAAGGCATCAAAACTATGAATTAACACATGTGGAATTATATACATAACAAACAAGTGTGAAACAACTGAAAATATGTCATAGTCTAGGTTCTTCAAAGTAGCCACCTTTTGCATTGATTACTGCTTTGCACACTCTTGGCATTCTCTTGATGAGCTTCAAGAGGTAGTCCCCTGAAATGTTTTTCACTTCACAGGTGGGCCCTGTCAGGTTTAATAGGTGGGATTTCTTGCCTTATAAATGGGGTTGGGACCATCAGTTGCGTTGAGGAGAAGTCAGGTGGATACACAACTGATAGTCCTACTGAATAGACTGTTAGAATTTGTATTATGGCAAGAAAAAAGCAGCTAAGTAAAGAAAAACGAGTGGCCATCATTACTTTAAGAAATGAAGGTCAGTCAGTCAGCCGAAAAATTGGGAAAACTTTGAAAGTAAGGGCTATTTGACCATGAAGGAGAGTGATGGGGTGCTGCGCCAGATGACCTGGCCTCCACAGTCACCGGACCTGAACCCAATCGAGATGGTTTGGGGTGAGCTGGACCGCAGAGTGAAGGCAAAAGGGCCAACAAGTGCTAAGCATCTCTGGGAACTCCTTCAAGACCATTTCAGGGGACTACCTCTTGAAGCTCATCAAGAGAATGCCAAGAGTGTGCAAAGCAGTAATCAAAGCAAAAGGTGGCTACTTTGAAGAACCTAGAATATGACATATTTTCAGTTGTTTCACACTTGTTTGTTATGTATATAATTCCACATGTGTTAATTCATAGTTTTGATGCCTTCATAGGCATGAAAATAAAGAAAACTCTTTGAATGAGAAGGTGTGTCCAAACTTTTGGTCTGTACTGTATATGTTTTCTATGACTTTGAATGCATGCAGGAGACGGGGACGCACGTGCCCAATTAAATTTATGCCACGTCATTGTACGGTGCTAATTCCTGGGAGTTTGTGGGTAAAACTTGTACCCAGGAGTTTGTTAGCTTCTTTACCAGTTGTAAATTTGCAGGGTACACTTTGATAGCTCATAATGCTGGCAGGTACGACGGGTACTTTATTGTTAAGGAGTTGATTAAGGAAAAGCTGCGCATAAAAATGATTACTCAAGGTGGGCGACTGTTGTGTGTGACGCTGCCTGACTTAAAATTAAGGTTCATAGATTCCCTTAACTTCCTACCAATGAGATTAAGTCGCTTACCAGACGCGTTAGAATTCTCGGGTTCAAAGGGTCATTTTCCCCATTTCTTCAACAGTGAGGGAAATCAAAACTATGTGGGGCCCTTACCGTCTGTTGAGTATTACGGGGTTGAATATATGATGCTAGTGATAAAAAGGATTTCTTGGAGTGGTATGAGACGCAGAAACACACTGCTTTTGATTTTAAGGCCAAGTTAAAATCATACTGTATGCAGGACGTCAATGTTTTGAGACAGGCATGTGAGCATTACAGAGAGCGTGTGAAGGAGATGACTAGAAAAAAGATGACAAAATACTGTGAACGACAAAAGAGAGATGTTGTAACTATCCAGAGCATCGATCCTTTTCAGCTTATCCTTTCAGCAAACGTTGACATTCAGCATGCTTTGAGAGGAGGTGAAAAACAAGTAGGCAGATATTTTCTAGATGGTTATGCCAGCGTTAATGGGGTGCACATAGCGTATGAATTTCAGGTGTGCTTTTACCACGGATGCCCCGTCTGCTAGAACGGAAAATGACACCAATGGTGTTACAAACACCAGCTATGGACAGGTGTACCAGACATTCTACATTAAACGTTTTCTACAGAGCTGTGGCTATGTAGTACGTGTGCTTTGGAAACATGAGTGGCGTGAAATGGTAGAGAAAGATTCTAGACTTCAAGCATACCTCCTTAACATGCGGTTTCCAACACCGCTCGATCCTTGTGATGCTGTTTATGGCGGTAGGACTAACGCCATAAAGCTCTATCACAAACGGGCTGAAGGGGAGGCTATACACTACTACGATTTCACGAGTCTGTATCCCTTTGTCAACAAAACAAAAACATATCCGGTAGGACACCCCAACATCATTTATGACAATTTTGGCTACATAAAAAATTACTTTGGCATTGCCAGGGTTACGGTTTATCCACGAGAGACTTGTTTTTCCCGGTCCTACCGGTGAAAATGAACAATAAATTAATGTTCCCCCTTTGCAACACATGCGCCGCAAACTCCTTGACGGGTGTTTGTACGCATAGCGATGAACAACGTTCTCTGACAGGTACATGGTGTACGATAGAGTTAGAGCTAGCTTTGGAAAAGGGGTACAGGATCGCAGAGGTCTATGAGGTGTGGCATTTTCCCGACACGACAGCCGAACTGTTTGCACCATACATCAAGCTTCATCTCAGGGACAAGCAGGAGGCATCGGGCTATCCGCGCTGGTGTACAGATTCTGGTAAGCAAAAAGAATACATCGACACATTTCTTTAAAAAGAAGGTGTACAATTAGACCCTGCAAATATCGCTGTGAACCCGGCAAAAATACAGATCTCTAAACTTTTCTTAAATTCGTTATGGGGGAAGTTTGCGCAGCGATCTAATTTACCCTTTACCAGCATCGTGAATAACCCTGATGAGCGCTTCGCTATGTCTTTCTCCCATACTACGAGGTTTCTGAGCTAAATTTTATTGATGATGAAACAGCATCGATCAATTGGAAATATGCAAAAAAAAAAACACACAATCAACAAAAACACAAACATTTTTATAGCATGTTTTACAACAGCCTACGCCAGACTAGAACTCTACTCCCTTCTGGACAGACTGCAGGAAAGGTGTCTTTATCACGACACGGATTCTTGTCATTTTTGTTCATCGTGAAGGTGACTGGCTTCCCCCTTTAGGCGATTATTTGGGCGAACTAACCAGCGAAATACCGGATAACACATACATCACAGAATTTGTATTTATGGGTCCAAAATCGTACGGGTACAAACTGAATACAGGTAAGACGGTTTTAAAGGTTAAGGGGATCACACTAAACGTTGCTAATGCTAGGGATATTAATTTTGACAGCCTAAAGGATTTAGTTCTGGATTACATCCTAAACAGTGCTCTTGAATGTCAGAAATTTATACCTGTGGTGCAACCAGGTTTTGTTAGAAATAAGCAGTTGTGGCAGATTGAGACAAGACCATTGTGCAAAACGCAGCGGTGTGTATACCACGCTACCTTTCGGATTCTAATAACGTTATGACACAGTTACACCATTCTTTTTTTCAGGTGAATTAGTTGCTCTTTTTAAGAAGGTCCTGGATCCTGTTTTTGAAAGGCCGCCATCACGCGATTTTACAATGAGAGCGATCGGTTTTTAATACAATGGACACACACCTACAACACCCTTTTTCATGCATTTTAGCACGACCGTCCAACTCTGGAAAGAGTTATTTTGTAAGAAAACTGTTAGAAAATACTGACACGCATTTATCACACAAGCCCGATAATATTGTTTGGTTTTATGCTTGTTGGCAAAAACTTTATGACAAACTTTCTCTATGCTTTCCACACATCAGGTTTATTGAAGGCCTGCCGCATACGTTTGTAGATGATGAGTTATTTCCACCCGACAAGGTAAATTTGACTATTGTTGATGATCTTATGGATTCCGCTATTGAAAACAGCGAGCTTGAAAAGGCATTCACCAAGTACATGCATCATAGAAATCTAAGTATATTGTATCTGGTGCAGAACATATTTTGTCAGGGTAAAAAGAGTAGAACGATAAATTTAAACACCAAGTACATGGTTCTCTTTAATAATCCGCGTGATAAATTGCAAATTCTAACATTAGCGAGACAAATGTATCCTGGGAAAACACACTTCTTCTTGGCCACCTGCCACCTGCTAGTAGATTTAAGGGCTACTAAACCAGATCAACTTCGTTTAAGGTCAGGGTTCTTACCGCCAGCATTGCCGGCTGTGTATATCCAGAAGAGAAATAGTTTAAAAAAGTGAGATTTAGAAGGTTACGCGCATTCTAGGACGTTTACACAGCAGTGACAAGATGTCGGAGAGATTACGCCGTAATTGGGTTCTCTTAAAAACGCTTGTAAAAGCGACACCATCTGTCAGAAAATCTATTTTGCGCCATGCGAGCGATGATTTAATAGCCGCCATAGGTGAGATCGCCTTAAACATCCTAAACGGACGAATTCCGCTAAAGGAACATCAGAAAAAGATACTAAAGAAGTGGCGTAAGGCTATAAGGCAGCTGTGTGATAAAACAATCCCCATAATGAAAAAGAAGCGCTAAGTGAATCAGACAGGTGGTTTCATAGGACCGCAATTGGGGTTTGCAATTCCATTAATAACGAGTTTGCTTTTTAACAAATAACGGATCATGCGAAGAAAATGTACTTGGTTCCAAAACACGAGCTCAAGAGGATGAGTCAGGTCTTTACACCGCCGACCGGTGTAAGGCAGATCGTGATACAACGCTTGGATGATGAAATTAACGGTATTTTACACAGCTCTGGATTGCCGGATGATGTGAAAATTAAAAGATACACCGATATAATGCAAAGATACTTGGTTCTGGCCAAACAGGAGACTAAAGAGCTAGCGACTTTAAACCTTGTTAACCAATCTGATCCTGATCATGAACAACTGCCAAATACACCCGCTAATAAATACGATTCTGTCCTTGAAATTGTAACACATGTCAACCCTCGGTTTAAGAAAAATGCTGAACTTTTGTTAAGCAGGTTGAAGCAGAATGCCAGTGTTACAAAGTAGAATGATAAAGGTGAATTTATTTATAAGGGTGATGTTATTCCTGGTTCTAACATGATGGATCTTGTGCGCAATGCGACGCAAAACCACAGACTGTCAAAAAACAAAAACCCGCCAGGCTGGGTTGCATTTATGCATGCCATGGCGGACATAAATATGCCGTCTACTGTTGTGGGTAATTCATCTACTAGAGAGAATCTGGACGGTTTAAAAACGAACTTGAATGAGTCGCCTGTAAGTGCCACACCTAATCGCACTCTCCTGACCGCCCCCTCCACACCTATGGGTATAAGACAGGGTAGTCTGTTACCTAAAAGAAGGACATCGCCAATGTTACAATCTTCTTGGTTAAGCTTGTGAATACGGATTTGTGTAGATATTATTAATGTAATGTATATTGTAACCCAGCTAGACGTATTTTTGTGAGAATACTGATTATGTGTAGATATTAATAATGTAATGTATATTGTAGCCCAGTGTCACGGATGGTGTTGCAGGAAACAATAAGTAACAGATAAAGATCCGACTGACCTGATCCCAAACTAAGGAACATAAGGGTAAGCCCTGTAAAAAGCCCTAGCACTCTCCCTGACTGCTCAGCCCATGCAAAGATCTCTATGATAGATAATTGCATGCCCTCGTGCCTCGACTGTATGACACCTGAACACCCTATAATAGTGAGGGGACATGACCACCGGCTCCCTACACTTAATACGGAGGGAGTCAGGGTCACCTAGGATCAAGCCAACAGGAAAACACAAATAAATGAACAGACTTATCTGTAGAGGCAGCAGTTGCAACATCTAGCATGAGGACAATCCAGGAAGTTGTATAATCCGCAAAGTGATGCAGTATGGGAGGGGATTTAAAGGGATGCAATCAGTGCAACTAGATGACAGCTGAGAGAGGAAAATGAGATGACAAAACGAAAGCAAAACAAAAGAACCTCAAGCAAGAGGTACTGAAGAACGTCTGTCAGAGCTTCTCAGATATCTGGCGGTGACAGTACCCCTCCTTCTACGAGTGGACTCCGGACACTCAGAGCCCACCTTCTCAGGATGGGACCTATGGAAAGCCCTGATGAGACGAGTGGCCTTAATGTCCGTCACTGGGACCCACATCGTCTCCTCAGGACCATAACCCTCCCAATGTACGAGGTACTGGAGAGAACCGCGGACAATACGAGAGTCCACAATCCTAAAGACCTGAAATTCAAGATTACCATCAACCACAATCGGAGGAGGAGGCAAAGAGGAGGGTACAGTGAGTTGGACATAAGGTTTTAATAGGGACTTGTGAAAAACATTATGGATCTTCCAAGTCTGAGGAAGATCAAGACGGTAGGCAACGGGATTGATGACGGACAAGATTTTGTAAGGCCCGATAAACTTAGGACCCAACTTCCAGGAGGGAACCTTCAATTTGATATTCTTAGTAGACAACCACACCAGATCAGCAACATTCAGGTCCGGACCAGGCACACGTCTCTTATCCGCCACATGCTTATATCTCTCACTCATGCTCTTTAGATTATCCTGAATCTTTTGCCAAATAGATGACAAAGACGAGGAGAATCTCTCCTCATCAGGTAAACCAGAAGCCCCCTCTCCAGAGAATGTTCCAAACTGTGGATGAAACCCATATGCACCAAAAAATGGTGACTTATCAGAGGACTCCTGACAACGGTTATTTAAAGCAAACTCAGCAAGGGAGAGAAAAGAACACCAATCCTCCTGATTCTCCGCCACAAAACAGCGCAGATATGTCTCCAGATTCTGATTGACTCGATCTGTCTGGCCATTCGACTGCGGGTGGAAAGCAGAAGAGAATGACAACCGAACTCCCAAGCGAGAACAGAAAGCCTTCCAGAATCTGGAAACAAACTGCGTGCCCCTATCAGAGACTATGTCTGAAGGAATGCCATGCAATTTGACAATGTGATCAATAAATGCCTGCGCCAGCGTTTTAGCATTGGGCAAACCAGGAAAAGGAATAAAATGCGCCATTTTGCTAAGATGGTCCACCGCCACCAGAATCACAGTCTTCCCCGAGGAACGAGGCAGGTCCGTAATGAGATCCATGGACAGATGTGTCCAAGGACGGGAAGGAATGGGTAACGGAAGGAGAGGACCTGATGGCCGTGAAAGAGGGACTTTGGCACGAGCGCAGGTCTCGCAGGCTGCCACAAAACCCTCAACCGACTTACGAAGAGCCGGCCACCAGAATCTCCGAGCAATGAGATCCACTGTGGCTCTACCCCCCGGGTGCCCAGCAAGGACAGTATCGTGGTGCTCCTTAAAAACCTTGTGTCGTAAAGCGAGAGGCACAAACAACCTCCCAGGAGGACAAAGATCAGGAGCCTCTGCCTGGGCTGCCTGAACCTCTGCCTCCAATTCAGGATAAAGAGCAGACACAACCACCCCTTCAGCCAAAATGGGACCCGGGTCTTCAAAGTTCCCCCCTCCCGGAAAACAACGTGACAGGGCATCGGCCTTCACATTTTTAACCCCGGGGAGGAACGTGACCACAAAATTAAACCTGGAAAAGAAAAAAGACCATCTGGCCTGTCTCGTGTTCAGACGCTTGGCAGACTCCAAGTAGGCCAGATTCTTATGGTCAGTAAACACGGTAATAGGGTGTCTGGCTCACTCTAGCCAATGGCACCATTCTTCAAAAGCTAACTTGATGGGCAACAACTCCCTATCTCCCACATCGTAATTTCTCTCTGCGGAGGAGAGTTTCTTCGAGAAAAAGGCACACGGTCGCATTTGGCAGGAGAGGGACCCTGAGACAAGACCACACCCACACCCAGCTCAGAAGCGTCCACCTCAACAATGAAGGGCAGAGAGATATCAGGTTGTACCAAGATGGGTGCGGAAGCAAAACTCTCTTTGATACTAGAAAAGGCCTTGCGTGCCTCTACCGACCAGGAGGAAAAATCTACCCCCTTTCTAGTCATATCAGTCAGTGGCTTAAAAATAGAGGAATAATTCAAAATGGACTTCCTGTAATAATTGGCAAAACCTAAAAAGCGCATCAGCGCCTTCTGATTCTCAGGAAGCTCCCAATCAAGCACAGCGCGGACCTTCTCGGGGTCCATGCGAAAACCAGAAGCGGAGAGAAGAAAACCCAGAAATTGAATTTCTGGAACCGCAAACACACATTCTCCAGTTTAACGTACAATTTATTCTCCCGCAGAATGAGCAAGACCTGACGTAGGTGGTCCCTATGAGTTTTGAAATCAGGAGAAAAAATCAAAATGTCATCTAGTATTGGGCAACCCAGGAAAAGGAATAAAATGCGCCATTTTGCTAAAACGGTCCACCACCACCAGAATCACAGTCTTCCCTGAGGAACGAGGCTTGTCCGTAATGAAATCCATGGACAGATGTGTCCAAGGATGGGAAGGAATGGGTAACTAGTACAAATTTCCCCATTAAATGATAAAAAATGCTGTTCACAAAATGTTGGAAGACGGCTGGAGCATTCATCAAACCAAAAGGCATAACCAAATTCTCAAAATGGCCCTCAGGGGTATTGAAGGCCGTCTTCCATTCGTCCCCTTCTCTAACACTGACCAGGTTGTATGCCCCTCTTAAATCCAACTTGGAAAAAACTTTAGCCCCAACAATCTGGTTAAACAGGTCCGAGATCAGAGGAAGCGGATAAGGGTCACGAATTGTGATACTGTTCAGCTCCCTGAAATCCAGACATGGTCTTAAAAAAAACATCTTTTTTCTTAACAAAAAAGAAACCAGCGGCAACAGGTGACTTCGAGGGTATATGTGTCCCTTTCTCAGACTCTCAGAGATATAAGAACGCATAGCGACCCTTTCAGGTTGGGAGAGATTGTATAAACGAGACGCAGCTTGGCGCCTGGGATGAGATTAATAGGGCAATCGTACTCCAGGTGAGGGGGCAGCTCCTGAACACCACTCTCAGAAAACACATCCGAAAATTCAGAAAGAAAAGATGGTACAGTCTTAGTAGAAACCTCTGAAAGAGACGTCGAGAGGCAATTCTCTCTGCAAAAGTCACTCCAACCATTTATTTGCCTCGCTTGCCAATCAATGGTGGGGTTATGTTTAGTGAGCTAGGGTAGCCCCAACACTAGAGGAGTAGGCAACCCGCCTAGGACGAAACATGACACATCCTCAATGTGAGCATCACCCACAGTCAAACGGATATTGTGAACTATGCCCTTTAATGATTTTTGAGAAAGTGGAGCGGAATCAATAGCAGAAACAGGTATGTCCTTTCCCAAAGTGCATACCTGGAAACCATGTGTTATAGCAAATTGATTATCAATGAGATTGACAGCTGCTCTACTATCTACAAAAATCTCACAAACAATGTTCTTGCTCTCTAGCGCCACCCTGGCAGGTAGGACAAAACGGGAACTACAAGCAAACGGAAAACCTTCAATTTCCGCATCAACGTTGCCAATAGTAACAGATGGAACGTTTTTAGAGGACTTTTTTATTTTTGTTTCTTTAATATTCTCTAAAAACTCCCTGAATCTCCTAGAGGGACAAACATTTGCCAAATGATTTATACCTCCACAACAGAAACAAACCCTCCTCTGAGAGCTGAATCTTCTGTTGTTAGAGGCAAGCAAACCCAGCTGCATGGGCTCCTGCTCAAAGGGGATTGAGAGAGACTGAGATCCCTGCGCACTGAATGAGACCGCCCCACTGACTTTGGACTGAGTATGACAGGAAGGAGTGATCTCTCCTCTCTCTCTAAGACGCCTGTCAATAGGAACAGCCAGAGACATGGCAGACTCCAAGGAGGTAGGTCTCTCATGAAAGGCAAATGCATCCTTCAATCCCTCTGAAAGACCATGGCAAAATTGACTTCGGAGTGCAGCATCATTCCAACCAGTATCAGCTGCCCATCTCTGAAATTCTGAACAGTATAACTCAGCGGATTGTTTACCCTGGGATAATAGACGGAGTTTAGATTCAGCCAGAGCAACACGATCCGGATCATCTTATATCTGACCCAGGGCTACAAAAAATCCATCCACTGATCGGAGGGGCCGTGCCCCCACCGGCAGCGAAAAGGCCCAAGACTGAGCGTTATCCCTGAGCAGTGAGATGATTATCCCCACCCTCTGCTCCTCATCACCAGAGGAATGGGGAAGTAGGCGAAAATGGAGTTTGCAAGCCTCTTTAAAACAAACAAAATTCTCACTATCCCCAGAGAAGGTATCTGGAAGCGAGATCTTAGGCTCAGAACAAACTCCATGAACGCAAGCAGAACCGGTCACCTGAAACTGAGATACAGTTTTACGGAGCTCTGCGACCTCCAGTGAAAGACCCCGCATGCGGTCCGTCAAGGCTAAAACCGGATCCATGCTTAAAACGGTTTTGGCAGTTTATAATGCCACGGATGGTGTTGCAGGAAACAATAAGTAACAGATAAAGATCCGACTGACCTGATCCCAAACTAAGGAACATAAGGGTGAGACCTGTAAAAAGCCCTAGCGCTCTCTCTGACTGCTCAGCCCATGCAAAGATCTCTATGATAGATAATTGCATGCCCTCGTGCCTCGACTGTATGACACCTGAACACCCTATAATAGGGAGGGGACACGACCACCGGCTCCCTACACTTAATACGGAGGAAGTCAGGGTCACCTAGGATCAAGCCAACAGGAAAACACAAATAAATGAACAGACTTATCTGTAGAGGCAGCAGTTGCAACATCTAGCATGAGGACAATCCAGGAAGTTGTATAAACCGCAAAGTGATGCAGTATGGGGATTTAAAGGGATGCAATCAGTGCAACTAGATGACAGCTGAGAGAGGGAAACGAGATGACAAAACGAAAGCAAAACAAAAGAACCTCAAGCAAGAGGTACTGAAGAACGTCTGTCAGAGCTTCTCAGATATCTGGCGGTGACACCCAGCTAGACGTATTTTTGTGAGAATACTGATTATGTGTAGATATTATTAATGTAATGTATATTGTAACCGTGCTAAACGTATTTTTGTATTTATATATGTGTTGTAACATTGCCGCTTTTCTGCTCAATAAAGTTTTTAAAACTTTTATTTTGTTTGTGCTCAATTCGTTTACTGTCAATAAGGGGCTCGCTGTGCGGGCCTCTAGACATGTCCAGGCACGCATCTACCATAATAATATAAGTGCAAAATACATGAGACCCCTGCCCTGAGAGGAGGTCGCTATCTACCATACTTTACATTATGTGCTGTACTTTGTTTATCTGGCAATAAAGCTATTGAAACCATTATCTGTGTGGAATGTAAAAGGTCTGTTAGAAATTAGTCGTACTGACCCTATAAAAAGGTCTGTTTATACACAGGAATCACAGATACACAAGGGGCTCGCTGTGCGGGCCTCTAGACATGTCCAGGCACGAATCTACCATAATAATATACAGTTGCAAGAAAAAGTATGTGAACCATTTGAAATGATATGGATTTCTGCACAGATTGGTCATAAAATGTGATCTTCATCTAAGTCAAAACAATAGACAATCACAGTCTGCTTAAACTAATAACACACAAAGAATTAAATGTTACCATGTTTTTATTGAACACACCATGTAAACATTCACAGTGCAGGTGGAAAAAGTATGTGAACCCCTAGACTAATGACATCTCCAAGATATAATTGGAGTGAGGTGTCAGCCAACTGGAGTCCAATCAATGAGATGAGATTGGAGGTGTTGGTTACAGCTGCCCTGCCCTATAAAAAACACACACCAGTTCTGGGTTTTCTTTTCACAAGAAGCATTGCCTGATGTGAATGATGCCTTGCACAAAAGAGCTCTCAGAAGACCTACGATTAAGAATTGTTGACTTGCATAAAGCTTGCAAGGGTTATAAAAGTATCTCCAAAAGCCTTGCTGTTCATCAGTCCATGGTAAGACAAATTGTCTATAAATGGAGAAAGTTCAGCACTGCTGCTACTCTCCCTAGGAGTGGCTGTCCTGTAAAGATGACTGGAAGAGCACAGCGCAGACTGCTCAATGAGGTGAAGAAGAATCCTAGAGTGTCAGCTAAAGACTTACAAAAGTCTCTGACATATGCTAACATCCCTGTTAGCAAATCTACGTTACGTAAAACACTAAACAAGAATGGATTTCATGGGAGGATACCACAGAGGAAGCCACTGCTGTCCAAAAAAAACATTGCTGCACATTTACAGTTTGCACAAGAGCACCTGGATGTTCCACAGCAGTACTGGCAAAATATTCTGTGGACAGATGAAACCAAAGTTGAGTTGTTTGGAAGAAACATACAACACTATGTGTGGAGAAAAAGAGGCACAGCACACCAACATCAAACCTCATCCCAACTGTGAAGTATGGTGGTGGGGGCATCATGGTTTGGGGCTTCTTTGCTGAGTCAGGGCCTGGATGGATTGCTATCATCGAAGGAAAAATGAATTCCTAAGTTTATCAAGACATTTTGCAGGAGAACTTAAGGCCATCTGTCCACCAGCTGAAGCTCAACAGAAGATGGGTGTTGCTACAGGACAACGACCCAAAGCATAGAAGTAAATCAACAACAGAATGGCTTAAACAAAAGTAAATACACCTTCTGGAGTGGCCCAGTCAGAGTCCTGACCTCAACCCGATTGAGATGCTGTGGCATGACCTCAAGAAAGTGATTCACACCAGACATCCCAAGAATATTGCTGAACTGAAACAGTTCTGTAAAGAGGAATAGTCAAGAATTACTCCTGACCGTTGTGCACGTCTGATCTGCAACTTCAGGAAACGTTTGGTTCAAGTTATTGCTGCAAAAGGAGGTTCAACCAGTTATTAAATCCAAGGGTTCACATACTTTTTCCACCTGCACTGTGAATGTTTACATGGTGTGTTCAATAAAAACATGGTAACAATTAATTCTTTGTGTGTTATTAGTTTAAGCAGACTGTGATTGTCTATTGCTGTGACTTAGATGAAGATCAGATCACATTTTATGACCAATTTGTGCAGAAATCCATATCATTCCAAAGGGTTCACATACTTTTTCTTGCAACTGTAAATGCAAAATACATGAGACCCCTGCCCTGAGAGGAGGTTGCTATCTACCATAATAATATAATGTTGTCTCTAGACATGTCCAGGCATGCATTATTCAGATTTGGGTGGGTAATAATATAACGTGGTCTCTAGACATGCCCAGGCATGCATCTACCATAATAATATAAGTGCAAAATACATGAGACCCCTGAGAGGAGGTCGCTTTCTACCATAATAATATAATGTGGTCTCTAGACATGTCCAGGCATGCATTATTTAGATTTGGGAGGGAGGAGGCGAATGGGAGGGAGGAGGCGAAGGGGTGGGGGACCTGTCAAGAGGACGAAAGGGGCGTGTTGACGAGAGGGGTTTTGGTAAACAATGAAAGGGGCGTGGTACCTGTCACTTTTTGACGAATAATATAGACGCTTCACTACTTACAAGTCACCCCCAAACTTTTTTTTTTTATAGCATGTATTCACTTCTGTATATGAGGGTGGATTAAAATGTGACAATGTATTTTTGTTGTTGTCCATTTAAACAGTTTTCATAACAAAAGACTCCAGAAATGATATCCTTGAGTCTTTGAATGTATTCCAAATGATATGGGTAGATTAAAGTGTGAATATGTAGTTTCTGATAATTTGAATTCCATTTTGTATCTGTTCATTTAAATTTCATTTTAAGATCTGTTAAGGCATATACAAGGGAGTAAGGTTTTGCCTACATATTTTCTCAAGGTTGTTTTGGGATTCTGACTCTCTGCGGACCTTGGAACTGGATGCTCCAAGGTCTGGGGTGAGAGCAGATGAACAACGCATACATAGTGACAATTATGGAGTGCATGTGCAGTGGCCAGGTACGAGTGGATAATATTCTGGTATTGTTGTGATGCCAATTGCAGCATGCGCAGGGTACTATCCCAGGGCTCTTTCAAGGTGTTATAACGCATGTCCCAGGTTAGGAATGCAAGAGTGGTGTAATGGACTATAATGTCTCTATAGTTTTGTGGTAGTTGTGTCACGGTGTCTCCTACCTGGATACGGCCAGACTCCTGGCTCCTTGCAATAAATTTGAGTGTAGTGATAGTAGGAGTAATAGAGGAACTTTGCAGAATGAATGATGTGCAGACCTTTAGATGAGGTTCAAACGTTGCTTTACTTGAGGTAACTTGCATCGAAACGGTATACAGCTTTGGTCTCTTGGTCCCAGCAGGATTTGGCAATGATTGGCAGGAATGAGTACTTCTGCTTTAAATGTGGAGCTTGCAGGATAAAATGTCTGCTTGGTAGCTCTGTAACTGTGGCAGGATTAGCTTCTGCACTTACTTGCAACTTCTGCTGTGTGGGGACAGACTAGCTGAGGAGGAATAAGCTTCTCCTAGGTACTGGAATTATATCACAGATGGATTTTCAGGGGATGCTTTCTTCCTGGAACTCTGGAGTTGGTCTGTAGTTTTCTGCTTTCTTCATCCAGCAGAGCTGAAGGTGCTCTAGCTGGGTATATGGCCAAGTCTCAGCTGAGACTAGGTCCTTGCTGTCTTCCCTATGCAGGGGAACTCCACACACACACACACACACCCTACCCCTAGCAGGGGGTGGGCTACACTCATCTCTAACTTCCTTCTCCACTCATGCTGCAGGATGTGGGACCAGCTCACCTCTCCACAGAGGGGGAGCTAAGTTGGAATAATCCATTCCAGCTCAGATACACTAAACTGTAGCTTGTACCTGCCAATGGGTTGATGCCACCTACTGGTAACCAGGCTAATTACATGAACCATTACTTTTAACATAGATTTATATGCACATTTCTGGAGGACATAATATAAATTACATTAGATGACAGTAAAAATGCTCTTAGGAGATAGTAGCGGGTAGAGGAGTGTAGTAACACAACTTTGGTGTGTTACACATGTGCTGGCTACGTTCCACTGGGAATGGAGCTTTTAGTTTAATTGGTATAAAGCTATAATCCTTCAGGAAAGAGGTCAGAAGCTCATCCTATGGGGGGACGCCTCTTGTAGGGACCTAATCAGTGTTTTCCCGATCGAGACTGACTGCTTTCACTGAAAAGGCTTCCCAGCTGAAGTGTCGTTGTCAGCTGATGTTAACTCAATCAGTGATGTATGTACTTTTATTCTGGATTTGGTTAGGACTCCAGTTGAAGTGTTTATATAATTGTGTATTATGTTCTTTATCCTTTGTATGTAGATAAATGCAAAAGAAGGACATTATATCGCTATATGTATATACTACATATCATATTTAATAAAATAAGATTATAAACCTCTCTCTTAAAAGAGTAGCCGAATCTGAATTCTTGCAAAACACCCCTCTAGCTCCATTAATAAATAAAAAAGAAAAACACAAATAGTCACCTGTTTCCCTGATGATCAGAGCCGGCGTTCCACACCAGCAGCAGATGCAGTCACACACACACACATTGCGCTGATTCCTGGGCTTGCATGCTCCTCCTACACAGCCCAGCATGTGTGGATTGCTCGGAAGCATCATATCTCAGCTGACCGGTGATGCAGGGAGCGGACAGCTCGCTACTTTCCCATCTAAATAAACTGCCCGGGTGCACCCCCAGCCCCCCCTTCGTTATGCCCCTGCCTAATGTCTAACTGGGGCTGATATGCCAGTCCCAATTACAGGATAAAATAGGCAATAACAAAAAAAAGTTATGTTTAAATACTGTATTGTGATGTTCTGCAGCAACTAAGGTGTGTATTGTGATGTTTTGCAGCAACTATAGTGTGTACTTTGAGACTTTGCCACAGTTCAGGTGTCTATTTTCATGGTCTGCGCAATCTTGAGGGATGTATTATGAGGGTCTGCAGCAGCTGGGCCATTATCATTAGTAAGAAACATGTTTATTTGCTTGATTAAATTAATCGGTAGTGTTGGTCAAGCACCAAAATGCTCGTGTGCTCGAGTAGAACACTTCCCGATGCTCGAGTGCTCTACAGAGCACCCGAGCACAATGGAAGTCAATGGGAGAACCCGAGCACTAAACCAGACACCCCCTACTTTGAAGACGGGAGGGTGTCGGGACTCTAGTTCGGCTTAGGAGTCCCTGCTCTGACCCCATATATAGCTATGTCCATATATGGAGTCAGTGCTTGGGGACACCCAGTGTATTTAAATCTAATTTAGCCTCTATTTCGGAAAAGTTTCTAATGGGATTCGAACTCACAACCTTATACATTGCAGCCAAGAATCTTAGCCACTACACTGTAGAGCTGCATGTCCAGTTACAAAAAAAATATAAAAAAAAATAAAATATGAGACTTCTGCTATATAGGCAAACTTATTACATTCCTATATAGCAGAAGTCTTTTTTTTTTTTTTTTAAAGCAACTGGCTATGCAGCTCTATAGTGTTGTGGTTAACATTCTTGGCTGTTATGTAGAAGGTTGTAAGTTTGAATCCTGCCAGAAACTTTTCAGAAATAGAGGCTAAATTAGATTTAAATACACTGACTCAAGCACACGCGATATTCAGCCGACCATAGCGATGCCCGAGCTATACTAGTGTTCGGCCGAGCATGCTCGCCCAACACTATTAATCAGCATTCTTTATATACTCACTTATATAGCCCTGACATATTCTGGAGGGCTTTGCAGACATTAGCATTGCGCTGCCCCCAATGGGGCTCACAATCTAAGTTCCCAATCAGTATGTTTTTGGAGTGTGGGAGGAACCTGGAGAAAGCCCAAACAAACAAGGGGAGAACATACAAACTCCATGCAGATGTTCTCCTTGGTCGGATTCAAACCCAGGACCCTGCAAGGCACCAGTGCTAACTACTGAGCCACCGTGCTGCCCATTATAATGTTGTTAGCATTATTTGATGCTGGTGGGAGGGGCACAGCGTTTGAACCCTTGCAGGGTAACTGTATGCCGCATACCCTGTGTACATGTATGTATATTATAATATACCATATATATAACACAGAGGAGCAGGCGACACCACCTTCTGGAATAAAAGTGGAACACTAGAAATATTCTATTGAAAAATTTATTATGAGATGTCACACATAAAAATGGCCAATATATACAATACTCAATAAAATACACTGGATAAAATAAATACTTAAAAGAATGTCACAAATGAATAACCAGACTGTAATACAGTCTCCTGGAATAAAGTCTCCTGAGATAGACTATGGCAGAGAACAATAGCAATCCACCTGTCAGTGTTTGTCAAAATGGGACTGTCTCCATGAGACTCTTACCGTTTATCTGAAGTGTTGAGCCTCCCTACCTTGTCAGTTTTTGCAAATTATAATATACCAGTTCAGTATAAATTCCTGTGCAGTCCCTATGACTTTTACGCCACAATAGCCTATATTCAGGCTATGGAATATAATGGATGGTGGTGGTGGTGGTGGTGGGGCAGCAATGTGTTAAAACTGCCTTGCATAAGACCCCTAAACACACCTCTGGCATTTATTCTAATTTACTTCTTGGGCAGTCCCCAGACACTCCAGTCTGTTTGCAATCCTGAGAAGCAGATATCTATATATATATATATATATATATATATATATATATATATATACAGTGCTGCCCATAATTATTCATACCCCAGGCAAATTTTGACTTAAAGTTACTTTTATTCAACCAGCAAGAATTCGGGCTTAAGAATTCCAGAGGTAAAAGTACAGGACAATGTATCAGATATCTACTGAGTATGGCAGTACAGCTTTTATTTAATAATTAAAGGAAATCTGTTACCACCTTTGCCCTCATGTCAGTGATTGACACCATTCTCCTAGGCTTCATGCACATGGCCGTTGTGCGGCCGTCTTGGGAATTGGGGACAGCAATTTGCGGTCCCCAATGCACAAGCAACGTCCGTACGGCGGCCGGTATGGATCAAGACCCATTTAACTTGAATGGGTCCGTGATCCGTCCACACCTCGTGTTCTATTTTTTTGTGGTGAGGAGGCACGGACAGAAACACCACGGAAGCACTCCGTAGTGCTTCTGTGGGGTTCCGTCCCTCTGTTCCGCACAGCAGCTCCGGATTGCGGACCCATTCAAGTGAATTGGTCTGCATCCGTGATGCGGGGAGCACACGGCCGGTGCCCGCATATTGCGGACCCACTGTTTGTCATGTTCATGAGGCCTTACTGTGTATACAGTGAATGGTGTCAATGATTTTCAGGAGGGCGGGGGATGGGCACAGCTATCCCAGCAGCTTATAAATATCAAGTCTGCTTCCTCCAGGTGCTATAGCTCCTGGAAAGAAAATTTATTAACAATTAACCCATTAAGATTTTATTTCTTTAAATCAAAAGAGTAAAATTGTTTGAAAAAGACTTACTTTTTCATCTTGTAAACCCCCTTTTTAACACAGCCAAAATTTCCCGAGCCCAATTCTACTTCATCTATCAGAAGAAGTTCTCTTTTTAAGAAGACCTTGCGTTCCTTCAGTTCTTCTGGGTCACTGTAGGGACTGTCATATACACTGGTATCCATGGGTAAAATCCTAGGTTTCATACCAGCTGTAAATAAAAAGTAAATTACAAGATTTTACAACACAGCTTGTTGTGTCTCATTTCTTGTAAAAACAAAAAGACTAAAAAGATTACCAATAATCAACTGATCTTGTATTATTCATAAAATTTGGGCATATAAAAAGTAGTCGATATGGCTTAAAAAAGTGAATTGCTCATTTATAGAACCATATTTAATATATGTACTAGCATAACTTAGATAACACAATAACACAAATATAAGAACATCTTTTACAGATAATACTGAATTAAAAAGTTTTCAAAACAGTCACAAATCAAATGGATATAATAATTTTGGCAGCTGATAGTAACAATGGGACTCTCTCACCTGCAACTATTTGTATAGCTGCGCATAGCTTTACTTTACCTAATTAAAATTCAGTTTTCTTTTGATGATCTGAAGCGCCATATGATACTTTTTTCTAATATGCAATTTAGGCATATGGAGCAACTAAGGCATTACTGTTGTTGCACTTCCCTTGCTGCTTTGATTGAGAGGGTCAGTGACAAAGCAGCAAGGTTGAGGCTGGTCGCAGAAAGGACCATAGATTGGGTGCAACAAGAGCAACAGTGGTGCCCTTGTCTTCTCTTATTTGGAAGACAGGAATGGTTTATGCTGAATGTTGGACTGCACACTGCGTGAACGTGTATGAAGACAGAACACCTTCTTGCACCAAATGCCTAATTTGCATATTAGGAAAAAGTATCATAAATCAGAAACGGAGCCTCGGATCAA
Organism: Bufo bufo; assembly: GCF_905171765.1. NCBI lineage: Eukaryota > Metazoa > Chordata > Amphibia > Anura > Bufonidae > Bufo > Bufo bufo. Next base: position 491,745,813 of record NC_053390.1, on the reverse strand, counting down.
GAAAAAAAGAGGGTGCTTTAAAAAGGAACACATCACCATGAATCTGAAGGCAGCATATCATAGAGCAGAAGTAGCTGAGTCAGTGGTAACCTGCCAGTCCAGGGAAAGGGAAAATAATAGCATTCTTAATGCAGAATGCATAGTACGATAGGGCTGGAGGGATTAAAAAAATATATATATATAATATAATTCTCTTCTGTCTTCTTCTTTGCTGTGCACAGGAAAAGGACCTTTGATGATGTCACTGCGTTCATCACATGGTCCATCACATGATCCATCACCAAGGGTAAAAGATCATGTGATGGACCATGTGATGAGCGCAGTGACGTGATCAAAGGTCCTATTCCTGTGCACAGCAAAGAAGACAGAAGATAAGCCAGGCTGCGCGATCAAGTGGAGTAAGGTGAGTTAAATTATTATTATTTTTTTTTTAACCCCCCCAGCCCTATTGTACTATGCATTCTGTATTAAGAATGCTATTATTTTCCCTTATAACCATGTTATAAGGGAAAATAATAAAATCTACACAACACCTAACCCAAACCCGAACTTCTGTGAAGAAGTCTGGGTTCGGGTCTGGGTACCAAACATGCCGATTTTTCTCACACACGTGCAAAACGCATTACAATGTTTTGCACCCGCGCAGAAAAAATGCAAACATGGAACGCAATCGCAGTGAAAACTGACTTGCTTTAGTGTCAAAATTGCACCATTTTCCCTGAACGCACCCTGAACGCATTCCGGCCCCAATCCGCAACGCCCGTGTGAAAGGGGCCTTAGAGGTGAGTTACAGAGACCTCTGTATAGTTAGTGCTTAGCCTAGTAGGCTTTTTTTTTATGTTGTAACTTGAATGCCACATTGTTATGCTGAAGTGTTGGAATAAAGCACCATTTGAGCTTGAAAACCCCCTGCCCCAGGCAGAGAGAGCGATCCTTACAAAAGTTTCATGGGAAATGATTGAGCAAAACTTGTTTTTTTAACAAAAGTAGAGCAATGGAGCAATAGGCTGCCACGGCCTTACAAGTCAGTAGAGCAATGGAGCGGGGAGCAACCGTATCGAAGTGTGGCTTGACTTAGGGGGAAATTAGAAAGGCAGGAAAGGGTTAAAGTGTGTAGTTGAAGGTCAAGTGTCTGATTGGCTATAAGGAGGGTGGGGCAGTGGTGGAGTTTGGCAGGCTATATATAAAGTAGTGTGAGAGGTGGGGTTTCAGTGCAGTATAGTGGGTACCTGGAGAGTTGTGATATCTTCCTTGGAGCAGTTGTTGGCGGCGGTTAGGGCAGCAGCAGAGCAGCATGGGATGGCTGCAGAGGTCCTTGCAGTCAGCTGTAGGTGAGCCCGCGGGGCCACAGGTAGCCCCGGATAGTAGGAGGCGCGCCAGGAGATCCATTCCTCCTGAGCGTTTGAGCCAAGAGGTGACCCCGAAGGTGCGGTGGCGTTTAAGGAGCCCCAGCAGGGAGCCTTCACTGCAGTCGGCGGGGCCTGCTACCTACAGGGGAGGGAAGGGTATCTACCCATTCTGCTTTCCCTTATCGCAATGTGGGGGGAGGAGGCGAGCGGCGTTCTCCTTGTAGGAGGCCCGCTGTAAGGAGCAAGATGGTGGCGCTGGAATACAGGAGGAGGCAGACGCAGGACAAGACGGGAGCTCTTGTGCAGATGCGGTCCCTCCAGTGGCCGGAGGGGGCCTTGTAGGCAGAGGATCAGGGGTGAATGAAAAAGTTGCGAATGAACAAGTTCTGTTCTGCCCACTGGGCGGTCGCTGGAGAATGCAAGAGTGTGCGGAGAGACAGCTCCTGGCCATTGGGCCAGAGAGTTTGAGGGCCATGGGAGAGGCACAGCTGGAAATAGCAGGGGATTGAGGGGTCAGCGGCCATCTTGTGGTGGTCAGGCTTCAACGTCAACTTCGGTAATTCACCCCACCCCCCTGGAGCCTAGGGATGGGTCGCCGGCGGTCCAGTCTGTGGAAGAAGGGGAGCTGAGCCAGAAGTCGTGGAGTGCGGTGGACAGGACAGAAGAATTGGATGCAACCGGAGTCGATCCTTCAACCACGGGAACACCGGTTATGACATCGCTGAGAGGATCTTTACAGCAGTCTGCGGCTGCTGGGAGTACTTCCCACGGACGGCCAGGTGAGAGAACGTCGTGTCAGGCGGTCGTTTTGTGGAAAGGGGGTTTCAGGCGGCTAGACAGGCGTTAGCGGATCGGTAGGTTTGGCACAGGAATTGTTAACGGGCATGTTAAAGGGTTTCTGTCACCAGAATTAACCCTATTAAATGACTTTAGCGATGTGCTAATGTCAGCTGAACATAACTAGTCTATTCCTACTTTTATCTATGCCCCCATTACTCCAGAAATATAACTTTTATAATATGCTAATTAGCCTATAGGTGCAGGTGGGGCTTTGCCGGCAGCCGGCAAACGCTCTTCACTCACTGCGCCTGTGCTTAATACTGAACGGGACGGTGCAGGCGCGAGATTTACACAGCAGACAGGGCTGGTGTCATGACCATGGTCATGGTCGTGACTCCTGGACCCGCATGCAGTTGCCTGCGGTTTGGTCTATTGTCAACCACATGGTGAGGGCTGCTTGTATGTTGCCTCACGTGTGGTTGAGGCTGGCAACATGTTTGTACTTGACAGTATAGCAGCCTGAGCTGTTGCTAGGCAGCTTGCTGTCAGGAGCATGCGGGTACACCTGGCAACCTCTCCTTGTATGTGTGCACTTTCCCTGTTTGTTGTGCACGAGGTTGTTGTATGTGTGTACTGTAAGACTTTCCTTCACTTGTGGCTGCCCGTGGCAACGTGTGGTTTTGTGTACATGTGGTGGCAGTGTCTCGGCCTTCTGGCTGTTTCCCTGGACATGGTTGCCACGCATGTCGTTGCCGGCGGTAACAGCTGCACTTTGATTGTTGTTGGTACACTTCCCCTTTAAGTGGCAGTCTTCCCTTGCCTGGTGTAGGAAGGGTTAACTCCCTTCCTTGTGTGTGAACACTGGGTGTGTCTGTGTGTGGGTGTGGCCACTTGGGGCTATTTAGCTCCAGCTGGATGCCAGACTCTGAGGGGTACTTCAGCCATGGTTAGCTGGAGTCATCCTCCTGGTTATTTACCATCTGCCAGTGAGGGCCACCCTTGTGGTCATAAGTTTATGTTACATGATGTTATTTTATGTTTATGTGGTGTCTGTTATTATTGCAGCAATGGATCTGGGTTCCTGTGTGTTTATGTGTGTGTGCTGTATCCTTTTATGTTTGGGTATGGGCATCTGCTTGTGAGCACGGGATCCAGTCAGTGTTTCTGTGGCAGGTAGGTGTGGAAGTGCTTTTCAATGTCCTGCCATATCCATAGGCTGTTTATGTTTCTCGTCCCATGCAGCTTGGCCAGTTTAGACGCCTGTTCGTCCGTATCCAGGAGGAACAGGTTGTCTTATCCAGCTCCTAGCTCAGGGATCTGTCCAGGGCTAGTAGGGAAGCGAGGTTCCTGAGTATGAGCCCTCCTACCTTCAGGGTCGGCTCATACAGCTAGGAGTCAGGGTCAGAATTAGGGATGCGCTAGGAGGTGACCTGCTCCCTAATTCTGTTGTCCTGGTCAAGCAGCTTCTATTTACTTTAACATCACACGAATTAGAGTTACCCCCACTCTAATCCGTGACAGCCGGCAGTTGAAGACCAACGCTGCCTGGCCCTGTCAATTTAGTGTAGCACAGACTGGCCAGAGGTGGAAGAACGGAGCCTCTAGGAGCAGGTGCAATGCCCTCCTGCTCCTAGAGGCTAATTAGCATATTATAAAAGTTATATTTCTAGAGTAACGGGGGCATAGATAAAAGTAGGAATAGACTAGTTAGGTTCAGCTGACATTAGCACATCGCTAATGTCAGCTAGTTTAATCGGGTTAATTCTGGTGACAGAAACCCTTTAACACTGTTGTCACGTTTAGGCCCAAGTTCGGCAGGGTCTCCGGTGGCGGTTTGGGCCCCTAATTTGTCTGTGGGGGCTTGGGAGAGGGTGCACCCACCTGGTTTGGCTAGCGCGTCCGTGGAGGTAGCGGGTTAATCGGTCGCGGGGGTGTCGACTAGTGGTGGCGGAAAAGGGACAGCCGGGGAAGAGGTTAGGCTGGCTGACTTGGCAAGGGGTGAAGTGTATGTCTGCTCTGAGGGCCCTTTGGGGGCTCACTTGAAGCCTGAGGTCAGGGAGAAGATTTGGAGGGATGAATATATTGAGATATTTTCGTTGCTCCCATTAGAGAAGTTTCATTTGGATAGGGTTAAGTCAGATGAGATTAAAAGGGAGGAAGAGGAGAAGTGGCGGTATCGGCTTATTCCGCGCAAGTTTATGAATTGGTTGCAGGCATTCGCTATTTTAGCAAGCATGGTAGCGGAAAAGGAGCCAGCGCACTGTTCAGCTTTATTTTATTATATGGACACCATCGGGGAGGCTTATCGGGTATATAAGGGTGTTGCCTGGCTTAGATATGATGAACAGTTTCGGCAAAGAAAGGCAGTTAGGCCAAGCATTTGGTGGGACCACAAAGATATTGGTTTGTGGATGCATCTAATGGCGGCAACAAAAGTGGGAGCTCAGACCTTTCGGGGGGCGGCCGGGGGTCCCTCGGCAACGGAATCAGGCAGTGGGAGAAAAGGGAAGGACACGAGACTGAGCAGAAGAGGGGTGACTCCGGTAAGGGTGGACGAGATGGATCCATTTTTTAGGAGGTATCCAAATAGGGAAGCAGCAGATTTATTGTTGGTTGGTTTTAGGAATGATTTTAAGATTCCTTGTAATTCAGTCGGCTCTGGGGTTGTGGGCCGTAATTTGATTTCAGCGTTACAATGGTCAGAAGTTGTTTTGGAGAAGATTGTTATAGAGGTACAAACGGGATGGGTTGTGGACCATTTATGGAGTGTCCGTTGCTGGGTTTGAGGGTTTCGCCGTTGGGGTTAGTGCCAAAGAAGGAGCCGAATAAATTTCGGCTCATTCATCACCTTTCATTTCCAGTAGGAAGTTCAGTGAATTATGGCATTGATAGGGAATTGTGTTCCGTGTCATATACGTAATTTGATGTGGCAGTTTGTTGGGTGCGTCGTTTCGGATATGGGGCCTTGTTGGCAAAAATGGATATCGAGGCGGCGTTTCGTTTACTGCCAATTCATCCAGATAGTTTTCATTTGTTGGGTTTTAGATGGTCAGTTTTACATAGATTGTTGTTTGCCGATGGGTTGTGCGATTTCATGTTCTATGTTTGAGACGTTTAGCTCCTTTATTAAATGGGTAGTAAAAACAGGAGGCCGGTTGGACTTCGATGTTGCATTACCTTGATGATTTTTTGTTTCTTGGGCCAGCGGGGTCTCTAGTATGTTCAGTTTTGCTGCATATGATGGAACGGGTGGCGGCCAGCAGTGGCAGATTACAATAGGGACGTTCGGGTTGGCAGCTCCGGGCCCTGCACCACTGGGGGGCCCAACGCCGACCCGAACACCAACATACTGCGGCGGGGCACGGGAGCGCATAGCGCCCTATCCCGTCGCCGATCACCGCCATAGGCTTCAGGCCTAGTAGGCCTGAGGCCTATGCGGTAGTGAAATCCCAGTGCAGGCGGGCGTGATGACGTCATCGCACACCTGTGCTGGGACGCAGCACTGTGATGTGTGCACGCCTGCCTCATCCCGCCTTCCTCTGCGAGCAAGCGCCTGGCCCTGGACATAGGTGAGTATTTAGCTTTTAATTTTTTTTTGTTATTTCATGTGAGTACTTTGGGGGACATGTGGGGGGGCACAAGAGGACATATTAGTGAAGAGACATCAAGTACATCGGGGGGGGAATGTGAGGGCTGTGTGGGGCCAAATTATTATGGGAGTGACTACTATGTGGGGGCAAATTACTATATGGGGCAGTGTGGGGGCAAATTACTATGTGGAGGCAGTGTGGGGGAAAATTATTATGGGAGGGACTACTATGTGGGGGCAAATTACAATATGGGGCAGTGTGGGGCAAATTACTATGTGGGGGCAGTGTGGGGGCAAATTATTATGGGCGGGACTACAATGTGAGTGCAAATTACTATATGGGGCAGTGTGGGGGAAAATTACTATGTGGGGGCAGTGTGAGGGCAAATTATTATGGGGGGACTACTATGTGGGGGCAAATGACTATCGGGCAGTGTGGGGGCAAATTACTATGTGGGGGCAGTGTGGGCGCAAATTATTATGGGAGGGACTACTATGTGGGGGCAAATGACTATATGGGGCAGTGTGGGGGCAAATTACTATGTGGGGGCAGTGTGGGGGCAAATTACTATGTGGGGGCAGTGTGGGAGAAACTATTGTGTGGGGGCAGTGGGGGGGAAATTGCTATGTGGGGACAGTGTAGGGAAATTGCTATGTGGGGACAGTGTTGGGGAATTGCTATGTGCGGACAGTGTTGGGGAATTGCTATGTGGGGACAGTGTAGGGAAATTGCTATGTGGGGACAGTGTTGAGGAATTGCTATGTCGGGACAGTGTTGGAGAATTGCTATGTGGGGACAGTGTTGGGGAATTGCTATGTGGGGACAGTGTTGGGGAATTGCTATGTGGGGACAGTGTGGGGAAATTGCTATGTGGGGACAGTGTTGGGGAATTGCTATGTGGGGACAGTGTTGGGGAATTGCTATGTGGGGACAGTGTTGGGGAATTGCTATGTGGGGACAGTGTAGGGAAATTGCTATGTGGGGACAGTGTTGGGGAATTGCTATGTGGGGACAGTGTTGGGGAATTGCTATGTGGGGACAGTGTTGGGGAATTGCTATGTGGGGACAGTGTGGGGAAATTGCTATGTGGGGACAGTGTGGGGAAATTGCTATGTGGGGACAGTGTGGGGGAATTGCTATGTGGGGACAGTGTGGGGAAATTGCTATGTGGGGAAATTGCTATATGGGGACAGTGTGGGGAAATTGCTATATAGGGACAGTGTGGGGAAATTGCTATGTGGGGACAGTGTGGGGAAATTGCTATGTCGGGACAGTGTGGGGAAATTGCTGTGGGGGAATTGCTATGTGGGGACAGTGTTGGGAAATTGCTATGTGGGGGAATTGCTATGTGGGGACAGTGTGGGAAAATTTCTGTGTGGGGGAAAATTACTATATTGGGCAGTGTAGGGGAAATTACTATATTGGGCAGTGTGGGGCAAATTACTATGTAGGGGAAATTACTGTGTGGGGGCAAACCTACTATATGGGGGCAGTTTGGGGGAAATTACTGTGTGGGGGGAAATTACTATGGGGGGATTACTATGTGGGGGTGTTGCTATTGGGGAGGCACTGTAGGGGCAATTCTATTATTTTTGGGGACACTATACAGGGATTATTGCCTGGAGCAGAATATAGGGCGTTATTATTACTGGGGGAACTCTAGGGGACATTATAGCTGCTGTGGACACTATAGGAACATTTGGGGCAACTTATCAAACTGGTGTAAAGTAGAACTGGCTTAGTTGCCCATAGCAGCCAATCAGGTTCCACCCTTCATTTTTATTTTTATTTTTTTACTTTCTTTATTTAAAGATCCAGTACTGACAATCAGTTTTGAAAAGAAACCATATAAATCTTTCCACTTTTACAAACAAAGTCCCCACTCCCTCCCCCACCCCTTCTATGATGCTTCCTCTCTTCGCCACCTCCCCTCCATAACCGAACAGAGGAGAGATGGGGAAGGCTGGAGAAAAAAGGGGAAGCTCTAGGGATTCCAATCTCCCCAGATTCTAAACCATTTTGTCTCCTTCATTTTTGACAGCTCTTTTGGAAATCCAGTTCTACTTTACACCAGTTTGATAAATGACTCCAATTATGTCTATTAGGGTCACTATTTTTTCAGCAGTATAGTACCTGGGGCATTGGGCAGCACAACGGGCACAGTATTGGGGGTGGAAGCAGGATGACACTGTGGGGACACCAGGATGGGGAGGTTGATGGAAAAATTTTGAAATCTAATGTGTCTGTGTTACAAACTGTAGAGATGAGATGTGGCTGAAAGAATTTGCCATGGTGGTCTGGGTCAAATGGAGGAGAAGAGGAAAGAGAAGGTATACATGACAGGAGATGTCACTGGATGTAAGAGGTATGTGGTGCTGTATTCTCCTCCATGTCTTTTTTATTATAATTATATGTATTTTAAATTTGGCGACCAAATGTTTTAGTTTAGGACCCAATTTGGGGTAATTTGGGGTATTTTTTTTAGTCTGAAGATGTCAAAATGCCTAGGAAGAGACTGTGGCACTCATGAAACACTGCAGCCTCTTCATACAAAAAATAACTAAACTAAAATGGAGGGAGGGGCCCAAGTTGGGTAGACAGCCCCGGGCCTTTCATGCATTTAATCCACCCCTGGCGGCCAGGTTTGGGATTCCTTTGTCCCAGGGGAAGACCGAGGGGCCGGCAACATCTGTTAAGTTTTTGGGGATAGTGATAGACAGTGTTGCCATGGAATATAGATTGCCGGAGGATAACGTGGCCGATTTGTGTGCAGAGGTGGCCTTTTTACACAAGGTTGAGAAGGTGCAGCTCCGTCGAGTACAGTCAGTGTTAGGCAAATTTAATTTCGCTTGCAGCATTTGGGGGCGTATTATTTGCTGTCGGTTGGCGTTGGCTACTGCGGGGGTGATGTCCCTGTTACATTTTTTTAGGTTGTCGGCTGAAGTAAGGGCAGATTTGGAAATTTGGGGATCGGTTTTTGCAGGAATTTGATGGTCGTTCGGTGTGGATGGAGGAGCCAATTTCTAACATCGATTTGGAGCTTTATACGGACGCTTCGGGTTCCTGTGGTTATGGTGTTTTTTTGACAAGGACAGTGGAGCATGGGTCCTTGGCCGGAGGAGTGGCGTTTGGCGGGTTTTCTTAGTAATTTAGCTTTGTTGGAACTGTTTCCAAGTGTTTTAGCAACTGAACTGTGGGGGGATTGGTTACGGAATAAACGTGTGCGTTTTTACAGTGACAACTTGAGTGTAGTCCACGTGATCAATGGGCAGTCGGTGAGTTCGCCACCAGTGTTGCGCTTGCTTCGGCATTTTGTTTTGCAGGGTTTGCGGTTGAATGCATGTTTTGTGGTGGTACATGTGATGGGTGTGGATAACTCAGTTGCTGATTCTCTTTCTCGTTTCCAGTGGGACCGTAATCGTGAATTAGTGCCGGGAGTGGACTTTCAGGGGCTTCCTAGTGCCCAGTGGCTCTGGAGAGTGGCCTTGGGGTCTCTTCAGATTTGATTAGGCGGTCCGTGAGTAACAGTACGTGGTCTGCGTTTTCTTCTGTTTGGTCTCAGTGGGAACGGTTGGTGGATCAGTTAGGGGTTGTGATTCTGTGAAGGATTTTCAGTTATTACTGGTTTATTTAGTCTGGTTGACTTTCAGTTCGGGTGCATCTTTTTTCGGTTGCATCTAAAAGGGTGGCGGCGATGGCATTTTGGTTAAGATTACGTGGTTTGGTTGATGTGTCCAAGAGTTTTTTGGTACGCCAGGCATTGAAAGGTTATCATCGTAGTGTGTTCAGAAAGGATACTCGTCGCCCAGTTTCTTTTTCAGTGTTGCGGGAACAAGTGGGGTTGATATGAACATCAGAATATGAAATTTGTTTGTTTAGAGCAGCGTTTTCATTGGCATTCTTTGGATCCTTTAAGGTTTCGGAATTGGTTGCAAGTAGTAGAGTGCAAGGCGGGGGTTTGCTGCGGGAGGATGTACGTGTTTGCGGGGAAGGTTTGCTGTGTGATACGGAGGTCGAAAACCGACCCAGAGGGTAGACGCGTATGTATAGTATTGCGTCCGTTAGCAGGGTCTGTGCTGTGCTCAGTGCGTTGTTTTGAGGAATTTTTGATTCTTTATTCAGATGTGGCGGGTTCTTTGTTAATTTATCAGGATGGCATGACCTTGTCTCATTACCAGTTTGTGACGGTTTTTAGGAAATGTTTGGGGGTGGCGGGTTTGCTGGCAAAGGAGTTTGCGTCACACTCCTTTCGGAATGGTGCAGTGACAGAGGCTGCAAGGTGGGGTTTGGGGGAGGAGGAAATTAAGCTTATTAACCGCTGGGAGTCGGTCTGTTTCTGGTCGTATATTCGTCCCCACCTGTTGTGAGTCGAGTGGTAGTCAAGCGAGATGAGGATTAACCAACATAAAATTTGTTTTCTTTGCTTTCAGGGTCTTCTTCGTGTTTGGCATGGATTTTCAGATATTTCTATGTGTACTGGAGGGCTTTGCGAGCTGGTGTGCGTCGGAATGGACGTCAGTTGGGTTTCCACCAGGACGAGCTACAAGTTAGGTGGATTGGTTTGCGCGGGCTCTTATGGGGTAGAGTATTACCTGAGTTTCACGTGTATGCTTCTCTTGATCGGCCGCCTGATAGAGATGTCCCGAACTATTCGCCGGCGAACATCGCTTGTTCGCGTTCGCCGCGGCGGGCGAACATATGCGATGTTCGGTCCACCCCCTATACATCATAATTGAGCAAACTTTGACCCTGTACCTCACAGTCAGCAGACACATTCCAGCCAATCAGCAGCATACCCTCCCTCCCAGACCCGCCCACCCCTATCAAAAAGCAAGGACAGCTGCAGTGTTAGTGAGAGCAGAGAGTGTGCAGCTGCTGCTTATTTAATAGGAAAATCGTTAGCTAGGCCAGTGTTCTGTGTTCACTCCAGTCCTCAAAGACTCATCTGATCTGCTGTAAGGACAGCGTCCTGACAGCACCCAAAAAAGCCCTTTTTAGGGCTAGTACTGCTTTTTTTTTTTTTTTCTCTGTAATATAATTGCAGTTGCCTGCCAGTGTGTGTCAGGCCCACAGAGTGCACTGTGCCCACTGCCAGTGCCCACCACCCATATCTGGTGGCACAGTAGCTTGCAGATAAAACAGTAAAAATAAAATCTCTGTAATATAATTGCAGTTGCCTGCCAGTGTGTGTCAGGCCCACAAAGTGTACTGTGCCCACTGCCGGTGCCCACCACTCATATCTGGTGGCACAGTAGCTTGCAGATAAAACAGTAAAACAATTTTTTCTCTGTAATATAATTGCAGTTGCCTGCCAGTGTGTGTCAGGCCCACAAAGTGTACTGTGCCCACTGCCGGTGCCCACCACTCATGTCTGGTGGCACAGTAGCTTGCAGATAAAACAGTAAAACTATTTTTTCTCTGTAATATAATTGCAGTTGCCTGCCAGTGTGTGTCAGGCCCACAGAGTGTACTGTGCCCACTGCCAGTGCCAACCACTCATATCTGGTGGCACAGTAGCTTGCAGATAAAACAATTTTTTCTCTGTAAAATAATTGCAGTTGCCTGCCAGTGTGTGTCAGGCCCACAGAGTGTACTGTGCCCACTGCCAGTGCCCACCACTCATATATCTGGTGGCACAGTAGCTTGCACGCATAGTACCACTAATCTAAAAAAAAATGACAGGCAGAAGCAGGCCACCCCGTAGGGGCAGTCGTGGTCGTGGTGCTGTGATTTCCTTTGGCCCTAGAATAATGCCCAGTGTTCAGAGGCCACGTACCCTGAACTCAAAAAGTTCTGAGGACATAGTTGACTGGCTAACACAGGACACCCAATCTTCTACAGCTTCCGCTCGGAACCTTGACGCACCATCCTCCTCCAGCTCAGCTTTGGGCACCTCTCAAGTTACCACTCGCCCGCCTCCTGCCACGACCAACACTAATACCACAGCCGCTTCACTTGATCTGTCAGAGGAGTTATTTACACATCAGTTGGAAGAAATGAGTGATGTGCAACCATTATTGCCAGAGGATGTAGATAACAGGGATATGTCTCAATCAGGCAGCATTACACACATGGATGTACGGTGTGATGATGATGTTGTATCCGCTGCTGCTTCCTTTGCTGAGTTGTCAAATACAAGTGAAGTGGTTGATGATGACGATGTGTCCGTGGGTGTCACGTGGATGCCCGCTCGAAGAGAAGAAGAACAGGGGGAAAGTTAAGATGGCGAGACAGAGAGGAGGAGGAGATGAGTTGGAAGCAGGGGGAGGTCGTCGCAAGGAGCTAGTGGCACAGTCAGATAGCATGTATCGACACCCGGGGTCATCCAGACAGCACGCCAATCAACGCATGCTGTTGCCACCACCAGAATGCCGTCATTGCAAAGCTCAGCAGTGTGGCATTTTTTTTGTGTGTCTGCCTCTGATAACAGCGATGCCATTTGCAACCTGTGTCAAAAGAAACTGAGTCGTGGGAAGTCCAACACCCACCTAGGTACAACTGCTTTGCGAAGGCACATGATCTCACATCACAAATGCCTATGGGATCAACACATGATGAGTACAAGCGGTACACAAACTCAAAGCCACCATCCTCCTCCTGGTCCAGCATCTTCAGCCACGTCAACCACTGCTGTCCTCCTTGCCCCCTCTCAACCACCCGCCACTCTGCCTCTCACCTTCAGCAGTTCCTGCTCATCTGCCCACAGTCAGGTGTCTGTCAAGGAAATGTTTGAGCGTAAGAAGCCAATGTCACAGATTCACCCCCTTGCCCGGCGTCTGACAGCTGGCTTGTCGGAACTCTTAGCCTGCCAGCTTTAACCATACAAGCTGGTGGAGTCTGAGGCCTTCAAAATATTTGTAGCTATTGGGACACCGCAGTGGAAGGTACACGGCCGAATTTTTTTTTCACAAAAGGCAATCCCCAACCTGTACTCTATTGTGGAAAAGGAAGTCATGGCATGTCTGGCACACAGTGTTGGGGCAAGGGTCCATCTGACCACTGATACCTGGTCTGCAAAGCACGGTCAGGGCAGGTATATCACGTACACTGCGCATTGGGTAAACCTGCTGACGGCTGCCAAGCACGGAATGCGTGGCTCTGCAGAGGAGTTGGTGACACCACCCCGACTTGCAGGCAGGCCTTCTGCCACCTCCTCTACTCCTCCTACTCCATCCTCTTCGCTAACCTCCTCGGCTGAGTCCTCTTCTGCTGCTGCATCTTGCTCCACATCAACTGCACCCCCCCAGCTCCCCAGGGGCTATTCCACATCCCGCATACGACAGTGTCACGCCGTCTTGGGGTTGACTTGCCTGAAAGTAGAGAGTCACACCGAAGCAGCACTCCTGTCCACCCTGAACGCACAGGTGGATCAGTGGCTGACCCCGCACCAACTGGAGATCGGCAAAGTGGTGTGTGACAACGGAAGCAATTTGTTGGCGGCATTGAATCTGGGCAAGTTGACACATGTGCCGTGCATGGCACATGTGTTGAATCTGATCGTACAACACTTTGTGCATAAGTACCCAGGCTTACAGGACGTCCTCAAGCAGGCCAGGAAGGTGTGTGGCCATTTCAGGCGTTCCTACACGCCCATGGCGCACTTTTCTGATATTCAGCGGCAAAACAACATGCCAGCGAGAAACAGCCTTATCTGCATCGCTTGCTGGACCTGCGGCAACGCTGGAAGAGGAGTCTGAGGAAGAGGAGTCAGAGGAGGAATGTGGCTTTGAGGAGGAGGAAGACCAACCACAGCAGGCATCCCAGGGTGCTCGTTGTCACCTATCTGGTACCCTTGGTTTTGTACGTGGCTGGGGGGAAGAACAGACCTTCAATGAGATCAGTGAGGACGAGGAACGGGACATGAGTAGCTCGGCATCCAACCTTGTGCAAATGGGGTCTTTCATGCTGTCATGCCTGTTGAGGGACCCTCGTATAAAAAGGCTGAAGGAGAACGACCTGTACTGGGTGGCCACGCTACTAGACCCCCGGTATAAGCAGAAAATGGCTGAAATGTTACCGAATTACCAGAAGTCGGAAAGGATGCAGCAGTTCCAAAACAAGTTAAAAAGTATGCTTTACACAGCATATAAGGGTGATGTCACAGCACAACGGGAATCTAACAGGGGAAGAGGTGAAAGTAATCCTTCTCCTACCACAACCACGCTGGCAAGGACAGGACGCTTTACAGACGTTTTGTTGATGGAGGACATTCAGAGCTTTTTAAGTCCTACACATCACCACAGCCCTTCGGGGTCCACTCTTAGAGAACGACTCGACCGACAGGCAGCAGACTACCTCGCCTTAACTGCAGATATCGACACTCTGAGGAGCGATGAACCCCTTGACTACTGGGTGTGCAGGCTTGACCTGTGGCCTGAGCTATCTTAATTTGCGATAGAACTTCTGGCCTGCCCCGCTTTAAGTGTCCTGTCAGCAAGGACCTTCAGCGCAGCAGGAGGTATTGTCACTGAGAAGAGAAGTCGCCTAGGTCAAAAAAGTCTAGATTACTTCACCTTTATTAAGATGAATGAGGCATGGATCCCGAAGGGACTGACAGTGGGGGATGCATTTGACAAAAAAGGCCTGATGAGATGCCTTGGGTTAAAAATGGTCCACACGCTGCTGTATTTAATATCTGCATGCCGGATGACTTGCGCGACTTCTCCGCCACCAACTAGGGTTCAGGCCACAATGTTTTAGCACACTTTCTGCCTGGAAAACATCAATTTTTTTCCGGCTGTAACAATACCTAATTTTTCAGGCATGTGCACATGCCTAATTTTTCTGGCCTCTGGTGCTGCACTGTGGCTGCAAAAAAAAAAAAGGCACATACATGGGTCAATTCCCCTTCGTGATCATTACCTTGTTGTGGTGAAGGGACTTGCGTATCACAATGAAGCGATCACCTCTATGAGTGTGTTGGCAATGGCAATGTTGGCACACCCCAGATGATAAGGTCGTTGCTTCATTGTGAACAGACCAAAAGCGATCGGCTGGATAATTTTGCATAGAAAAAACATAAATTTTCTTTGTGATCATCTAAGGTGATCATTAAAGCCTACTAGGCCAACAATGGGCCCACACTGCAGAATCATTGTTTTCTGGGTCACTTAACTGTCACTGAACTACCTCAGCACGACCATAGGCTTTGAAAAACCGCCATCGCCTGCAATCTCCCAAAGGTTCGCACGAGCACAGTCATCACTACACCAAGATTGAAGCACAGAGGAATAAAATTTATGTCATGAGTGTGTCAACTATTGACAACTCTTTGCGGTTGTCTAAACTCTATTCGATACACGTCCCCTGATAGGGGACGTAACAGGGATTGAACTGATAAGAATAGTACTACTTAACACACCACTCATATAGGGTGGCACAGTACATTGCACGATGCACGCGCAGTGCCCCAAATTGGAAGTAAGAGGACCGACCAAGCATCTTTTTCTATCTCCCGGTTCCTAAAATCTATTCCATACACCGGCCCCTGATAGGGGACGTAACAGGGATTAAACTGATAGGAATAGTACTACTTAACATACCACTCATATAGGGTAGCACAGTACATTGCACGGCGCACACGCAGTGCCCCAAATTGGAAGTAAGAGGACTGACCAAGCATCTTTTTCCATCTCCCGGTCCTTAAAATCTATTCCATACACCGGTCCCTGATAGTGGACAAAACAGAGATTAAACTGGTAAGAACAGATTTTTTTAATAAAAAAAAAAAAAAGAGGACAGCCTCTGCGGAGCTGGGTATTTTTTGGCCGCGTTACTGAACGCTCATGCACAATGGCTGTAGGCTCATGCGTCCTTTTGCGGAGGTGACAAACTTGGTCAGTCAAACCCAAGGCAACATCATCGACCTCATCCCATATGCGTTTTTTCTGGAGCGTGCCCTGCGAAGAGTGCTGGATCAGGCCGTAGATGAGCATGAAGAGGAAGAGTTGTGGTCACCATCACCACCAGAAGCAGCATTGTCGTCGTCTATTGCTGGACCTGCGGCAACGCAGAGAGAGGAGTCTGAAGAAGAGGAGTCAGAGGAGGAAGGTGGCTTTGAGGAGGTGGAAGACCAACCACAGCAGGCGTCCCAGGGGGCTTGTTGTCACCTTTCGGGGACCCTTGGTGTAGTACGTGGCTGGGTGGAGGAAGAGACCTTCAATGATGTCAGTGAGGACAAGGAACGGGACATAGCTAGCTTGGTATCCAACCTTGTGAAAATGGGGAGTTTGCGGTTGTGCAAATGGACTGTTTGCGGTTGTTTGTGGTGCGTTAAACGGGGAGTTTGGTCTGTCAGAGTTTGGTCTGTCACTGTGAAGCGGGCGTAACCCTTACACTACCTGATCGATACAACATCATACCTGTTGTTTTAAAGCACGTTATTCCAAACAATTTAGGAATGTTAGATGATTTATGCCCTTTATGGATTAAAACCCGACTCTGCTTCAACTACGTAATTTTCCATGGGAGTTTTGCCAAGGATCCCCCTCCGGCATGCCACAGTCCAGGTGTTAGTCCCCTTGAAACAACTTTTCCATCACTATTGTGGCCAGAAAGAATCCCTGTGGTTTTTAAAATTTGCCTGCCTATTGAAGTCTATGGCGGTTCGACCGGTTCGCCCGTTCGCGAACATTTGCGGAAATTCACGTTCGCCGTTCGCAAACGGAAAATTTTATGTTCGCAACATCTCTACCGTCTGATATATTGGTGCTGCATGTAGGCGATAATGATTTGGGGGTTGGTGCCGTTCTAGAGATGTCATTCGTGATATAAATTTGGATTTATTGAGGTTGCTGATGGAGTTTCCGGATTTGTTGGTTGTTTGGTCTGATGTAGTGGCTAGGTGGTCTTGGAGATTAGCGCGGTCGGTAGGTTGTATTAATAAGGCTCCGGTGAAATTAAATAAAGAGGTGGGGCGCTTCACGCGCAGGCAAGGAGGTTTGGTAGTAAGACACAGGGAGTTGGAGGCGGCGTCGCCTCAATTCTTGCGTGCTGATGGGGTACATTTAAATGATGTAGGAATGGATTTGTGGGCCTTGGGGCTTCAGAAAGGTTTAGAGACAGCCCTCAAGGTGTGGCAGGACGCAGGCGGATCCTGGGAGGCAAAACAAGGGTTAATAGGTGCACGACACTCATGAGGTTTGGTAAGCAGAAGGATCGGGGCTCCTGTTTGGGCTAAAAGGCCCACAGGGGTATATATATATATATTTATATATTGGATGATTCGGTGCCCTTGGGTCGGTGAGTGCGGCCAAGGGGAAGGTTGCAATACAAGTGGAGGTGGTGATTGAGGTATGCAGTTTGCTTGGGTTGCCTTCTAGGATCCTTCAAAATATTGAAGGTTATAATGATGGGTAGGTTAGCTTATGTTGAATTGTAATGTTATTGCACTTTATGATGTGTGTTAAAGCCTTATCATTAAAGAGTTTTATACTGTTGTAATTAATTTTATTAATAAATCGGCTGCCACGCCCTTACACCAAGAAGTAAGTCTCTGAGTATTATTGTTATGAACAGGCTTCGTTCCGCTGTAGAACAAAAAAATGACGCACCATAGGGCAATAATGTTTGCAATAGATATAAATTGGTATATCCAATGAATGGAGGCTCACCTGGTAGAGTTGTGCTAGTTTAGGCACAACTCCAATGTAGACATGTATCAAGTTGGCATAAGCCCCTCACAACGGATGGTATGCGGCCCGGGATGGATACTTCTGTTCAGGGATGCCTGGAATCCCTCAGAAAGCCAGTGGTTCAATAAAAGAAAGGAATATCCCACGGCGCAAAAACCACCCAGTGGTTGGAATGATGAGGATTCTTTTTTATTTAGGCAAGTGGTACAACGCGTTTCGGGGATTTACCCCTTCCTCAGGTACAATTGACTTGCATACACAAAAGTAAAATTACATACATTTAAATACAATGTAAAAAACCGCCAAAATCAAAGGGGGGCGGGAAGGGGGCGGGTCAGTGGGCGGTACTGGGTGAGCTCTCAGAGCTCAGCAAACAGAAGGGGGAAATCGTTAGCTGACTGGCAAAATTGCTTTTAATCAGTCTTCGTAGAGTCCCTATTCATAGGATCCACCTTCACAGCGATGCAATTTCTAATTCTAGGTGAAACGTAAGTATAGTGATTCAAGGAACCTGTGTAGGTGCAGGACCTTGGGGAGTCATGTGATGCGATCACATGACCTGTAACATATGACCGTCGTCAGAGGGAGGCAGCGAGCGCAGTGGAAGTGCGGCCGCATAAGTAGACGGGAGGTCACATGATCCAACGGCCGGTCACGAGGTCTGGCAGCTGCAAGCGTCACACCCCGTCTCTTGGCAACCGAACGCTGATGCTACGTCAGAGAGGGGGAGTGTGAAATCGGGTTGCAGGAGGGCAGTCCATTCATTCATATCGTACAGTTAGAGAGAGCTGGATCAGTGAGATTTATTTTATACTGTAGTGACCCTGTAAGTGCTACAAAATGAAGTATAAAACAAACGGTGCTTGTATTAGGCTAATTTCAGAAACCTTTGTTGTGATAAAATGTTTTGGGCACAGATAAATTGAGTCCAGTACTTGTATAAAGTTGTTGTGAATGATAAGGTGATCCTTATACATAGTGGAGGGTATAAAAATGTAGATACAGGGCGTTATGGTGATAAAACATGGATAAAATGTATGTATATATAATGTGATGGAATACAATAATTAATTGACTTAGACTGGATCAATATCAAAGAGAGGCAATTAAAAGGATAAAATGGGAATGTATGGAGGATGAATGGATAAAAAGGGATATGTAGACTACGGTCAAAACATTTTTTTATTTTATTTCACTATAGTGTAGTGATCCAATTTGTGCCGGATGGACTTGAACTATATATATTTATTTTGATGGAGTGCATCAGTTAGAAAACTGGGTCAATATCAATAAGAGGCACTAAAAGGGTAAGATGACAATACAAACAGAATATAGAGAGTATGTTGAGTGTGGTAGAAACATCACTGTAATTACATGGTTCACTTGGTACCGGGTAGAGGTACACTATATATGAAATAGCTTACTGGATAATTAATATATCCTTGAGTGAGTATCTTGGGTCAGACAGATGAGGGGGAAAGTGTATGGAATTTATGTGTGCACGTGATGACATGAAAATGGAAGAGAATGTGGTGAGGGCAAAATTCAAGGAGAAATTGATTAATGGGGCGTCGGTAGTAACAGGGGGGGGATGGAGGATTTCATAAATTGATTTCAAAGGCTTCATTTAGGCCATATGGATTGAGGCAATAGTCTGGATAATATTATATCCGTTTGATTGAACTTGTTCAATCGGAGTAACCGTGAATCCCAGAAAAGCATGTCTGGAGATGCTGTGTTGGAGAAATTTCTTCTTCACATTAGATCTATGCTTATTGAGACGATTGCGCAAGGTTTGTATAGTGCGCCCCACATAGCGGAGATTGCAAGGGCATGTGATGAGATAAATGATGTTTGACAATCCGCAATTCAATTCATCCTTAATTTTTTAAAATTCGTCATTTCGGCCCAAAAAAGATGTGGTGATATTTAGAGATCTGCAGCAAAGACATCTTGATTGATTACATCTATAGCTCCCCGGTGTCCTGGTGCTGGCTGGTCTGGCCACTTCTTCCCGTCTATTTTTCAATTTGCTTGGGGCTAACATATTTTTCAGTGTTTTTGCTCTTCTGAACACTAGAGAAGATTGTTTGGTTATTTCTGTGTTCAGGAAGGGGTCCTTTCTTAGAATGTACCAGTGTCTAGACAGGACTCTCCGGATATCTGTGTGGTTACTATTATAAGTAGTTAAAAAGTTAGTATTATTGTATTTCTTGCCATTTTGTTTTTTGGTTCCTACCAGACATTCTGATTGTGTCAATGATTTAGCTTTATTGAAGGCTGTATCTATAATATCTGTTGGATAGTCCTTTTGTAGGAATCTAGACCGAATTACACTACTTTGTGTGACGAAGTCATCGTCCCTGGAGCAGTTGCGCCTAATCCGCTTGAATTGGCTATACGGGATGTTTTTCTTCCATTTTTTAAAATGTTTGCTTGAATAGTCCAGGTAACTATTACAGTCAACGTTTTTAAAAAATGGTCGTGTGTTGACTGTTCCATTGTTTATTCTTAGTTCCAGATCAAGATATTCAGCTGTAGACTTGTCACTTGTGCCTGAAAAGGTTAGGCCCCAATTGGTAGAATTGAGGTGTTCAATAAAATTATTTATTGTTAAAAGATCAAATCGTCAATGTAACGATGATAAAAAATTATGTTACGTGCCCAATATGTCCTCAAAAGCCCCCATAAAAAGATTCGCGAAACTGGGCACAAAACGCGTGCCCATCGCGGTCCCTTTTGTCTGTAAAAACAGAGAGTCTTCAAACTTAAAAATATTATGAGTAAGGATAAAATGGATACTTCTTAAAATATAATTATTTTGTTCTGATGGTAATTGGTCGTCAGTATCTAAAAAACATTTTACACAGTTGATGCCCAAATCGTGCTGGATATTTGAATAGAGGGATGTGACATCTAAGGTCAACCAGTGGTATGTTTCTTTCCATTGAATGTCCTGTAGAAGCTGTATTAGGGTAGTGGAATCTCTGAGATAGGATGGTAGTTGTACTACATATTTTTGTAAAAAAAATGTCGACATAGTGGGATAGGTTGCACGTGAGTGATGAAATGCCTGAAATGATAGGGCGGCCAGGAGGATTGGAAATGCTCTTGTGAATTTTGGGTAAGTGATAAAAGGTGTCAATAACTGGATCTGTAATATGGATGTAATTGTATTCCTTTTTGCTCAGAATATGGGATGCTGAGTTGATAAGGGCCTTGAATGACTGCTGGTGTTCCATGAGAGGGTTTTCGGCCAGCTGTTGGTAATATTCAGTATCGGACAATATCCGTATCGCCTCCTTAATATGGTCGTTCCTATCCTGTAGAACAATGCCACCTCCTTTGTCTGCGTTGCGGATTATTAGATCCGGGTTATCCTGTAGTTGTTTGATAGCCAACTTCTCTTTAGCACTGAGATTATGTTTCTCGATTTGTATTTTATCAATTGATCTAAAATCATCTAAAACCAGATCATAAAAAGTTTCTATAAAATTCCCCCTATGATGTAGGGGGTAAAAGTTGGATTGTGGCCTCAGATCAGTATTGATGAACCGTTCTTTGGGTACGGAATCTGCCAGTACTTCCGGTGGGTCCGCCTCTTTTTTATGATTCGCTGTGATGTTAAAATGTCTTTTTAGAGTGAGGTTTCTGATGAAGTTGTGTAAGTCAAGGAAGAGGTTGAATCCATCAGCTTTTGCAGATGGACAAAATGAGAGGCCTTTGGATAAAACCTTTGTTTCTTCTTGGTTCAATAGATAACTAGAAAGGTTGAAGATCTTTATCTCTTTCTTCTTGTTACGTACTGACTTCAAATTCAAATCGCTGTGAAGGTGGATCCTATGAATAGGAACTCTAAGAAGACTGATTAAAAGCAATTTTGCCAGTCAGCTAACGATTTCCCCCTTCTGTTTGCTGAGCTCTGAGAGCTCACCCAGTACCGCCCACTGACCCGCCCCCCTTTGATTTTGGCGGTTTTTTACATTGTATTTAAATGTATGTAATTTTACTTTTGTGTATGCAAGTCAATTGTACCTGAGGAAGGGGTAAATCCCCAAAACGCGTTGTACCACTTGCCTAAATAAAAAAGAATCCTCATCATTCCAACCACTGGGTGGTTTTTGCGCCGTGGGATATTCCTATCTGAGTATTATTGGGTTGGGTGATAAAGGGGTCATTGGTAGCCGAGAGAATCTTACATCCTAATAAGTCACTGTGCATTCATCCTAAAAAGATGTATTACAAAATCACTTAACATGACTGCTGCTACACATAAAAAAATTGAAAAAAGGTGAAATGATAGTTACACCTTAATAAAACTGACTCAATTAGGGCGCATTTATCATTCATTTTAAGACACAATAGTGACATAAAAAGGTTGCAAATTATGGAGCTATAATTGTGCGCTGGCTTGGCTATTTCCATCAGCCCCATAGAAATTAACTGGGCTGCTCAGCTATATTCAATTATCCCATGGATCCCATTGAATGGAGGACGGCCACACATGCAGGTTTCACTTTGCGGGCTCTCTTCTAGAAATAGTTGCAGATCCCACCTCTAGGACTATCAGACATTGTGTACGAGATGGGCCAATTCCTTTAATTCAGCTTTGTCTGCGTGTATTAGGTTTAGGTTCCTCATGTTCTTACCAAGGAAAGGTTCAGGGCTGTATCCGTCAAAATTAGCTGATGGTTGTCTCTGGATAAAAAAAGATTAGATTAAAAAACTGTCAATATTTTCACTTGGTCCAAAACTGCCTGTTATTGCTGTGGAATAATTTGTTAAAGCAATCAAAAGAAATGTAAACACCAGGCCTGAAAAAATGGAAAACCCTTTTTAGAGCATTACACCTAAACCTACCACTGTATGTGCCAATATAAAATATCAGGGTATGTAGCGCACGTGATAAAAATTTTGAACAATATTCCTATGTCTGAATTACGCCCTAGGGCTCGTTCACACAAACGTGTGCTGCCCGTTGCCCTATTGCCAACCGCATTTGCACTACAGAGTGCTTCCTGGGGTTCCGTTCCGTGCCTCCGGACTACAAAAAGATAGAACATGCTCTAGCTTTTTGCGGAACGGAGGGATCGCGGACCCATTCAAGTGAATGGGTACACGATCCCCATGCGGCTGGGTTATGGTCGGTGCCCGTGCATTGCGGACCGCAATTTGCGGTCCACAGCAAGGGCACGGGCTTCACACCGTCGTTTGAACGAGTCCTTATTCTGTAATTCTCTGGGACTACGTTAACAAAGTTTTTATAGTTTTGGATAATTTTCCACGTCTGTTTTAGGTGTAGAAAATGGTCTAAATTTAAGCCAGCAATGAAGCTGGCTTACATTTAGAAACAAATTTCAAAAGATTCACACATTTCTAGTGCATATAAGGTAATTAACTGATAACAATGTTACATGGACTCCCTGTATACTTTTGTGACCAATGGCAGATGCTCATTCACACGTATTTTCTTTCTGTGTCCATTCCGTGTTTTTTGCGTACTTGATGTGGAACCATTCATTTCAATGAGTCCGCAAAAAAAACTGAAGTTACTCCATGTGCATTGTTCTTCTGTATTTTCCATTCCGCCAAAAAATAGAACATGTACTATTATTGTCCGCATCACAGACAAGGATAGTACAGTTCTATTAGGGGCCAGTTGTTCTGTTCCGCAAAATACGGAATGCACACGGACGTCATCCATATTTTTTGCGGACAGCAAAATACATACGGTCGTGTGCATGAGCCCTAATACAGGGGACTCAAACATGCAATCCCTGAGTTACTTTTTGCGGCCCGTGAGAAGTATTAATTAGTACAGGATAGAAAGCCCATGGAACAGTGAGTATGGTACTTCTAGCACTGCGCTGGCATCAGCTACCACTCTCTGGTCCTCTTCAACTGGCGCTGGTGCAGCACTATGTGCTGACAGCATACAGCTTCAGGATGCAGTGTGCGTAGGTGGGCACCATGACCTGACATGGTCTAACATCAGGACTCATTGACGCGCTGGGGCCAGGACACAGTGCTGTGCTAAAGAGCCAGAGTGGTGGCTGTGTCCAGAGGAGGAGAGGTGAGTATTTTTTTCTGTCTTCTCCAAAGACTGCATTTAGGGAATGGAGGGGTTGGGTGGTGGTTATAGGTGAGGCAGCAAGTCTGATTTGCGGTCTGTATGAATTTGCGGTCTGATGTTGCATCTGTATGAATTTAGGGTATAATTTGGGATGTAATCTGGGGTCTGTATAAATTTGGAGTCTAATCTGGGGTCTGTATGAATTTCGGGGCAAATTGTGTAATCTGTGGTATTGTCTGGGGTCTGTATAAATTTGGGGTCTGATCTGGTACCATGTTTTTATTGAACACACCATGTAAACATTCACAGTGCAGGTGGAAAAAGTATGTGAACCCCTAGACTAATGACATCTCCAAGAGCTAATTAGAGTGAGGTGTCAGCCAACTGGAGTCCAATCAATGAGATGAGATTGGAGGTGTTAGTTACAGCTGCCCTATAAAAAAAAAAAAACACACACCCCAGTTCTGGGTTTTCTTTTCACAAGAAGCATTGCCTGATGTGAATGATGCCTCGCACAAAAGAGCTCTCAGAAGACCTACGATTAAGAATTGTTGAATTGCATAAAGCTGGAAAGGGTTATGAAAATATCTCCAAAAGCCTTGCTGTTCATCAGTCCACGGTAAGACAAATTGTTAATTAATGGAGAAAGTTCAGCACTGCTGCTACTCTCCCTTGGAGTGGCCATCCTGTAAAGATGACTGCAAGAGCACAGCGCAGACTGCTCAATGAGGTGAAGAAGAATCCTAGAGTGTCAGCTAAAGACTTACAAAAGTCTCTGGCATATGCTAACATCCCTGTTAGCGAATCTACGATACGTAAAACACTAAACAAGAATGGATTTCTTGGGAGGATACCACAGAGGAAGCCACTGCTGTCCAAAAAAAATTGCCTCACGTTTACAGTTTGCACAAGAGCACCTGGATGTTCCACAGCAGTACTGGCAAAATATTCTGTGGACAGATGAAACCAAAGTTGAGTTGTTTGGAAGAAACACACAACACTATGTGTGGATAAAAAGAGGAACAGCACACCAACATCAAAACCTCATCCCAACTGTGAAGTATGGTGGTGGGGGCATCATGGTTTGGGGCTGCTTTGCTGCGTCAGGGCCTGGACGGATTGCTATCATCGAAGGAAAAATTAATTCCCAAGTTTATCAAGACATTTTGCAGGAGAACTTAAGGCCATCTGTCCACCAGCTGAAGTGCAACAGAAGATGGGTGTTGCAATAGGACAACGACCCAAAGCATAAAAGTAAATCAACAACAGAATGGACTAAACAGAAGAAAATACACCTTCTGGAGTGGGCCAGTCAGAGTCCTGACCTTAACCCGATTGGAATGCTGTGGCATGACCTCAAGAAAGCGATTCACACCAGACATCCCAAGAATATTGCTGAACTGAAACAGTTCTGTAAAGAGGAATGGTCAAAAATTACTCCTGACCGTTGTGCACGTCTGATCTGCAACTACAGGAACGTTTGGTTGAAGTTATTGCTGACAAAGGAGGTTCAACCAGTTATTAAATCCAAGGGTTCACATACTTTTTCCACCTGCACTGTGAATGTTTACATGGTGTGTTCAATAAAAACATGGTAACATTTAATTCTTTGTGTGTTATTAGTTTAAGCAGACTGTGATTGTCTATTGTTGTGACTTAGATGAAGATCAGATCACATTTTGTGCAGAAATCCATATCATTCCAAAGGGTTCACATACTTTTTCTTGCAACTGTATATCTCACATCCCACTGTTCTCGCCACTATGGGAGCTCTTAGTATTATTCCTGGGCATGGCCAGCTGAGTTGAGTATGACATATGTATCATATTTGAAATGCACATGGCCCATTACCTGGAAATTTTTTCAATGTGTGGCCCATATATCCAGCCACGTTCAAGATCCCGGCATAATACCATATTTGAATTGACCTGATAGCTAAACAAAGTTTTTTTTATGAAGGAAGAAAGGTAATGCATGCTATTTTGGGTTGACTTGTTCATCCAAAAGAGATTAATGCGTGCGGCATATAAATGAAAAACAGTATTTAGTCACTATTTGTAAGCCAAATCAGCCAAAGCATAATAGAAAATTTTTGTGCCTGTTTTATGTTTTTGACCCACTTCTGGGCTCTGATTTATCATGCCTGCACTCTCTAATTCTGCTTTCAAAAAGTCTCAAAATAAACTTTTTGAACTCACTTTCACAAAAATGTTGCAAATTCTTGCCTATTTAGGCCTCTTGCACATGGCGGGTCCACAATACACGGGCACCGGCCTGTGTGCACTCCGCATTACGGATGTGGACCCATTCACTTGAATGCGGAATGGAAGCATGGATTGGAACCCCACGGAAGCACTACGGAGTGCTTCCGTGAAGTTTTTGTATATGCCTCCGCACCGCAAAAAAATAGAACTTTTTTGCGGTGCGGTTGGATCATGGACCCATTCAAGTTGAATGGGTCTCGATCCGTCCCGGCGGCTGCACAGATGTTGCCTGTGCATTGGGGACCGCAAATTGCCTAAGATAAGATTTAATACAAATTTATCATACAACAACATTTGATAAATGTGGAATAAAGCACACTAACACAGACTCAAGCAAAACCGACTTTAAATATTCCTCTCTAGATAACCCCCCCCCTTGCTTTTGGCTTACAAATACTGATGAAAAAACTGACCTCATACTGGCAGTTTGAAAGTGATCTTAGGCCTGATGTTTTACGTATGGATTTTGCTACATTTTTCTCACTTTTACCAATCATTTCACCCTTTGTTTTGTTTTCAATGACCATTTGTGAATGGTGTTACGTAAAATCCTACTCATTGGACAGCAATTTGTTGTATATTTTCAGTGCAGAATCCTTGCTGACAATCTGCAATAATTCTTCTTGTCTAAACATACCCATAGGTCACTTTCACATGGTCAGTATTTGCATCTCTATTTGGTCAGTATTTGTAAGCAAAGACAGGAATGGGCCAAAACACAAAAGAGGCATATATCTTTCCATTATACTTTAGCTCTGTTGGTTCCACTCCTCTTTTTGGCTTACAAATACTGACAAAATTCTGAACATGTCAAAGTGGCCTAATAAGACCAGAGTAAAAAAAAATCTGCATGTAAACAAGAGGTTTTACTATACTCACATGTTTTGGAAGTGATGGTGGAATGGCACACAATCCTGTAGAAATAGAAAGTATTAAAACTAGGTGTAGTAAATAAATCAGTGTGCCATAATCAACAAAAACAGCCAATTATTACCATATATTTAATCAGACAGCTGCTGGTACTTCACCGTGAAAATGATTCAGCCTAAAGCAGGAACTGTATGTTCCATACCTCTACTGTTGGTCTATTCTCTTAATTACATAGTTACATACATAGTGTGGTAAGGTGTACGGTAAAGTCCTGGAAGGCTTGAAACACCCAGAATCCTCAGCTGGGCAAGATAAATGAAATCCAGAAATCTGCAGTGATTTCAGCAAAGTGTAGTTTGCTGAGACAGGTTTGTTTAGATTCTGTCCTGGGCTGGATTTCTTTGGACTGGTAGGTAGGTTTGGTAGTGGAACCCAGCAGTCCACACCCTCCTAGTGTGGCTATTTCCTCTAGCCTGAGGTGATCCCAGGTGCGGCTAATAGGATCATTAGTGGGGAATAGTGTTGATCGAGCACCAATGTGCTCGGGTGTTCGGGTCGAAGACCTCGGGATGCTGGGGTGGTCTACCGAGCACCCGAACACAATGGAAGTCAATAGGGGAACTTGAACATTAAACCAGGCACCCCCTGCTCTGAAGAGAGGAGGGTGTCTGGTTAATACGAAAAGGTCAGAAATTGATGGAAACACCACCGAAATGGTTTGGGAACAGCATGGGGAGGATGTCTGGATGCATCTTGGATTCCCAGGTTGCTGCTGGGAACGATGTTGTCCGAGTAGTACGCCACTTTTACAGACTGACACTAATACGCACAAAACCAAAGATAAAATAGATTTTAGAGGAAAAATTGTTAGGAAACATTCTTTCCTGTATATTTCCTGTGCCAAAAATCACAAGGAAGAGGCACTTCAATACAACCTGTATATCACATAATGGAGGGCCTCATTCACATTGTGGTACAATTGTTCAGGTAGTGGGACTCCTACACTCATAAAGCCTATGCACTAAGTAAAAGGGCTTCCAAAAATTCCATAGAACCGGAACTCCAATACACCCTTTATTACACATAAAGGAGGGCACCATACACCCTTGAAAAATGATGATTGATGGCCTACTGGTGACACTCAGAAACATTAGGAGCAAGGGCCTGCTGGTGACCCTCTAAAACATTACAGGCAAGGGCCTGCTGCTGAGCTGACCATCTAAAACATTAGGGGTGAGGGTCTGCTGGTGAGCTGACCCTCTAAAACATTATATGCGAGGGCCTGCAGGTGATTTGACTCTCTAAAAGATTGTAGGTGAGGGCCTGCTGGTGAGCTGACCCTGAAAATTATTATATGCGAGGGCCTGCAGGTCAGCTGACCTTGTAAAACATTGTATGCGAGGACCTGCAGGTGAGCTGACCCTGTAAAACATTATATGCGAGGGTCTGCAGGTGAGCTGACCCTATAAAACATTATATACAAGGGCCAGCAGTTTAGCTGACCCTCTAAAAGATTGTAGGTGAGGGCCAGCTGGTGAGCTAACCTTCTAAGAGGTTGTATGTGAGAGCCTGCAGGTGAGCTGACTCGGTAAAACATTATATGTGAGGGCCTGCAGGTGAGCTCACCCAGTAAAACATTATATGCGAGGGCCTACAAGTGAGCTGACCCTATAAAACATTATATACAAGGGCCAGCAGGTTAGCTGACCCTCTAAAAGATTGTAGGTGAGGGCCTGCTGGTGAGCTGACCCTGTAAAACATTATATGTGAGGGCCTGCAGGTGAGCTGACCCTGTAAAACATTATATGTGAGGGCCTGCAGGTGAGATGACCCTGTAAAACATTATATGTGAGGGCCTGCAGGTGAGCTGACCCTGTAAAACATTATATGTGAGGGCCTGCAGATGAGCTGACCCTGTAAAAGATTGTAGGTGAGAGCCTACAGGTTAGCTGACCCTGTAAAACATTATATGCGAGGGCCTGCAGGTGAGCTGACCCTGTAAAACATTATATGCGAGGGTCTGCAGGTGAGCTGACCCTATAAAACATTATATACAAGGGCCAGCAGGTTAGCTGACCCTCTAAAAGATTGTAGGTGAGGGCCAGCTGGTGAGCTAACCTTCTAAGAGGTTGTATGTGAGAGCCTGCAGGTGAGCTGACTCGGTAAAACATTATATGTGAGGGCCTACAAGTGAGCTGACCCTATAAAATATTATATACAAGGGCCAGCAGGTTAGCTGACCCTCTAAAAGATTGTAGGTGAGGGCCTGCTGGTGAGCTGACCCTGTAAAACATTATATGTGAGGGCCTGCAGGTGAGCTCACCCTGTAAAACATTATATGCGAGGGCCTACAAGTGAGCTGACCCTATAAAATATTATATACAAGGGCCAGCAGGTTAGCTGACCCTCTAAAAGATTGTAGGTGAGGGCCTGCTGGTGAGCTGACCCTGTAAAACATTATATGTGAGGGCCTGCAGGTGAGCTGACCCTATAAAACATAGAATGCGTCGGCAGATAAGAACCATTTGGCCCATCTAGTCTGCCCAATATATCTGAATCCTATTAATAGTCCCTGGCCCTATCTTATATGAAGGATAGCCTTATGCCTATCCCATGCATGCTTAAACTCCTTCACTGTATTTGCAGCTACCACTTCTGCAGGAAGGCTAATCCATGCATCCACTACTCTCTCAGTAAAGTAATACTTCCTTATATTACTTTTAAACCTATGCCCCTCTAATTTAAAACTGTGTCCTCTTGTGGTAGTTTTTCTTCTTTTAAATATGCTCTCCTCCTTTACCGAGTTGATTCCCTTTATGTATTTAAAAGTTTCTATCATATCCCCTCCTTCTCTTCTTTCTTCCAAGCTATACATATTAAGGTCCTTTAACCTTTCCTGGTAAGTTTTATCCTGCAATCCATGTACTAGTTTAGTAGCTCTTCTCTGAACTCTCTCTAGAGTATCTATATCCTTCTGGAGATATGGCCTTCAGTACTGCGCACAATACTCCAAGTGAGGTCTCACCAGTGTTCTGTACAGCGGCATAAGCACTTCACTCTTTCTACTGCTTATACCTCTCCCTATACATCCAAGCATTCTGCTGGCATTTCGTGCTGCCCTATTACATTGTCTTCCCACCTTTAAGTCTTCTGAAATAATTACTCCTAAATCCCTTTCCTCAGATACTGAGGTCAGGACTGTGTCAAATATTCTATATTCTGCCCTTGGGTTTTTACGCCCCAGGTGCATTATCTTGCACTTATCCACATTAAATTTCAGTTGCCAGAGTTCTGACCATTCTTCTAGTTTTCCTAAATCCTTTTCCATTTGGCGTTTCCCTCCAGGAACATCAACCCTGTTACATATCTTTGTGTCATCAGCAAAAAGACAAACCTTACCATCGAGGCCTTTTGCAATATCACTTATGAAGATATTAAACAAAATTGGTCCCAGTACAGATCCCTGTGGAACCCAACTGGTAACAGGACCTTGTTTTGAATGTTCTCCATTAACTACAACCCTCTGCTGTCTGTCACTCAGCCACTGCCTAATCCACTCAACAATATGGGAGTCCATGCTCAATGACTGCAGTTTATTGATAAGTCTTCTATGTGGGACAGTGTCAAAAGCCTTACTAAAATCTAGATATGCGATGTCTACTGCACCTCCACTGTCTATTATTTTAGTCACCCAGTCAAAAAAATCTATAAGATTTGTTTGACATGATCTCCCTGAAGTAAACCCATGTTGTTTTTCATCTTGCAATCCATGGGATTTTAGATGTTCCACAATCCTATCCTTTAATAGGGTTTCCATTAATTTGCCTGCTATTGATGTCAGACTCACTGGTCTATAGTTGCTCGATTCCTCCCTACTACCTTTCTTGTGAATGGCCACGACATTTGCCAAAACATTATATACAAGGGCCTGCAGGTGAGCTGACCCTGTAAAACATTATATGTGAGGGCCTGCAGGTGAGATGACCCTGTAAAACATTATATGTGAGGGCCTGCAGGTGAGCTGACTCGGTAAAACATTATATGTGAGGGCCTGCAGGTGAGCTCACCCTGTAAAACATTATATGCGAGGGCCTGCAAGTGAGCTGACCCTGTAAAACATTATATGCGAGGGTCTGCATGTGAGCTGACCCTATAAAACATTATATACAAGGGCCGGCAGGTTAGCTGACCCTCTAAAAGATTGTAGGTGAGGGCCTGCTGGTGAGCTGACCCTGTAAAACATTATATGTGAGGGCCTGCAGGTGAGCTGACCCTGTAAAACATTATATGTGAGGGCCTGCAGGTGAGATGACCCTGTAAAACATTATATGTGAGGGCCTGCAGGTGAGCTGACCCTGTAAAACATTATATGCGAGGACCTCCAGATGAGCTGACCCTGTAAAAGATTGTAGGTGAGGGCCTGCTGGTGAGCTGACCCTCTAAAAGGTTGTAGGTGAGGCCCTGCAGGTGAGCTGACCCTGTAAAACATTATATGCGAGGGCCTGCAGGTAAGCTGACCCTGTAAAAGATTGTAGGTGAGGGCCTACAGGTGAGCTGAGCCTATAAAACATTATATGCGAGGGCATATATTCGAGGGCATTATTTGCAACGAATAAGCATGTTGATATGATGGAAGAGGAGGAGGAGGATGAGAAAAGGAAGATTCAACCATATACCTTTTTTTGTGTTGGAAGGGGTGCATGGGAATACAGTGTATTCAGTACAATATAAACAACACATTTAAAGTGCCTTTATGTTCATTAGCTTTCCTCTGGTGGAGTCGAGAAGTCAGGATCAATTCAGGCCTTGCTCATTTTTGTAAGAGTCAACCTGACTTAAGAGTCAATCGGTGTTGTCTAAAATGCGTATAACGCACGGGTCGCGGGAAAGGCAGCCTAACATGAAGTCAGCCATGTGTGCCAGAGCACCAACAGCAAGACGTCGCTGTCGTCATCAGGAGGATGACTCTTAATCTCCTCATCCTCTTCCTCCTCTTCTGCCCACCCACGCAGAACAGATGGAATTAAACTTCCATGAGTACTACCCTCTGTAGCAGAGGCAACCGTCTCCTGCTCCTCCTCCTCTTCCTCTTCACTGTCCAATTCGCGCTGAGAAGGCGAACTGGGGGTGGTCTGGCTATCACCCTGTGTAATGTCTTCCTCCATTTCCACCTCTTCCACATGCAAAGCGTCGTCCTTAATTGTGAGCAGCGAGCGTTTGAGTAGACACAGAAGTGGGATAGTTGTGCTGATAATAGCGTTATTGCCGCTCACCATCTGTGTTGATTCCTCAAAGTTTCTTAAAACATCACAGAGGTCAGACATCCATGCCCACTCCTCGCTTGTGAATAGCGGAAGCTGACTGGAAAGGCGACGACCATATTGCAGCTGGTTTTCTACTACTGCCCTATGCTGCTCACAAAGCCTGGCCAACATGTGGAACGTGGCGTTCCAGCGCGTGCTCACAACAGCCAGTGAGCTGGCAATTTCCAGTGCTGCTGCAGCGTTGACAGACCGGCTGAAGCTGTCGATGACTTGCAGAAATGTCCACGCACCTTCACCAGTAGCTCAGGAAAATTGGTCTAGGTTTTGAGAAACCGCTGAACCACTAAGTTTAAGACGTGGGCTAGGCATGGAATGTGTGTGAGCTTGTCGAGCTCCAAAGCCGCCACCAAGTTACGGCCATTATCAGACACAACCATGTCTGTTTCTAGTTTGACTGGCGAGAACCACAGCTCAGTCTGGTCTCTTATCCCCTGCCACAGCTCTGCGGCTGTGTGCTGTTTTTACCCTAAGCATATCAGCTTCAGCTTGGCCTGTTGCCAGTGCTACACTATTTCCAGCTATCGACTGATGGCTGAATGGTGCTGCACGCGGATAATTCGGAGGTGGAAGTGGAGGAGGAGGAGGAGAAGTGGGGGTTGGAGCCACTAACGTAGGTGCTGGAGGAAACCGTGATTGACGTAGTGCCCACAATCCTTGGCGTCGGTAGCACCTGTGCCATCCCAGGGTACGACTCTCTTCTGGTCTCCACAACGTTCACCCAGTGTGCTGTCAGTGAAATATAGTGTCACTGGCCGAATGCACTTGTCCATGTGTACGTGGTTAAGTGGACCTTCCCAGTAACTGCGTTGGTCAGGGCACATGTGATGTTGCGGGACACATGTTGCTGTAAGGCGGGCACGGCACACCTTGAAAAATAGTGGCGGCTGGGGACTGCGTAATGTGGGACGGCTGCCGACATCAGACTGCGGAAGGCCTCAGTGTCCATAAACCTAAATGGCAACATTTCCAGGGCCAGTAATTTGAAAAGCTGCACATTTAGTGCTATGGCCTGTGGGTGGGTGGCTGGGTATTTGCACTTGCATTCAAAGGCCTGGGGTAAGGACAGTTGGACGCTGCTCTGGGACATGGAAGAGGATGTGGTCGCTGATGGTGCTTGCGAAGTTCCAGGTACAGGGCAGGAGGCATCCAGGCCTACGCCTTCGACAGGGGATTGGCCAGCACGCAACATAGGGGAAGAGGAGGCAGTGGTGTGACCCACAGACACAGATTGTGGACCCAGGCGTTCGTCCCACTGTTGTAGAAAATATTAATAGCTGTAATCAGCTCGCATCAAAGTTTGTGTAAAGAAAAAGGTGAAACTCTCTTCCCTCAGCCCCAGTCAGAGACAGACCCAGGTGTTACCATCTTGATTGAATTCTTAGCAACTCCTCCTTCTCTCTGCCCAGCCTGTACTTTTATTTACTAACAAAAGGTGTAAAAGGGGCTGGCCCAAGACAAGGATACAGGAAGTGATGACATGTCAAAGGACAGGGAGGGGCAATCAATGTGGCCTGGCAGACAATGCACACACCCCATCCCTGTATAAGGAAGGATGAGTCATGTCCATTGTCTGATCAGCCAGGTGGCCGCCCACCCCCTATCACTGTCAGCATGGACCTCATTCAATACTGCTCAAAGGTGATCAGTATCTAATAAAGATCATTCTACTGGTTCCCATAGGTTTGAAATTATCTGCGAGACATTGCTACAGCTATTGTCAGTATACGGTATGAGTATACCGACAAGGCAGATATGCATGTCTTAAAAGCAGATATGTCTCCAAGCCCATTAGAAGGTTTTCATACTGACAGTTTTACCACTGGTCCCGATTCAGCCAAAGTACCCTCTGCTAGAGTGTTCTCTGGCTAAATCCGACACAGGGAGACAGATGACAATCTATAAAAACACACACACATCCTAAAGTAAAATTTCCGCATAATAAAATTTCCACAACACCACTTATTACGGTGCTTGGATGCCATATGGCAGATCATGCTGGTGGTGGTGAGGTTGCTAGTGTTCCTTGCCCCCCCCCCCCCGGCTAATTTTGGTACGAAACAGGTAGCAAACTACTATTCTTTTGTCGTCCGCACTTTCCTCAAAAAAGCACCATACTGCGGAACATCTACCCCTTGGCAAGGGAGATTTCCGCAAGGGGATGCTCTGTGGAACAGTTGCGGGCCTGTTTGGTGTGGCCCGCCTTCTCCCTTTTGCCACCCCTCTTCCAGCCTGTTGCGGTGCTGCAGATCCCTCCCCCTCTGTACTGCTTTAAGACTACTTTCACACCTGCGTTCGGGTGTCCGCTCGTGAGCTCCGTTTGAAGGGGCTCACAAGCGGCCCCGAACGCATCCGTCCAGCCCTAATGCATTCTGAGTGGACGCGGATCCGCTCAGAATGCATCACTCTGCCAGCGTTCAGCCTCCGCTCCGCTCAGCAAGCGGACACCTGAACGCTGCTTGCAGCGTTCGGGTGTCCGCATGGCCGTGCAGAGGCAAGCAGATCCGTCCAGACTTACAATGGAAGTCAATGGGGACGGATCTGCTTGAAGATAACACCATATGGCTCAATCTTCAAACGGATCCGTCCCCCATTGACTTTCAATGTAAAGTCTGGATGGATCCGTTCAGGCTACTTTCACGCTTAGAATTTTTTTTAAACTATAATGCAGACGGATCCGTTCTGAACGGATCCAAACGTCTGCATTATAGGAGCGGATCCGTCTGAGCAGACATCAGACGGACCCGCTCTGAACGGCAGTGTGAAAGTAGCCTTACTTGCTCGGCTCTCCACCTTCCCAGGTTGGGTCAGTGATGTCATCGTCCACCACCTTCTCTTCCATTTCCTCACTCTGCTTATCCTCCTGACTTGTTGACCTAACCACAACCTCAGTGATTGACAACTGTGTCTCATCCTCTTCATCAACCTCTTGAGACAGTAATTGCGGTTGACTTATTAGCAACTGTGTCTTATCATCATCCACTTCATTAAACCGTAATTGCCGTTTCCCACCATCATCTTCTCATAACTGTGGATGATCAAGAGTTTGGGAATCAGGGCACAAGATCTGTCCCTCTTTAAGCAGGCTTGGCGAGAGGTCCAAATCAAGGAATGGCGCTGAAAAGAGGTCCTCGGAATATCCAAGTGATCACATGTTTGCCCAGAGTCTCCATGGTAGGAGAAATAAGGATCAGGGTGAGGATTGTGTTGAACAGACTCTTGGCTACTGAGACTGGACTTGGTGGAAGACAGGCTGATGCTTAACCGACTGGAATCTGCTGCAATCCAACTGACCATCTGGTCACACTGGTCTGACTTCAAGAGTGGTGTCCTGCGACGCACTGCAAACTGGGACATGAAGCTAGGTATCGTGGATGATTGTTTTTCTTGTGCTCTGGCAGCAGGTACAGTTTCAACGCGCCAAGGGCCATGGCCTCTGCGTGCAGCATCAGCATCACGGCCAGTTCCCCGTCCCTTACTGTTCGCCTTCTTCATATTAAATGTTATATATGCTTAAAAGTATGTCACACGTACAGTAGCGTAGGATTTGGAAGTGTATGCGCAAACAAATTTAAAAAGGTATTTGGGATATGGAAAAAGTACACTGGATGTCACAGATATTTTTTTGATATGCACATGTTACACTGGAGATGTGGCGCAGCTAATGTCTTTGTCTGCAGCGGACACCGTCTATGGAAATGGTACACTGGATGTCACAGATATTTTTGGGATGCACACACTTTACACAGCAGATGTGGCACAGCGGCCTAACTATTGCACACTATTTAGCGCAGGATGCGCTAAAAATAGATATTGCTGCTGCCACACAATAGCCCTTAAAAGGACTTTTGGGTCTGTAAAGTTTTAGCTATTTAGCGCAGTTCGCACTAAAAATAGATATTGCTGCTGCCACACACAATAGTCCTTAAAAGGGCTTTTGGGTCTGTAAAGTTTTAGCAATTTAGCGCAGTTCGCACTAAAAATAGATATTGCTGCTGCCACACACAATAGTCCTTAAAAGGGCTTTTGGGTCTGTAAAGTTTTAGCAATTTAGCGCAGGTTGCTCTAAAAATATATATTGCTGCTGCCACACACAATAGTCCTTAAAAGGACTTTTGGGTCTCTGAAAAGTTTTTCTAATAAAAATATTCCTATATATCACTCCCTACACTGTCTGTCCCTTCCTCAGCACAGCATTCCCTGACTCAGACTGAGTCGAACACGCGCCATCGGTTGCTATATAGCACCCGATGACGCTTTCCAGCCAGCCAATCACTGTAATGCCAGTAACTAATATGGCTACCACATTACAATTAGGGCAGTAGTTACCTGCACGTTTATTGGCTGTGTAGCATTGCGCTCGAGCACACGCAGTATTCATCCAAAAACTGGTGTTCGGCCGAGCATGCTCGATTAACACTAGTGGGGAATAAAAGAAGTTTCAGACTGTCAGTCTGAGTCAGAAAGCCTGGGAAGCTAGGTAACCTGCTAGCTTTTGGAGCCTGATTCCTCTAGTGTGTGAACTGCACTCTATAGGTGAGATAGAGTTGACCTGTCTAGGTAGTGCCCAGACAGGCAGGAGTTTATTTTGTGTTTATGTTATGTTGGGGCTGAAACTTTACCCCACTAAGAGAAGTGATAACTTGGATGCTGTTTGTTTATTACGCTGCATACTAGAGAATAATCTAGACTTTTTAACCTGCTTTCTCTGCTGAAGTCTGTCATTGCCGACCTTACCTTGACTAGAGATCTCGAAAATAGTTACTATACAGTTAGTACAGTTGAAAAAAGACGTGTCCATCAAGTTCAACCAAGGGTTGGGTGGTGGTGGGAATTAAGCGAAAGGGAGTGAGAAACTGACTTTACACGTTTATCTAAGCATTAATGTTATTTAGTTCTAAGAAATCAAAAGCCATTTTTAAACAGTCCACTGTTCCTGTAACCATCTCCTGAGGTAGACTATTGCACAGATTTACAGTTCTTATGGTGAAGTAGCCTCTGTCTTTTTTCTCCAGACAGAAGCAGCGCCCCTTCGTCTTTTAAGGGGATTTTACATGGAACAGCTTTTTACCATATTTTATGTAAGGGCCATTTGTATATTTACATGTCCCCTTTAGTCACCTCTCTCAAGACTAAATAAATGTAATTCTTTTAATCTGTCCTCATAAGCAACACCCTCCAGGCCCCTTATCAGCTTAGTCTCTGTCTTTTGTACTTTTTCAAGCTCCAGCGCATTCTTTTTATGAATTGGCACCTAGAATTGAGCTGCATGTTCCAGATGAGGCCGCACGAAAGCTTAAAGTGGTAATATTACATCTCTGTCCCCCGCGTCTATGTCTCGTTTATTGAGTGTCTAAGTTTATTGACACCTTCCATGCAAAATAGTTATGAATATTCATCATATATCTACTTTATGTTCGCATAATTTAACTTTTTTGGAAGTTAGAAGGCTTAGAATTTGGAAACAATTTTTAAATTTTCAAGAAAATGTTC
The DNA here is from genome assembly GCF_905171765.1 of Bufo bufo. NCBI lineage: Eukaryota > Metazoa > Chordata > Amphibia > Anura > Bufonidae > Bufo > Bufo bufo. The sequence continues at coordinate 491,708,440 of NC_053390.1, read as the reverse complement.
AAAACTGTCTATTTTAAGGATCAGTTCAGATGAAGTGCAAGTGACTTTAAGGTGCTCACATAACAGAAACCATGCATAAATTACCACATTTTAGATATTATAGTTATTCAAAACTGATTTTATAATCTTTATTAACCCTTTAGGTGTTCCAAAGGAATTAAAGCAAAATGGATGTGAAATTTTGAAATTTCATTTCATTTTTTCGTGAAGACTTTCTATTTTAATCCATTTTTCCTGTAACACAGCAAGGGTACACAGCAAAAAACCTTAATATGTATTACCCTGATTCTGCAGTCTACAGAAACACTTATATGTGGATGTAAACTTCTACATGGGCACACGGCAGTTCTCAGAAGGAAAGGAGCACAATGCTGTTTTTGGAGGATAGATTTAGCTGGAATAGGTTTTGTGTGTCATGTCACATTTGAATAGACCCTAAAGGTACCCCTAGAAAGGAAACCCCCAAAAAGTGACCCAATTTTGGAAACTACACCCCTCAAGGAACCGATAGAGGATTGGAGTGAATGCTTTGACCCAACAAGTGTTTCATAGAATTTAAAAACACTTGGCTGTGAATATAAAAAAATTACATTTTATTCCTAATAAAATGTTGTTTTAGCCCCAAATTTTTCATTTTCACAAGGCGTAACAGGAGAAAATGCACTGTACAATTTGTCATGCATTTTTTCCTGAATACGGCAATACTCCATATGTAGTTGTAATGCATATTACAACTGCTGTTTGGGGACATGGCAGCATTTAGAGGGAACGAGCAGCATCAGGATTTTCAAACGTGGAATTTGCTGAAATTGTTTTTAGGAAACATAACATTTTAATTTTTTTGTTGACTGAACTGTGTGAGGGCGTGTTTGTTGTGGTACAAGCTGTAGTTTTTTTTGTACCATTTTAGGGTACAGATGACTTTTTGATCGCTTTTTATACTATTTTTTAGGAGGTGAGGTGGGCAAAAATTGCAATTGTCAGTGTTTTAAATTTTATTGCAGTATATACAATATCATTATAATAATGTTATATTTTGCATCTCCATATGCTAACATCCATAATATTTTTAATTTTCCACCAATGTAACTGTGTAAGGGCTTGCTTTTTTTTTTAATGCTGGACAGGCTGTATTTATTTTTTGTTCCATTTTCAAGTACATATTTTTTATCACTTTTTATACCATTTTCTGGGAGGTGAGGTGGGCATAAAGTGCAATTCTATCAGTTTTTTATTTAGATTTTTTTATGGGGTTGCTCATGCAGTATATACAATATGATAATTTTATTCTGTGGGTCGATACAGTTATGGTGATACCAAATTTATATAGCTTTTTATGTTTTACTAATTTTGCAGCATAAAATCACTTTATTATTAAAAATAAGTTACATTTTGCATCGCCATATACCAACATCCATAGCATTGTTATTTTTTCAACAATGTAAGGCCTCTTTCACACGACAGTATGTCTTTTTCAGTGTTTTGCGGTCCGTTTTAAACGGATCCGTTGTTCCGTTTTTTGTTTCTGTTGTGTTTCCGTTTTCGTTCCGTTTTTCCGTATGGCATATACAGTATACAGTAATTACATAGCTAAAATTGAGCTGGGCATAACATTTTCAATAGATGGTTCAGCAAAAAACGGAACGGAAACGGAAGACATACGGATGCATTTCCGTATGTGTTCAGTTTTTTTTGCGGACCCATTGACTTGAATGGAGCCAAGCACCGTGATTTGCGGACAAGAATAGGACATGTTCTATCTTTTCACGGCACGGAAATACTGAAATACTGAAACGGAATGCACACGGAGACACTTCAGTATTTTTTGCTGAACCATTGAAATGAATGGTTCAGTATATGTTCCGCATACTGAACTACAAAAACGGCCAGTATACTGAACGCAAAATACTGTCGTGTGCATGAGCCCTAACTGTGTGAGGGCTTGTTTTTTTGCAGGACAGGCTATTTGTATTGGTACCATTTTGGGATATATATAAGTTTTGATCACTTTTTATAAAAAAAAAATTGTGGAAATTTGTGGGAGGTGATATGACAAAAACAGCAATTCCAGTTCACCACGCACGATAAGTAATGTGATCCTTTTACAGGTCAGGTCATTAAGGACACAGTGATGCCAATTATGTCTAGTTTATTGTTTTTCAAATTTTTTAATCAATTATAAATGAGCGAGTGAAAAAAAATTATAGAATTTATAATTTATTTTTCATTTCTTAACTTTTTTTTTACCAAGTCACACTTGAATCTTGAAGATCCAGTGGGGCTGATGGTGTACCCTGCAATAGTCGCCTTTGGCAGGACCTGTCAGGCTTCGGTACATGCCAAGCCTGGAGGCCTTTGTAAGCCTCCGGCTGCTATGGCAACCATGGGGATGTTGCCATCACAGCGTGGTGGCCTGATGGGGAAGAGAGGGAACTCTGTACAGACTAACCAATTAGAGCAATTGCTGACAAGGGACCACTCTGATTGGTCCATTGCCAGCTGCTACAGTTTCTCTGCTGTTTGTGAGAGACTTCAGTAAAACCAAAAACATGTGTGCTCTCCTGCAGGAGCTGTGTCCAAATGGCTCCTTAGTGGAACAAAATTAAGAAATGGAGGCAGCGCCAATAAAGTAGTGGACAAAAAAAAAACTGGTTCTTTTGATGCATGTTGTGGCAGTCCAAACCAATGCTTTTTAATCCCATTTGTTAGCTGTAGATTTACTGTGCGTCAGTATTACAGGTCACTATTACGGTAAGGTCTAATTAATCACCGTAGAATTAACCGTGCAGTGCCCCAAGATTCAAGTAGTGGCCCCATGACAGGGCGGGTAGGGTGGCAGCAGCAGCAGTGGCAGTAACACTGATAATAGTGTCCCCATAACAATGTGGACATGGGGGCCAACAGCAGTGGCAGTAACAAGGACAATATTGGCCCCATGACAGAGTGGCTAAAGGGGGCAGCAGCAGCAGCAGTAAGGCTGTGTTCACATAACTGTTAATTTTTCTGTTCTTCTTAGCTGTCAGAAAAACAGAAAACTAAAAAAACGAAGTCTGTATTTTGAGTATCCATAAAGCCTCTTTCAGACGGACGATCAGTATTTGCTCAGTAATTGTACACCAAAACAGAGATAAAATGTAATAGAAATATTTGTATCTCTTCTGTGTTTTGGACCCACTCCTGCTTTTGGCTTACAAATACTGATACAAAATACTGACCGTGTGAAAGATACTGACCATGTGGATCTGCATCAGTTTTTTTAACAAGGAAAAAAAGTCCTGCATGTAGGACTTTAATTGCCCCTTTCACATGGTCAGTATTTGGTCAGTATTTTGCAACAGTATTTGATCAGTATTTGTAGGCCAAAAACAGGAGTGGATCCAAAACAGATAAAATGTAATGGAAATATTTGTATCTCATTTGTGTCTTGAACCAACTCCTGGTTTTGGCTTACAAATACTGACCATGTGAAAGAGGCCTTACGGATGCTCAAAATATAGTATAATTTATTTAAATTTTTCTGTTCTTCTGACGAATAAGAAGAACGGAAAAATAAACTGCGATGTCAACACGGACAAACGGGGAAAATAGACAGCAGTGGCAGTAGCAAGGACAATAGCGTCCCCATGACAGAATGGGCAGGGGAGGGCAGCAGCAGTGATAGTGACAATAGTCACCCCATGACAGAGTGGAGAGGGGGGCAGCAGCACAATATGGTGGCTATTAGTAGCAGAACCCAAAAACAGCAGTGTGATAGCAATGGCCAGTGGCATGCATATCCTTTTAAAGATTTACCATGTAGGCCTCATCGTAAGAATCGCAGTAGAGGCAGCAATCAGGTTGCATCGGTTGGGTGGCAGCTTCAGAATGGTGGCAGCAGTACGTGGCCAGAAGTACCAGCCCATTTTCCAGAATATTTTGGTGTGACAGCACACTACAGTATGATCATCAGTGGCAGAATGATCTATTCTGTTGCATCAGGCAACAGTGTCTATAAATCCTGGTTGATCCAAACCTGTATTCTCTGTATACCCATTCTGATGCCACACTACTGGTTGAGCAGGAAAGCTTGCCCTTTGGAAACTCAGCCAGTTGCGGCCACACTTCAAGTTTGCATACCCAGTAGTCCAGAGGATTTTGGATCATGGGTGACAGAGTGCAGTCCAAGTATGCCACCGCCTGCTGGTTGTGGTTCTGCTGCATATACTGCTCCTACTGGGTGGTTTCTTCAGTACACGGCTGAAGCAAACTGCTCATCATAGTCTCCAGACTGAATTTGCTGCATATGGAGCTGGTGCTGCTTCTGGACATCCCCCCCACCCCAACCCCAGTCATGGCAGTGGAGCATGAGCGCAGAGGGTCCCCCTGGTCAGACCTTCCTGAAGACGGGTGGCCAACTGACTACACAGCCAGCGACCAACTGACTACACAGCATGTCTCTATAGTAGTCCATTTTTGCATCCCTCTCAGAAGATCTAAAAAATGCACCCTGTTTTTGACCAGTAGCGAGCGTCTAACAATGTGGATAGCCATTAGTCATCTCTCTACTGAATCATAAGAATGCGGCTGTCACTACTGAAACATGCCAGCATGCACCTGGCCATTTGCGCAAAGGGACTTGGAGGGCCTCCCTGCCTCAATCTCCATTGCATACTGTCACAGTCTGTCTGGGTCATCTGCCCCATCTTTTTCATCGCCCTCCAACTCCTCATGCTCCTCTCCTGTTCTTCCCGTTATAAGTAATCATGGTTCCTATCTACAGTTGGCGAGGAGACAGCCAGTGTTCAATTTCTTTATTGATGACGCAGAGCAGTTCCTCCTCGGTGTGGCTCTGTTCACCAATGCTGACCAGATGCTGGACAACGTGACAGTGCCTAGCTTTGCATAGGTGATATGCTGGAGGACTACTGTGAACTGTGCCTAGAGGGGTGAGGACAAGGTAAAAGATGAGGAGGCAGAGGAGGGCATTAGCGTAGAAATCCCAGCATTACAACGTGGAGCCGGCATTGCCATCACCAGGCCAAGGTGCTGGTGTGCCTGGTCTGGAACCACATTTACCCAGTGAGCTGTAAACGACATATATTGTCCTTGACCATAGTTACAACTCCTTATGTCAGCGCTGGTGTAAACTCTACCAGACACTGAGAGGCCCAAGGAATTTGCTTTCTCCTCATTCTTGGAACCGAACCTGAGTTCGGGAAATGTTTTTTTTTACAGTAGAAATCAATTTATGAAGTTATTACGAGAAGTCTTGCAAGAATCGTGAAGTAATAACTTCGGCTCATTGGAGCCAATACATTCTAATACTGTACGGAGCACTCGCTCCGTACAGTATTGAAACAAAGTTTTATGCAAATTGACTTCGGATGTTTCATCCAAAGTCGATTTTCTCATCACTAATCCTAGCTTGTCATTAATTGGTTATTGTGAATATTTTAGGACCTGTATTAGGGCTTATGCACATGGCCATTGATTAGCTGTTCTGTACATTAGGGACCGCAGACTGATCCAGACCCATTCAACTTGAATGGGTCCATGGTCCATCCGCACTGCAAAAAAGTAGTCACTGACAGAACGGATAGTCAAATTAAATACAAACATGCTTATAATAAAAAAAAATATGTTATTCTAGAATACTATTCCCCATAAAATTTGATTACACATCATTCTTTTTTGCAGAATATGTCAGTATGGCAGTTTATTTATTCTGACTCACCAGGAACTATGTTGCCATTTGGACAGCCTTCCTTCAGAACTGTAACAACTCCATCCGATTTGAGTTTTAAGTACTCCACAAGCTTAACAAGAAGAAGTTTGATTATATATTAGTCACTGTAATCACCACATGTTCTATGATACTGTATAAGTCGCATGAATATCTGGTCTACTACACTCATCTGTGGGCCTCATGAACACAACAGAGCTGTGTGCCAGAGGCTGTACAGAGACACAAAAAGTCCCTTCAACTCCACACTATGGAGCCATAGGTTCTTCAGATCTTACCATATGCTGCTCTATCATATGCCACTGTATTATGGGGTTATTCTCCCCTAGAGGCAATTAGTGTTGATCACAAATATTTGAATTGCAAATTTGTATTGCGAATATAGGTACTTCGAAAATTCGCGAATATTTATAATATAGTGATATATTCGTAATTTTGAATATTCGAGATTTTTTATTGCGAATTTTTTAATTGCCGAGTAAAAACATGAATCCTCCCTGCTTCTTGCTTGTGGGCCAATGACTCATTGGCCCACAAGCAAGAAGCAGGGAGGAATCATAACTTTAAATGGGAAAAATTATGAATATTCTAAAAAACTAATATATAGCACTATATCGAATATATTAGTTTTTTCGAATATTCGTCATATTCTAAAACAAGAATATATAGCAATATAGCGAATATTCGAAAAATCTTTTTTTCAATCTGAAGTTCAGATTGGAAAAAATTTTCAACTATTGAAAAAAAAGACTATAGCACTATATTAGCTATCTTTGCTCTATATTAGCTCTAACAAGAATATATAGCAATATAGCGAATATTCGAAAAAAATAAAAATAAATATAGAGCAATTTAGCTAATATAGTGCTATAATCTTCTTTGTCTAATAGTTGTAATTTTTTTCTCATCTGAAGTTCAGATTGGAAAAAAATTTATACTATTGGAAAAAAAGATTATAGCACTATATTAGCAAAATTTGTCTATATTAGTTTTTTTTTTAATATTCACTATATTGCTATATATTCTTGTTTTAGAATATTACGAATATTTGAGAAAACTAATATATTCGAAATAGTGCTATGACTCATTGGCCCACAAGCAAGAAGCAGGTAGGAATCATGATTTTGCTCGGCAATTGAAAAATTTGCGATAAAAATTTGCATTACGAAAATTCGCATATTACGCGATCATTACCTTGTCGATTTTTTGAGTAAAAAAAAATCGTAGAATATAACGAATATTAGGCGAATATTCTGCGAATATTCGGCGAATATTCTGCAAAATATTAGCAAAATATTGCGAATTCGAATATGACCCCTTCCGCTCATCACTAGAGGCAATACATATAGGGGGAAATAGCTCTGTAATACAGGACCCATTGAAGCATCGTACAATTTTTATTTGCAGTCTATGGATACATAATTATGTGTTCAGACAGCTCAGTAAAGTGACATTTAACAATTTGATTGGACTTACCTGCCACAACGTATCAAACTTAGTGCCTTCAGGTATTGAATACTTCCCAGACTTGTCAAGATCAATTTTATAATGATATATGGTCTTTCCATAAACTATTGACAGGGCAAAGGTACCAGATTCTTTTCTCTCCCTTATCCTTTAATACATGGAAAAATGTGATTACTGGAAAAGTCAATTTAGTAATTATCAGCCACCGTTGTTTCAGATTCTTTTTCAGAATAAGTTATATGTACGTACAGTCAGGTCCATAAATATTGGGACATCAACACAATTCTAACATTTTTGGCTCTATACAGTACCACAATGGATTTGAAATGAAACAAACAAGATGTGCTTTAATTGCAGACTGTCAGCTTTAATTTGAGGGTATTTACATCCAAATCAGGTGAACGATGTAGAAACTACAACAGTTTGCATATGTACCTCCCACTTGTTATGGGCCCAAAAGTAACGGGACAGAATAATCATCATAAATCAATCTTTCACTTTTTAATACTTGGTTGAAAATCCTTTGCAGTCAATTACAGTCTGAAGTCTGGAACGCATAGACAACACCGACGTTGGGTTTCATCCCTGCTAATGCTCTGCCAGGCCTCTACTGCAACTGTCTTCAGTTCCTGCTTCTTCTTGGGGCATTTTCCCTTCAGTTTTGTCTTCAGCAAGTGAAATGCATGCTCAAATCGGATTCAGGTCAGGTGATTGACTTGGCCATTGCATAACATTCCACTTCTTTCCCTTAAAAAACTCTTTGGTTGCTTTTGCAGTATGCTTTGGATCATTGTCCATCAGCACTGTGAAGCGCCGTCCAATGAGTTCTGAAGCATTTGGCTGAATATGAGCAGATAATATTGCACGAAACACTTCAGAATTCATCATCAATAAATACAAGAGAACCAGTTCCATTGGCAGCCATACATGCCCACGCCATGACACTTCCACCACCATGCATCACTGATGAGGTGGTATGCTTAGGATCATGAGCAGTTCCTTTCCTTCTCCATGCTCTTCTCTTCCCATCACTCTGGTACAAGTTGATCTTGGTCTCATCTGTCCATAGGATGTTGTTCCAGAACTGTGAAGGCTTTTTTAGATGTCGTTTGGCAAACTCTAATCTGGCCTTCCTGTTTTTGAGGCTCACCAATGGTTTACCCTCTATATACACTCTGGTGAAGTCTTCTCTTGATTGTTGACTTTGACACACATACACCTACCTCCTGGAGAGTGTTCTTGATCTTACCAACTGTTGTGAAGGGTGTTTTCTTCACCAGGGAAAGAATTCTTCGGTCATCCACCACAGTTGTTTTCCGTGGTCTTCCGGGTCTTTTGGTGTTGCTGAGCTCACCGATGCGTTCCTGCTTTTTAAGAATGTTCCAAACAGTTGCTTATGCCACACACAATTTTTTTTAGCTACAGTATCTATGGGCTTGTTTTGTTTTTTCAGCCTAATGATGGCTTGCTTCACTGATGGTGACAGCTCTTTGGATCTCATCTTGAGAGTTGAGACTAACAGATTCCAAATGTAAACACACTTGAAATTAACTCTGGACCTTTTATCTGCTCATTGTAATTAGGATAATGATCCTTATTAGGATAATGAGGGAATAACGCACACCTGGCCATGGAACAGCTGAGAAGCCAATTGTCCCATTACTTTTGGTCCCTTAACAAGTGGGAGGCACATATGCAAACTGTTGTAATTCCTACACCGTTCACCTGATTTGGATGTAAATACCCTCAAATTAAAGCTGACAGTCTGCAGTTAAAGCACATCTTGTTTGTTTCTTTTCAAATCCATTGTGGTGGTGTATAGAGCCAAAAATGTTAGAATTGTGTTGATGTCCCAGTATTTATGGACCTGACTGTGACTGTGATAGCACTACATCTGAAGATTATATGACTTGTGTCTGGCATTTCTTTTACCAGTTTGCATGCTGCATTTCTAATTATCTGTCCCTGAGATGGTGGGTGTAGACTAGCTGTAAAGAAGACAAGAGTCTGCTTCCTATTCCTAACTCTCCCTAACTAAAAAAAACACATGCGCACCATATGGAGAAGTGCTGAATAGTAGTCATGTAAATAAAGCACACATAGAACACTAGATATCACTATGTGATATAGAACAGTTACTATTAGCTAGTGATGCACCTAGGCAAAAAGTGAAATGATAACCACCACCACCAAATTTTGCAGATTTCCAGTGTCCAAGTTATAAAATCTGGAGAAAAATGCCCTATATGTCAAAGAATTTTGCTTACGATCTGGCCTTAGAATTTACACTTTGCAATACAAAGGGTAAAAGCTATGGTCAACCTTGGAGAAAACTTTGTGGCAAATTTCAATGTAGAACATCAGGATTTTGCAGCAAAAAAATGTCCATTATGTGTAATAATATCTTTTAAGCTACATTCACACAACAATGAAAAACGGATGTGTGATGAATGTTTTTTTATGGCCATCACTGATTCATTTTAAGAACTTTAGTAGTCTATAGGGTTATTCACACTCCATGTTCTATCTTCTCTGTTTTCAATGACCAAAAGCCTCCATACAATTGAAGGGGCATTTTTTAACATCCATTTCTCAAAAATGCATTAGAGAAAAAAAAAAGTCTATTAAAACAGTCCATTTCACTGTTTTTAACTGACTTTTATTCACTGTCATGTGAATCTAGCCTTATGGTTTTTAGTGTTTTTAGTGAAGGGGTTAAGGACTATAGAAAAGAATAAGTCAAGTCCCTGGTGTCTTCTGGCTACTCACTTCCTCAGGCTCCAGCGCTGTCTGGTTCTCCAGGGGTGTAGCTAAAGGCTCATGGGCCTTGGTGCAAGAGTTCAGCTTAGGTTCCCCCTTCTCTCTGTGCTTTGTGGAAAGGGGCAGGTGTGCACCTAGCCTTTCTGCTGCCTGAGGCAAAAATTGAAACAGCACCCCCCCATGCCAAATTCTCAACCTAACCCCTTCCCTCCAGCCCTTACATACCTTTTACATCCAATGATGACTCCTCTGAAGACATTCTCTTTTCTAATCTTCTCTGTTCAGACCAGACTGCCATGATGACTTCTTTCAGCCATCTCTTGTCTCTGCAGAGTTTAAGAAAGACATCTTAGTTTCCTACTTTTCCATCATCCTCACACCTTCTCAACACCCCTTCCTGCCCCTACTGTGCCCACTATGCTCCTAAATATTATCCTGCAGAAAGTCTCCCTTGAAAATACTAGCACCATACATACAGTGCCCCCTAAAATAATTATTGGCATGCAGTGCACTAAAAAATAACTGTGCCAAGCAAATAGTGTCCCTGACACTAATAATTTAAAAGAAATGTCCCCAAAAATAATTGTGCTAAGATGATACTGTGTCAGGGTGCTCCCCACAGTAAAAATGCTCCCCAAAGTCCCACAAATAGAAATCATTATCTCTAAGAGTGCATATTGTTAACAGTGCCCCCTATAGTAAAATGCCCCCATTGTGACCATCATTTGTGCCAGTACAAAAAATGTCCCCTTACCTTTCAAATCAGATCCTCAGATTAGACCCCCATATCAGATCCTCAAACCTTCATATTAGACACCCCATATCAGACCTCAGATCAGACCCCCTTTAGACCTCCATATCAGACCCCAATTTCAGACATCAGATCAGACTCCCAATAGCTCCCCATGTCAGACCACTCCCAATATCAGACCTCAGATCAGATCCCCATTAAACCTCCATGTCAGACCCCGTTTAGACCTCCATGTGAGGACCCCCCATATCAGACCTCAGATCAGATCCCTTTTAAACTTCCATGTCACACCCCCGCATCAGAAATCAAATCAGGACTCCATATCAGAACTCAGATCAGACCTTAAAATAAATAATGTAACTTGCCTCTACTGCTTCGCAATTCCTCTCCAGATCTGGTGGTTTCTCCTGCATTCTTCGCTCACTGATCTTATCTGGGCACACACTGCACTGCCACCTGACTGCCTACAGCGTCAGGTCATATTTTGCACACTACGTTCTGACACTGTACGCAGTAAGGACAGTGCAGCGCAGTCCTGGAGAAGATCATGGGCAGCGAGTACAGCACTAGCATCGCTCAATCTGTGATTGAGACCCCCTGAGAGAGAGCGATCCCTTACAATATACACTCACCTAAAGAATTATTAGGAACACCATACTAATACGGTGTTGGACCCCCGTTTGCCTTCAGAACTGCCTTAATTCTATGTGGCATTGATTCAACAAGGTGCTGATAGCATTCTTTAGAAATGTTGGCCCATATTGATAGGATAGCATCTTGCAGTTGATGGAGATTTGAGGGATGCACATCCAGGGCACGAAGCTCCCGTTCCACCACATCCCAAAGATGCTCTATTGGGTTGAGATCTGGTGACTGTGGGGGCCATTTTAGTACAGTGAACTCATTGTCATGTTCAAGAAACCAATTTGAAATGATTCGAGCTTTGTGACATGGTGAATTATCCTGCTGGAAGTAGCCATCAGAGGATGGATACATGTTCTCATTCTGTTTACGCCAAATTCGGACTCTATCATTTGAATGTCTCAACAGAAATCGAGACTCATCAGACCAGGCAACATTTTTCTAGTCTTCAACAGTCTGATTTTGGTGATCTCGTGCAAATTGTATTTGTAGTGGAGATGAGTGGTACCCGGTGGGGTCTTCTGCTGTTGTAGCCCATCCGCCTCAAGGTTGTGCGTGTTGTGGCTTCACAAATGGTTTGCTGCATACCTTGGTTGTAACGAGTGGTTATTTAAGTCAACGTTGCTCTTCTATCAGCTTGAATCAGTCGGCCCATTCTGCTCTGACTTCTAGCATCCACAAGGCATTTTTGCCCACAGGACTGCCGCATACTGGATGTTTTTCCCTTTTCACACCATTCTTTGTAAACCCTAGAAATGGTTGTGCGTGAAAATCCCAGTAACTGAGCAGATTGTGAAATACTCAGACCGGCCCGTCTGGCACCAACAACCACGACACGCTCAAAATTGCTTAAATCACCTTTCTTTCCCATTCTGACATTCAGTTTGGAGTTCAGGAGATTGTCTTGACCAGGACCACACCCCTAAATGCATTGAAACAACTGCCATGTGATTGGTTGACTAGATAATTGCATTAATGAGAAATAGAACAGGTGTTCCTAATAATTCTTTAGGTGAGTGTATATACTGTAATATACACATATATATATATATATATATATACACACACACACACACACACCTCATAATTCACTATTTTTGACTAGTTACATCAAGGAGATTCAAATGCACAGAATGTGTGTTAGGTGGTGCACAGAAATTTTTAACATATGACACCCATTCACATACTTCCCCTAAACTTTGCTAAATTATGCACAAGTAGTACATATGACTCTTTTATCACACCCCAAAATGAATATAGTCCCAAGACCAGACCTCAAAATGTACTCAGAAACAAAACCCAGAATGAATACAGACCTCAAAATATGTACAATCACTAAAATACAGATCCCAGAACAAACAATAGCCTAGGGCAGGGATGCTCAACCTGTGGCCCTCCAGCTGTTTCAAAACTACAACTCCCAGCATTCCCTAATAATTGTAGGCTGTTCAGGCATGCTGGGAATTGTAGATTTGCAAGAGCTGGAGGGCCGCAGGTTGAGCATTCCTAATCTAGGGTGATAACCAATTTATTGTACTTAGAGGTGGGACGAATCCAATTATTTTCTAATCAGAATCCGAAAAAGTTCTCGAATCTACGAGGCCTGTATATAAGAATTGTGTGAACGGTGTAAGAAGCAAAGTGATCCAAACACTTATGGGGGGAATCTGTGGATGACACTGCTATGGGGGGATCTGTGGATGGCACTGTTATGGGGGATCTGTGGATGGCACTATTATGGGGAGGATCTGTGGATGGCCCTATTATGGGGAGGATTTGTGGATGGCACTGTTATGGGGGGATCTGTGGATGGCACTGTTATGGGGGATCTGTGGATGGCACTGTTATGGGGGATCTGTGGATGGCACTGTTATGGGGGATCTGTGGATGGCACTGTTATGGGGGATCTGTGGGTGGCACTGTTATGGGGGACCTGCGGATGGCACTGTTATGGGGGATCTGCGGATGGCACTGTTATGGGGGATCTGTGAATGGCACTGTTATGGGGGATCTGCGGATAGCACTGTTATGGGGGGATCTGCGGATGGCACTGTTATGGGGGGATCTGCGGATGGCACTGTTATGGGGGGATCTGCGGATGGCACTGTTATGGGGGATCTGCGGATGGCACTGTTATGGGGGATCTGCGGATGGCACTGTTATGGGGGATTTCTGTGGATGGCACTGTTATGGGGGGATCTGTGGATGGCACTGTTATGGGGGATTTCTGGATGGCACTGTTATGGGGGATCTGTGGATGGCACTGTTATGGGGGATCTGTGGATGGCACTGTTATGGGGGATCTCTGGATGGCACTGTTATGGGGGATCTGTGGATGGCACTAATAATCCATCTGTATTACTTACATTACAACATTAAGTTCCATAGCAGAGAGGAGGGAGGAGGCAGGCAGGGAGGACGGGTGTGCGGCGCATCACTCACTACGTCACGTGCCTGCGCCGCCCACTGAAGCAGGCGGCACGGGCGCGTGACGTAGTGAGTGACACACCGCCCGCCAGTCCTCCTAGCCTGCCTCCTCCCTCCTCCATCCTCTCTGCTACGGAACTTAATGTTGTAATGTAAGTAATACAGATGGATTATTATATCTTAACAATGCAGGTTAGATCATAAGATTAAACTACAGTGAGCGGGGCCGTTGCATTTGAATACAGGGACTGCACCGGTCCCAGCTCTCATTCCTAATCCAGATGCCGGCCCACAGCCCCTGTATTAGGGGTTATTCACACTGCAGGGACACTATTGTGGGGGGATCAGTGGATGGCACATAGCATAAGATGCTATATACAGTCAGGTCCATAAATATTGGGACATTGACACAATTGTAACATTTTTGGCTCTATACACCACCACAATGCATTTGAAATGAAATGAACAAGATGTGCTTTAACTGCAGACTGTCAGCTTTAATTTGAGGGTATTTACATCCAAATCAGGTGAACGGTGTAGGAATTACAACAGTTTGCATATGTGCCTCCCACTTGTTAAAGGAACCAAAAGCTGTTCCATGGCTCAGCTGTTCCATGGCCAAGTGTGTGTTATTCCCTCAATATCCCAAATACAATGAGCAGATAAAAGGTCCAGAGTTCATTTCAAGTGTGCTATTTGAATTTGGAATCTGTTGCTGTCAACTCTTAAGATGAGATCCAAAGAGCTGTCACTATCAGTGAAGCAAGCCATCATTAGGCTGAAAAAACAAAACAAACCCATCAGAGAGATAGCAAAAACATGAGGCGTGGCCAAAACAACTGTTTGGAACATTCTTAAAAAGAAGGAACGCACCGGTGAGCTCAGCAACACCAAAAGACCCGGAAAACAACTGTGGTGGATGACCGAAGAATTCTTTCCCTGGTGAAGAAAACACCCTTTACAACAGTTGGCCAGATCAAGAACACTCTCCAGGAGGTAGGTGTATGTGTGTAAAAGTCAACAATCAAGAAAAGACTTCACCAGAGTGAATACAGAGGGTTCACCACAAGATGTAAACCGTTGGTGAGCCTCAAAAACAGGAAGGCCAGATTAGAGATTGCCAAACGACATCTAAAAAAGCCTTCACAGTTCTGGAACAACATCCTATGAACAGATGAGACCAAGATCAACTTGTACAAGAATGATGGGAAGAGAAGAGTATGGAGAAGGAAAGGAACTGCTCATGATCCTAAACATACCACCTCATCAGTGATGCATGGTGGTGGTAGTGTCATTGTCACAGTCGTTACCTCTTGCTGTGACCTTCCATCCTTGCTCATTCGGTGCTCCTCGCTGAAGTTTAGTTTCTGTGTATTTGTGGTTCTTTATGGGTTAACTCCCCTGTGTGCCTATTAGGAGTTAATCCTCTGTCTGCTCCATGGGTGTGGCTTCTCTGCTGCACCCATGGAACCTGTATATAAGGCTGAGGTTTCCTCAGTTCTGTGTCAGCACTCCTGGTGTGTGTTGTCCTGTCCTGCTCCTGGTTTGTACTCTCTCTCCCATGCTGCTGACCCATGGGATCCGTGTCTGTCTGTCTGTGCTCTGTGGGTTTCCCTACTTGTTCATTCCCGTCCTCTTTGACGTCCTCTTTCCTGTCTTTCTGTTATCTGTTCTGCCAGTTATGTTTTAGTTATTTTGTGTGTATTCATATGTCTCGGTTCAGCAAGCGCCTAGCTGCAGAGTGCTATGCGCAAAGGCCACGCAGTATACCACAGGTGGAGCAAGTCCTTCTCTGCTCATTGTCACTCCTGTTTCCTTGCTATGTATTTCTGCTTGTGTTATTAGTTGCCTGTTTTGTATTTGCCTGTCTGTTATGTTTGCCTATGTGCCGTCGGTACCTTCTGGTACCTGTTGTCCATTAGTTCCTGCTGTCACTGTCTAGTTCACGCTCCAGAGTGGACCCTGGCAACTTCCTGCTGCAAAGTCTAACCCTACCATCTAGGGCTCTAGTGAATACCAGGAGTTGCTTAGTCACGCCCCTCTGGAGTATTACTAGATAGTGGCGCAGTGGGGGTTTTCTCCCACTGTGCTGACGGTACATAGAGCTCTTGTTTTGTCTGTGCTGCCTTCCCTGGTTTTCTGTTTGTGCAATAAACTCTTGTGTGTCTGTACCTGATTTCTGTTTGTTTATTGCTTGACGACGCGGCGGTCTCTCCTGGGACCTTCAACTCGTGACAGTCATGGCATGGGAATGTATGGCTGCCAATGGAACTGGTTCTCTTGTATTTATTGATGATGTGACTGCTGACAAAAGCAGCAGGATGAATTCTGAAGTGTTCCGGGCAATATTATCTGCTCATATTCAGCCAAATGCTTCAGAACTCATTGGACGGCGCTCAACAGTGCAGATGGACAATGATCCAAAGCATACTGCAAAAGCATCCAAAGAGTTTTTTAAGGGAAAGTAGTGGAATGTTATGCAATGGCCAAGTCAATCACCTGACCTGAATCCGATTGAGCATGCTTTTCACTTGCTGAAGACAAAACTGAAGGGAAAATGCCCCAAGAAGAAGCAGGAACTGAAGACAGTTGCAGTAGAGGCCTGGCAGAGCATTAGCAGGGATGAAACCCAGCGTCTGGTGATGTCTATACATTCCAGACTTCAGGCTGTGATTGACTGCAAAGGATTTGCAACCAAGTATTAAAAAGTGAAAGTTTGATTTATGATTATTATTCTGTCCCATTACTTTTGTTTCCTTAACAAGTGGGAGGCACATATGCAAACTGTTGTAATTCCTACACCGTTCACCTGATTTGGATGTAAATATCCTCTAATTAAAGCTAACAGTCTGAAGTTAAAGCACATCTTGTTTGTTTCATTTCAAATCCATTGTGGTGGTGTATAGAGCCAAAAATGTTAGAATTGTGTTGATGTCCCTATATTTATGGACCTGACTGTATGTGTCATCCACAGAACCCCTCCATAACAGTGCCATCCAGAGATCCCCCATAACAGTGCCATCCAGAGATCCCCCATAACAGTGCCATCCAGAGATTCCCCATAACAGTGCCATCCAGAGATCCCCCGATAAATATGTATATGTCGGCCAGCACAGGCCCCAAAAATGAGGCAAAAGGCATTCACCTAACAGCAAAGAACTTGGCATTCTGTGGCTGGAGGTACATTAGGCGTTCACAGAATACATATGTAACTGTTGGCCAGTACAGGCCCCAAAAATTAGTCAATAGGCATTGACCTGACAGCAAAGAACGTTAGATTCTGTGGCTGGAGGTACATTAGGCGTTCACAGGATAAATATGTAACTGTCGGCCAGTACAGGCCCCAAAAATTAGGCAATAGGCATTCACCTAACAGCAAAGAACCTTGGACTCTGCGGCTGGAGGTACATTAGGCGTTCACAGGATAAATATGTAACTGTCGGCCAGTACAGGCCCCAAAAATTAGGCAATTTGCAATCACCTAACAGCAAAGATCTTCGGATTCTGTGGCTGGAGGTACATTAGGCGTTCACAGGATAAATATGTAACTGTCGGCCAGTACAGGCCCCAAAAATTAGGCAATTTGCAATCACCAGAGAGCAAAGAACTTTGGATTCTGTGGCTGGAGGTACAATAGGCTGTCACAGGATAAATATGTAACTGTCTGCCAGTACAGGTCCCAAAAATTAGGCAATAGGCATTCACCTGACAGCAAAGAACTTTGGATTCTGTGGCTGGAGGTACGTTAGGCGTTCACAGGATAAATGTGTAACTGTCGGCCAGTACAGGCCACAAAAATTAGCAAATAGGGATTTACCTGATAGCAAAGAACTTTGGATTCTGTGGCTGGTGGTACATTAGAGGTTCAAAGGATAAATATGTAACTGTTGGAAAGTACAGGCCCCAAAAATTAGGCAATAGGCATTCACCTGACAGCAAAGAACTTTGGATTCTCTGGCTGGAGGTACATTAGACGTTCAAAGGATAAATATGTAACTTTCGGCCAGTACAGACCTCAAAAATTAGGCGATAGGCATTCACTTGACAGCAAAGAACTTGAGATTCTGTGGCTGGAGGTACATTAGACGTTCAAAGGATAAATATGTAACTGTTGGAAAGTACAGGCCCCAAAAATTAGGCAATAGGCAATCACCTGACAGCAAAGAACTTTGGATTATGTGGCTGGAGGTACATTAGGGGTTCAAAGGATAAATATGCAACTGTTGGCCAGTACAGGCCGCAAAACTTAGGCAATAGGCATTCACCTAACAGCAAAGAACTTTGGATTCTGTGGTTTTAGGTACATTAGGAGGTCATAGGATAAAAATGGAACTGTCGGCCAGTACAGGCCCCAAAAATTTGCCAATTTGCATTCACTTGACAGCAAAGAACTATAGATTCTGTGGCTGAAGGTATTTTAGGCGTTCACAGGATAAATATGTAACTGTCTGCCAGTACAGGTCCCAAAAATTAGGCAATAGGCATTCACCTGACAGCAAAGAACTTTGGATTCTGTGGCTGGAGGTACATTAGGCATTGACAGGATAAATATGTAACTGTTGGCCAGTACAGGCCCCAAAAATTAGGCAATAGGCATTCATCTGACAGCAAAGAACTTTGGATTCTGTGGCTAGAGGTACATTAGGCGTTCACAGGTTAAATATGTAACTGTTGGCCAGTACAGGCCCCAAAAATTTGGCAATAGGCATTCACATGACAGAAAAGAACTTTGGA
Organism: Bufo bufo; assembly: GCF_905171765.1. Classification (NCBI taxonomy): domain Eukaryota; kingdom Metazoa; phylum Chordata; class Amphibia; order Anura; family Bufonidae; genus Bufo; species Bufo bufo. Next base: position 491,689,937 of record NC_053390.1, on the reverse strand, counting down.
TTCTGAGGCTGGAGGTACATTAGGCAGTCACAGGATAAAAATGGAACTGTCGGCCAGTACAGGCCCCAAAAATTAGGCAATAGGCACTCACCTGACAGCCAAGAACTTTGGATTCTGTGGCTGGAGGTACATTAGGCGTTCACAGGATAAATATGTAACTGTCGGCCAGTATAGGCCCCACAAATTAGCCATTTTGCAATCACCTAACAGCAAAGAACTATGGATTCTGTGGCATGAGGTACAATGGGCGTTCAAAGGATAAATATGTAACTGTCTGCCAGTACAGGTCCCAAAAATTAGGCAATAGGCATTCACCTGACAGCCAAGAACTTTGGATTTTGTGGCTAGAGGTACATTAGGCATTCACCTGACAGCCAAGAACTTTGGATTTTATGGCTAGAGGTACATTAGGCGTTCACAGGATAAATCTGCAACTGTTGGCAAGTTGAGGCCCCAAAAATTAGGCAATAGGCATTCAACTGACGGCAAAGAACTATGGATTCTGTGGCTGTAGGTATATTTGGCGTTCATAAAAAAATATATGAAACTGTATGCAAGTACAGGCCCCAAAAATTTACCAATAGGCATTCACATGACAGCAAAAAACTTTAGATTCTGCGGCTGAAGGTACGTTAGGCGTTCACAGGATAAATGTGTAACTGTCGGCCAGTACAGGTCAAAAAATTAGCAAATAGGGATTTACCTGATAGCAAAGAACTTTGGATTCTGTGGCTGGTGGTACATTAGAGGTTCAAAGGATAAATATGTAACTGTTGGAAAGTACAGGCCCCAAAAATTAGGCAATAGGCAATCACCTGACAGCAAAGAACTTTGGATTATGTGGCTGGAGGTACATTAGGGGTTCAAAGGATAAATATGTAACTGTTGGCCAGTACAGGCCGCAAAACTTAGGCAATAGACATTCACCTAACAGCAAAGAACTTTGGATTCTGTGGTTTTAGGTACATTAGGAGGTCATAGGATAAAAATGGAACTGTCGGCCAGTACAGGCCCCAAAAAATTGCCAATTTGCATTCACTTGACAGCAAAGAACTATAGATTCTGTGGCTGAAGGTATTTTAGGCGTTGACAGGATAAATATGTAACTGTAGGCCAGTACAGGCCCAAAAAATTAAGCAATAGGCATTCAACTGACAGCAAAGAACTTTGGATTCTGTGGCTGGAGGTACGTTAGACGTTCACAGGATAAATATGTAATTGTCGGCCAGTACAGTCCGCAAAAATTAGCCAATTTGCATTTAGCTGACAGCAAAGAACTTTGAATTCTGTGGCTGGAGGTACGTTAGGCATTCACGGGTTAAATATGTAACTTTCGGCCAGTACAGGCCTCAAAAATTAGGCAATAGGCATTCAACTGACAGCAAAAAACGTTGAATTCTGTGGCTGGAGGTACGTTAGGCGTTCACAGGATAAATGTGTAACTGTCGGCCAGCACAGGCCCCAAAAATTAGGCAATTGGGATTCACCTGATAGCAAAGAACTTTGGATTCTGTGGCTGGAGGTACATTAGGCGTTAATAGGATAAATATGTAACTGTTGGCCAGTACAGACCCCAAAAATTAGCCAATTTCAAAGAATTTAGGATTCTGTTGCTGAAGGTACATTAGGCGGTCACAGGATAAATGTGTAACTGTCGGCCAGTACAGGCCCCAAAAATTAGCCAATTTGCAATCATCTGACAGCAAAGAACTTTGGATTCTGTGGCTGGAGGTACAATAGGCGGTCACAGGATAAATGTGTAACTGTCGCCAGTACAGGCCCCAAAAATTAGCCAAAAGGCATTTATCTGACAGCAAAGAACTTTGGATTTTGTGGCTGGAGGTACGTTAGGCGTTCACAGGATAAATGTGTAACTGTCTGCCAGTACAGGCCCCAAAAATTAGGCAATTGGGATTCACCTGATAGCAAAGAACTTTGGATTCTGTGGCTGGAGGTACATTAGGCGTTAATAGGATTAATATGTAACTGTTGGCCAGTCCTACCCCAAAAATTAGCCAATTTGCTTTCACCTGACAGCAAAGAATTTAGGATTCTGTTGCTGAAAGTACATTAGGCGGTCACAGGATAAATGTGTAACTGTCGGCCAGTACAGGCCCCAAAAATTAGCCAATTTGCAATCACCTAACAGCAAAGATCTTCGGATTCTGTGGCTGGAGGTACATTAGGCGTTCACAGGATACATATGTAACTGTTGGCCAGTACAGGCCCCAAAAATTTGTCAATAGGCATTGACCTGACAGCAAAGAACGTTAGATTCTGTGGCTGGAGGTACATTAGGTGTTCACAGGATAAATATGTAACTGTCGGCCAGTACAGGGCACAAAAATTAGGCAATAGGCATTCACCTAACAGCAAAGAACCTTAGACTCTGTGACTGGAAGTACATTAAGTGGTCACAGGATAAAAATGGAACTGTCGGCCCGTACAGGCCACAAAAATTAGCCAATTTGATTTCACCTGACAGCACAGTTTTTTGGATTCTGTGGTTTTAGGTACATTAGGAGGTCATAGGATAAAAATGGAACTGTCGGCCAGTACAGGCCCCAAAAATTTGCCAATTTGCATTCACTTGACAGCAAAGAACTATAGATTCTGTGGCTGAAGGTATTTTAGGCGTTGACAGGATAAATATGTAACTGTAGGCCAGTACAGGCCCAAAAAATTAAGCAACAGGCATTTAACTGACAGCAAAGAACTTTGGATTCTGTGGCTGGAGGTACGTTAGACGTTCACAGGATAAATATGTAATTGTCGGCCAGTACAGTCCGCAAGAATTAGCCAATTTGCATTTAGCTGACAGCAAAGAACTTTGAATTCTGTGGCTGGAGGTTAGGCATTCACGGGTTAAATATGTAACTTTCGGCCAGTACAGGCCTCAAAAATTAGGCAATAGGCATTCAACTGACAGCAAAAAACATTGAATTCTGTGGCTGGAGGTACGTTAGGCGTTCACAGGATAAATGTGTAACTGTCGGCCAGTACAGGCCCCAAAAATTAGGCAATTGGGATTCACCTGATAGCAAAGAACTTTGGATTCTGTGGCTGAAGGTACATTAGGCGGTCACAGGATAAATGTGTAACTGTTGGCCAGTACAGGCCCCAAAAATTAGCCAATATGCAATCACCTAACAGCAAAGAACTTTGGATTCTGTGGCTGGAGGTACATTAGGCGTTAATAGGATAAATATGTAACTGTTGGCCAGTACAGACCCCAAAAATTAGCCAATTTCAAAGAATTTAGGATTCTGTTGCTGAAGGTACATTAGGCGGTCACAGGATAAATGTGTAACTGTCGGCCAGTACAGGCCCCAAAAATTAGCCAATTTGCAATCATCTGACAGCAAAGAACTTTGGATTCTGTGGCTGGAGGTACAATAGGCGGTCACAGGATAAATGTGTAACTGTCGCCAGTACAGGCCCCAAAAATTAGCCAAAAGGCATTTATCTGACAGCAAAGAACTTTGGATTTTGTGGCTGGAGGTACGTTAGGCGTTCACAGGATAAATGTGTAACTGTCTGCCAGTACAGGCCCCAAAAATTAGGCAATTGGGATTCACCTGATAGCAAAGAACTTTGGATTCTGTGGCTGGAGGTACATTAGGCGTTAATAGGATTAATATGTAACTGTTGGCCAGTCCTACCCCAAAAATTAGCCAATTTGCTTTCACCTGACAGCAAAGAATTTAGGATTCTGTTGCTGAAAGTACATTAGGCGGTCACAGGATAAATGTGTAACTGTCGGCCAGTACAGGCCCCAAAAATTAGCCAATTTGCAATCACCTAACAGCAAAGATCTTCGGATTCTGTGGCTGGAGGTACATTAGGCGTTCACAGGATACATATGTAACTGTTGGCCAGTACAGGCCCCAAAAATTTGTCAATAGGCATTGACCTGACAGCAAAGAACGTTAGATTCTGTGGCTGGAGGTACATTAGGTGTTCACAGGATAAATATGTAACTGTCGGCCAGTACAGGGCACAAAAATTAGGCAATAGGCATTCACCTAACAGCAAAGAACCTTAGACTCTGTGACTGGAAGTACATTAAGTGGTCACAGGATAAAAATGGAACTGTCGGCCCGTACAGGCCACAAAAATTAGCCAATTTGATTTCACCTGACAGCACAGTTTTTTGGATTCTGTGGTTTTAGGTACATTAGGAGGTCATAGGATAAAAATGGAACTGTCGGCCAGTACAGGCCCCAAAAATTTGCCAATTTGCATTCACTTGACAGCAAAGAACTATAGATTCTGTGGCTGAAGGTATTTTAGGCGTTGACAGGATAAATATGTAACTGTAGGCCAGTACAGGCCCAAAAAATTAAGCAACAGGCATTTAACTGACAGCAAAGAACTTTGGATTCTGTGGCTGGAGGTACGTTAGACGTTCACAGGATAAATATGTAATTGTCGGCCAGTACAGTCCGCAAGAATTAGCCAATTTGCATTTAGCTGACAGCAAAGAACTTTGAATTCTGTGGCTGGAGGTTAGGCATTCACGGGTTAAATATGTAACTTTCGGCCAGTACAGGCCTCAAAAATTAGGCAATAGGCATTCAACTGACAGCAAAAAACATTGAATTCTGTGGCTGGAGGTACGTTAGGCGTTCACAGGATAAATGTGTAACTGTCGGCCAGTACAGGCCCCAAAAATTAGGCAATTGGGATTCACCTGATAGCAAAGAACTTTGGATTCTGTGGCTGAAGGTACATTAGGCGGTCACAGGATAAATGTGTAACTGTTGGCCAGTACAGGCCCCAAAAATTAGCCAATATGCAATCACCTAACAGCAAAGATCCTGGGATTCTGTGACTGGAGGTACTTTAGGCGTTCACAGGATAAATATGTAACTGTCGGCCAGTACAGGCCCCAAAAATTAGCCAATTTGCAGTCACCTGACAGCAAAGAACTTTGGATTCTGTGGCTGGAGGTACAATAGGCGGTCACAGGATAAATGTGTAACTGTCGCCAGTACAGGCCCCAAAAATTAGCCAAAAGGCATTCATCTGACAGCAAAGAACTTTGGATTTTGTGGCTGGAGGTACGTTAGGCGTTCACAGGATAAATGTGTAACTGTCGGCCAGTACAGGCCCCAAAAATTAGGCAATTGGGATTCACCTGATAGCAAAGAACTTTGGATTCTGTGGCTGGAGGTACATTAGGCGTTAATAGGATTAATATGTAACTGTTGGCCAGTACAGACCCCAAAAATTAGCCAATTTGCTTTCACCTGACAGCAAAGAATTTAGGATTCTGTTGCTGAAGGTACATTAGGCGGTCACAGGATAAATGTGTAACTGTCAGCCAGTACAGGCCCGAAAAATTAGCCAATTTGCAATCACCTAACAGCAAAGATCTTCGGATTCTTTGGCTGGAGGTACATTAGGCGTTCACAGGATACATATGTAACTGTTGGCCAGTACAGGCCCCAAAAATTTGTCAATAGGCATTGACCTGACAGCAAAGAACGTTAGATTCTGTGGCTGGAGGTACATTAGGTGTTCACAGGATAAATATGTAACTGTCGGCCAGTACAGGGCACAAAAATTAGGCAATAGGCATTCACCTAACAGCAAAGAACCTTAGACTCTGTGACTGGAAGTACATTAGGCGTTTACAGGATAAATATGTAACTGTCGGCCAGTACAGGCCCCAAAAATTAGCTAATTTGCAATCACCTGACAGCAAAGAACTTTGGATTCTGTGGCTGGAGGTACAATAGGCGGTCACAGGATAAATGTGTAACTGTCGCCAGTACAGGCCCCAAAAATTAGCCAATAGGCATTCATCTGACAGCAAAGAACTTTGGATTTTGTGGCTGGAGGTACATTAAGTGGTCACAGGATAAAAATGGAACTGTCGGCCCGTACAGGCCACAAAAATTAGCCAATTTGATTTCACCTGACAGCACAGTTTTTTGGATTCTGTGGCTGGAGGTACATTGAGCGGTCATAGGATAAAAATGTAACTGTCGGCCAGTACAGGCCCCAAAAATTAGCCAATTTGCAATCACCTGACAGCAAAGAACTTTGGACTCTGTGACTGGAGGTACAATAGGCGGTCACAGGATAAATATGTAACTGTCGCCCAGTAGAGGCCCCAAAAATTTGCCAATTTGTATTCACCTGACAGCAAAGAACTTTGGATTCTGTGGCTGAAGGTACATTAGGCGTTCACAGGTTAAATATGTAACTGTTGGCCAGTACAGGCCCCAAGAATTTGAAAATTTGCATTAACCTGACAGCAAAGAACCTTGGATTCTGTGGCTGGAGGTACATTAGGCGCTCACAGGATTAATATGTAACTGTCGGCCAGCACTGGCCACAAAAATTTGCCAATAGGCATTCATCTAAAAGCAAAGAACGTTGGATTCTGTGGCTGGAGGTACATTAGGCGTTCACAGGATAAATATGTAACTGCAGGCTAATACAGGCCTAAAAAAATATCCAATTTGCAATCACCTGACAGCAAAGAACTTTGGATTCTGTGGCTGGAGGTACGTTAGGCGTTCACAGGATAAATGTGTAACGGTTGGCTAGTACAGGCCCCAAAAATTAGGCAATAGGTATTCACCTGACAGAAAAGATCTTTAGGTTCTGTGGCTGGAGGTACATTAGGTGTAAATAGGATAAATATGTAACTGTCGGCCAGTACAGACCCCAAAAATTAGCCAATTTGCACTCACCTGACAGCAAAGAACTTTGGATCCTGTGACTGGAGGTACATTAGGCATTAATAGAATAAATATGCAACTGTCGGCCAGTACAGGCCCAAAAAATTAGGCAATAGGCATTCACCTAAGAGCCAAGAACTTTGGATTCTGTGGCTGGAGGTACATTAGGTGGTCACAGGATAAATATGCCACTGTCGGCCAGTACAGGCCCCAAAAATTAGGCAATAGGCATTCACCTAAGAGCCAAGAACTTTGGATTCTGTGGCTGGAAGTACATTAGGCGTTCACAAGATAAATATGTAACTGTAGGCCAGTACAGGTTACAAAAAATTTGCCAATTTGCAATCACCTGACAGCAAAGAACTTTGGATTCTGTGGCTGGAGGTACAATAGGCGGTCACAGGATAAATATGTAACTGTCGGCCGGTAGAGACCCCAAAAATTAGGCAATAGGCATTCACCTGACAGCCAAGAACTTTGGATTCTGTGGCTGGAGGTACATTAGGTGTTCACAGGATAAATATGTAACTGTTGGCCAAAACAGGCCCCAAAAATTAGCCAATAGGCATTCACCTGAAAGTAAAAAACTTTTGATTCTGTGGCTGGAGGTACGTTAGGCGTTCACAGGATAAATGTGCAACGGTCGGCTAGTACAGGCCCCAAAAATTAGGCAATAGGGATTCACCTGACAGAAAAGATCTTTAGGTTCTGTGGCTGGAGGTACATTAGGTGTTAATAGGATAAATATGTAACTGTTGGCCAGTACAGACGCCAAAAATTAGCCAATTGGCATTCATCTGACAGCAAAGAACTTTTGTTTCTGTGGCTGGAGGTACATTAGGGGTTCGCAGGATAAATATGTAACTATCCGCCAGTACAGGCCCAAAAAATTAGCTAATTGGCATTCATCTGACAGCAAAGAACTTTTGATTCTGTGGCTGGAGGTACATTAGGCCTTCGCAGGATAAATATGTAACTGTCGGCCAGTACAGGCCCAAAAAATTAGCCAATTGGCATTCATCTGACAGCAAAGAACTTTTGATTCTGTGGCTGGAGGTACATTAGGCGTTCGCAGGATAAATATAAAACTGTCGGCCAGTACGGGCCCCAAAAATTAGAGAATTTGCATTCCCTTGACATCAAAGAAATTTGGATTCTGTGGCTGGAGGTACGTTAGGCGTTCACAGGATAAATATGTAACTGTCGGCTCGTACAAACCCCAAATATTAGCCAATAGGCACTAACCTGACAGCAAAGAACTTTGGATTCTGTGGTTTTAGGTACATTAGGCGGCCACAGGATAAAAATGGAACTGTCGGCCAGTACAGGCTTAAAAAATTTGCCAATTTGAATTCACCTGACACCAAAGAACTATGGATACTGTGGATGAAGGTATATTAGGCGTTAACAGGATGTAACTGTAGGCAAGTACAGGCCCCATAAATTAGCAAATAGGCATTCAACTGACAGCAAAGAACTTTGAATTCTGTGGCTGGAGGTACGTTAGACGTTCACAGTATAAATATGTAACTGTCGGCCAGTGCAGGCCCCAAAAATTAGCCAAATTGCATTTACCCGACAGCAAAGAACTTTGGATTCTGTGGCTGGAGGTACGTTAGACGTTCACAGGATAAATATGTAACTGTCGGCCAGTACAGGCACCAAAATTAGCCAATTTGCATTCAGTTGACAGCAAAGAACTTTGGATTCTGTGGCTAGAGGTACATTAGGCGTTCACAGGTTAAATATGTAACTGTTGGCCAGTACAGGCCTCAAAAATTAGGCAATAGGCATTCACATGACAGAAAAGAACTTTGGATTATGTGGCTGGAAGTACATTAGGCATTCATAGGATAAATATGTAACTGTCAGCCAGTACAGGCCCCAAATTTAGCCATTAGGCATTCACCTGACAGCAAGGAACTTTGGATACTGTGGCTCGAGGTACATTAGGCGTTCACAGGTTAAATATGTAACTGTTGGCCAGTACAGGCCTCAAAAATTAGGCAATAGGCATTCACATGACAGAAAAGAACTTTGGATTCTGTGGCTAGAGGTAAATTAGGTGTTCACAGGATGAATATGTAACTGTAGGCCAGTACAGGCCACAAAAATTTGCTAATTTGCAATCACCTAACAGCAAAGAACTATGGATTCTGTGGCTGGAGGTACAATAGGCGTTCACAGGATAAATATGTAACTGTCTGCCAGTACAGGTCCCAAAAATTAGGCAATAGGCATTTACCTGACAGCCAAGAACTTTGGATTTTGTGGCTAGAGGTACATTAGGCGTTCACAGGATAAATATGCAACTGTTGGCAAGTTCAGGCCCCAAAAATTAGGCAATAGGCATTCAACTGTCTGCAAAGAACTTTGGATTCTGTGGCTGGAGGTACATTAGGCGTTCACAGGATAAATATGTAACTGTCTGCGTACAGGCCCCAAAAATTAGGCAATAGGCATTCACCTGAAAATTTGCCAATTTGCATTCACCTGACAGCAAAGAACTATGGATTCTGTGGCTATAGGTATATTTGGCGTTCACAGGAAAAATATTTAACTGTATGCAAGTACAGGCCCCAAAAATTTGCCAATAGGCATTCACATGACAGCAAAAAACTTTTGATTCTGTGGCTGGAGGTACGTTAGGCGTTCACAGGATAAATGTGTAACTGTCGACCAGTACAGGCCACAAAAATTAGCAAATAGGGATTTACCTGATAGCAAAGAACTTTTGATTCTGTGGCTGGAGGTACTTTAGACGTTCACAGGATAAATATGTAATTGTCGGACAGTATAGGCCCCAAAAATTAAGCAAAAGGCATTCAACTGACAGCAAAGAACTTTGGATTCTGTGGCTGGAGGTACGTTAGGCGTTCACAGGATAAATGTGTAACTGTTGGAAAGTACAGGCCCCAAAAATTAGCCAATTTGCATTCACCTGACAGCCAAGAGCTTTGGATTCTGTGGCTGGAGGTACATTAGTGTAATGATCGGCGTCACGCAAAGGGAGGGAAATGGGAAGGCCCTGTCCAAGGGAGAGGGAAAGATGGTGACCCCTGACTCACCTTGCGGCTGGCACCTGACTGCCCTGACGTCCCTAGACGGGTTCCTCACCCGTACGCCGATCACGTGCCTAAACCCTGGCTTTCCCTAAGATGAGCCCTATGTAGTGAACAGGGCGGTGGGATCACCAGTCCGCACCACTGACACTAAGAGGAAAACACCAAGGAGAGGACAGACAATACAGACAAACATATAATCCCAGGTGGGCGACAACAGCAGACCACCAAGGCCCAACAGGGATCCGGAGGGTAATGTTCTGGAACAACAACCAGGGAACACGGCTACACAGCTCCAGTGGGTCAGTATAGAAGTCCAGGCAAAAAGCTCTATATCTGGCAACCAGAGAAGTGAGAGATGAAAATATAAGGAGGTTGGGATTGCTGGACAAGAAACAGCTGAGGAGGAGAAGCTACGGATCCCTGAGTGAGCCAAATAGGATTGCAAGGCAAACCAAGAAAGCTACCATTAATAAACAGCACTGTTTTTAGACATAGAGCGCGCAGCCACCCGCTGTGACTTCCTGACCCCGGGTATAACTGAGTCAGGCGTGGCTCTTGACACCCTCGTGACAATTAGGCGTTCGCAGGATAAAAATGGAACTGTCGGCCCGTACAGGCCCCAAAAATTAGCCAATGTGCATTCACCTGACATCAAAGAACCTTGGATTCTGTGGCTGGAGGTACATCAGGCGTTTACAGGATAAATATATAACTGTCGGCCAGTACTGGCCCCAAAAATTAGCCAATAGGTATTCACCTGACAGCAAAGAACGTTGGATTCTGTGGCTGGAGGTACGTTAGGCGTTCACAGGATAAATATGTAACTGTAGGCTAATACAGGCCTAAAAAAATAGCCAATTTGCATTCACCTGACAGCAAAAAACTTTTTATTCTGCGGCTGGAAGTACATTAGGCGTTCACAGGATAAATATGTAACTGTAGGCTAGTACAGACCCCAAAAATTAGCCAATAGGCATTCACCTGACAGCAAAGAACTTTGGATTCTGTGGCTGGAGGTACATTAGGCGTTTAAAAGATAAATATGTAACTGTAGGCTAGTACATGCCCCAAAAATTAGGCAATTTGCAATCACTTGACAGCAAAGAACTTTGGATTCTGTGGCTGGAGGTACATTAGGCGTTCACACGATAAATATGTAACAATCTCCCCAGAACCTGTCCTGCCGCAAAGTTCGTACAGGTAGTCGTTAACCTAACGTTTCTGCTGGAGCAGCCTATCAAGCATATGCAAGGTGGAGTTTCATCGCGTCGGGCAGTCACAAATCAGACGTCTGATGGGCAGGTGGTGTTGCCGCTGAATGTCAGCAAGGCAAGCCATGGCTGTGTAAGATCTTCTAAAATGGCCAGAGATTTTCCTGGCCTTCCGCAAGACGTCCTTGACCCCGGGGTATTTGGCAACAAATCGCTGTACGACTAAGTTCAGGACTTGTGTCATGCACGACATGTATGTCATTTTGCCCTTTTTCAGCGTGCTCAGCAGAGTGGCACCATTATCGCACACAAATTTATCAACTGTCAAATTGAGCAGGGTTAGCCACTGATCAGCCTGTGACTGCAAAGCTGAAAGGAGTGCAGGACCGGTGTGGCTCTTGTCTTCCAGGCAAAACAGATGCAGCACAGCATGGCATCGTCTCACCTGGCAGTTGAATAGGTTCTGGGGAGCTTGTGGGGTGCAGTAGATGAGACGGTAGCAGCGGAAAAGGAGTAATCAGCCGAGAAGGAGAGGGAGGATGGAGTAGAAGAAAAAGAGGCAGGCCTGCATGCAATCCGTGGCAGTAACACCAAATCTACACGGGTGCCACGGGTTGCTTGCTTGACTGCCGTCAGAAGGTTCACCCAGTGGGCTGTAAAAGTTATGTACCTTCCCTGTCCGTGTTTGCTAGACCACGTGTCTGTGGTCAGATGTATCTTGGCACCGACACTGTGTACCAGAGATACATTCACTTGCCTCTGAACGTGGCCACCATATAGCTCTGGGATGACCTTCTAGGAGAAATATTTCCTTCTGGGGACCTTCCATTGCAGTGTTCCAATGGCCACAAATTTTCTAAAGGCCTCAGAGTCCACCAGTTTATATGGTAGTAGTTGGCAGGCTAGCAGTTCTGACAAGCCAGCGGTCAGCCATTGGGCAAGAGGATTATCCGGCATCATCATCTTTTTTCGCTCTAACATTTGGGGCAAAGAAGCCTGCCTTTTGCCAGATGAACGCGAGGACGGCACGGTGGAAGGTGGAGTGGAGGACAACTGGGAGGAGAGAGGAGAAAAAGAAGAGGCAGGACGGGGAGCGCCGGGAGTGTGGATTTGTGGGTTCTGATGGTGTTGCTCCCACTGGACTTGGTGATGGGAGGCCAGGTGCCTTCTTAAGGATGTCGTCCCTAGGTTAGTGTTGAGCTTACCGCAACTTATGCATTGACAGCACAGGCTGCAGATGGCAACACTATTGTCAGCAGCGGACATGTTAAAAAAAGCCCACACTGTGGAGCCATGTGCCGGCGTCCTGGGAGTGCCAGATGTGACCATGCATGGCTCGTTCCAGATACATTAGCAGTCTGATTTTTGCCTCCTGTGCACTGTAAGTTCTGTCTGCTTCTCCTCCTTCTCCTCCCTATCTGCTGCTCTGTCTCTCCCTCTGAACTCCCCTCCTCTTCCTCTCTTGTGGGCACCCACGTGACGTCCATCGACACGTCATCATCGGATTCGTCACCTTCATCACCACTGACATTAGAGATCTCGGAGTAGGCAGCAACAGCATGGACCACCCTCCTTGGGCTGATCTGGGTACTGTCGTCAGACCGCTGGGTGGCGACCGTTGATACCTCCTATTCCTGATCCGATGCCAATAATGGCTGCGCATCGGTAAGGTCTTGTAATTGTCTAAGATTGCTTACTGTCAGACACAATTTTTCCCCCTCTCACACAACACCAATATAATGATGCAGGAAAGGCTGGTGTAAGATTTCACTGTTATTTGTGGTCAAAAACTGTTTCAGAAAAACTTTCCTTTACTATAAACACATGGTACAATATAAACTTGCAATGCAATTATCCCCCACCCCCCAAATTTTTTATAACGATACAGGAATGGCAGAAATATATAAGGTATGATGGCAGAAAAGGTATAATTTACATTTAATTTCACTGATTAAAAAATCGTGTTATTGCAATAAAATTCTTTTGCTATAATACTGTACAAGTATATTTAATACAAATGTGCAATCGCTCAGTAGCAGAATGCTTTTTGGGTGCTGTGCTGGCAAATATAATATGTAGGAACTTGAGGTTTGGACGGTTTCTGTTCAAATGAGAAAAAAAGTATTTTTTAATGCAGGTGACTTGTTTTGTAGCGCAGAACAGCAGGAATGAGGTTCTGAAGCAGCTGCATTATAAGCACTGTGTCCCAGCCCCTAACCACCACAAAATGCTTTCCCTGATCATGGTCCCTTAATTATTTCTTTCTATTCTTTCCCTACACTGATCCTGTTACACTACAAGAGATGCTTGCTTATGCCTCTGTATACTGTGTAAAATAATTTTCTGTTAGACACTGCAGAGACCCTTTTCCCCTTATCAACTCAAAACAGAATGATGTCTGCTCATTCTACATAAGCATCTCTCTGCCTGCTGCTACCCCTGATTGACTGATGAGACTGTTTCTCAACCTCTAAGCCAATCAGGGCAAGCTTCCCCCCCTCAATTCCTCCCAAAAATGTCCGGGCCACGGAAGGGTTCCAAACGAAAGACCCAGAGCGGAGGAGGAGAAGAAGGAGGAGAAGGAGAAGAAGAAGGAGAAGAAGGAGGAGAAGGAGAAGAAGAAGGAGAAGAAGGAGGAGAAGGAGAAGAAGAAGGAGAAGAAGAAGGAGAAGAAGGAGGAGAAGGAGAAGAAGAAGGAGAAGAAGAAGGAGAAGAAGAAGGAGAAGAAGAAGGAGAAGAAGAAGGAGGAGAAGAAGGAGGAGAAGGAGAAGGAGAAGAAGGAGAAGAAGAAGGAGAAGAAGAAGGAGAAGAAGAAGGAGAAGAAGAAGAAGGAGAAGAAGAAGGAGAAGAAGAAGAAGGAGAAGAAGAAGGAGAAGAAGAAGGAGAAGAAGAAGGAGAAGAAGAAGGAGAAGAAGAAGGAGAAGAAGAAGGAGAAGAAGAAGGAGAAGAAGAAGGAGAAGAAGGAGGAGAAGAAGGAGGAGAAGAAGGAGGAGAAGAAGAAGGAGAAGAAGAAGGAGAAGAAGAAGGAGAAGAAGAAGGAGAAGAAGGAGGAGAAGAAGGAGGAGAAGAAGGAGGAGAAGAAAGAGGAGAAGAAGGAGGAGAAGAAGGAGGAGAAGAAGGAGGAGAAGAAGGAGGAGAAGAAGGAGGAGAAGGAGGAGGAGGAGGAGGAGGAGGAGGAGGAGGAGAAGGAGGAGAAGAAGAAGAAGAAGAAGGAGAAGGAGAAGAAGAAGGAGAAGAAGAAGAAGAAGAAGAAGAAGAAGGTTCCTTCTGATCTTCGGAAGGGCACAACATTATAGTTGAGGAGAAACAGGATAAGATTGTGGATTGGATGGCTCACTCCTCCTCTTAGTAGCAAAAGAATGACATGGAGGTAAATTCAGAGTGCAACACCGTGCCATCGAACCAGGGGTCACAGCGTTCCTCCTGTTCCTACTAGCCCCAAAGAAGGCTTTCAGTGGAGTCCTCTCAGTTTTCACTGCCTCCTTCCTTTTTCCTAAAAAGTGGCAAAAAAACCAAAACACTACACACTGTGGAAGATAGTCAAGAGAGTCTCCCTGTTGACGACTTGTGTGAGATCCCTCAACGTTTGGGCGGCCCTGAGGAGGAGATTGGTGACCCCATACATACCTGTGTTGATGGTGGTGGTTAGAGATGAGCGAATCGAAGCTGACAAAGTGGAATTTCAGAAAAAATTTGATTTGCAATGAATGCAAATTTCCTCGCGCTTCATGGTAACAAATCACAATTTTTTAAACAATGGTGGCTATGCATGTGAGGACATGGGGCATGGAACTCTGGGAATGTGGTATGACCCATAATGCCATGCATGCAGCCAATCAGCAGCCAGCCAGCCCTGTGATGTCACAGCCCTATAAATACGGCTGCCATCTTGGATTCAGACATTTTCCAGCATTTGGAGTGCAGGGACTGATGTGAGAAGGCACCAGGGACAGCAATAGGAAAAACCTAATTGTGACAAAAAAAAAAAAGAAAAAACGATTTATAAGTGCAGGGAAAGGATAGGGAGGAATCATTTCGCAGCATCTAAGTGCAGGGAGAGATGTCAGAAGGTGCTAGTGACAGTGCTAGAAAAGCGATTTACAAGTGCAGGGAAAGATTATTTTGGGATCTAAATAGATCCAAAATACACTGCTCAAAAAAATAAAGGGAACACAAAAATAACACATCCTAGATCTGAATTATTAAAATATTCTTCTGAAATACTTTGTTCTTTACATAGTTGAATGTGCTGACAACAAAATCACACAAAAATTAAAAATGGAAATCAAATTTTTTAACCCATGGAGGTCTGGATTTGGAGTCACACTCAAAATTAAAGTGGAAAAACACACTACAGGCTGATCCAACTTTGATGTAATGTCCTTAAAACAAGTCAAAATGAGGCTCAGTAGTGTGTGTGGCCTCCACTTGCCTGTATTACCTCCCTACAATGCCTGTGCATGCTCCTGATGAGGTGGCGGACGGTCTCCTGAGGGATCTCCTCCCAGACCTGGACTAAAGCATCTGCCAACTCCTGGACAGTCTGTGGTGCAACGTGACGTTGGTGGATAGAGCGAGACATGATGTCCCAGATGTGCTCAATTGGATTCAGGTCTGGGGAACGGGTGGGCCAGTCCATAGCATCAATGCCTTCATCTTGCAGGAACTGCTGACACACTCCAGCCACATGAGGTCTAGCATTGCCTTGCATTAGGAGGAACCCAGGGCCAACCGCACCAGCATATGGTCTCACAAGGGGTCTGAGGATCTCATCTCGGTACCTAATGGCAGTCAGGCTACCTCTGGCGAGCACATGGAGGGCTGTGTGGCCCTCCAAAGAAATGCCACCCCACACTATTACTGACCCAATGCCAAACCGGTCATGCTGGAGGATGTTGCAGGCAGCAGAACGTTCTCCACGGCGTCTCCAGACTCTGTCACGTCTGTCATATGTGCTCAGTGTGAACCTGCTTTCATCTGTGAAGAGCACAGGGCGCCAGTGGCGAATTTGCCAATCTTGGTGTTCTCTGGCAAATGCCAAACGTCCTGCACGGTGTTGGGCTGTAAGCACAACCCCCACCTGTGGATGTCAGGCCCTCATATCACCCTCATGGAGTCTGTTTCTGACCGTTTGAGCAGACACATGCACATTTGTGGCCTGCTGGAGGTCATTTTGCAGGGCTCTGGCAGTGCTCCTCCTGTTCCTCCTTGCACAAAGGCAGAGGTAGCGGTCCTGCTGCTGGGTTGTTGCCCTCCTACGGCCTCCTCCACATCTCCTGATGTACTGGCCTGTCTCCTGATAGCGCCTTCATGCTCTGGACACTACGCTGACAGACACAGCAAACCTTCTTGCCACAGCTTGCATTGATGTGCCATCCTGGATAAGCTGCACTACCTGAGCCACTTGTGTGGGTTGTAGACTCCGTCTCATGCTACCACTAGAGTGAAAGCACCGCCAGCATTCAAAAGTGACCAAAACATCAGCCAGGAAGCATAGGAAACGAGAAGTGGTCTGTGATCACCACCTGCAGAACCACTTCTTTATTGGGGGTGTCTTGCGAATTGCCTATAATTTCAACCTGTTGTTTATCCCATTTTCATAACAGCATGTGAAATTGATTGTCACTCAGTGTTGCTTCCTAAGTGGACAGTTTGATTTCACAGAAGTGTGATTGACTTGGAGTTACATTGTGCTGTTTAAGTGTTCCCTTTATTTTTTTGAGCAGTGTATATACGCACTGCACTGTTGCAGTTATTTGTTGGGAAAACGTTTAGCGGCCTATTTCAGTACAAAAAGAAAAATATATATGCACTGCACTGTTGCAGTTATTTGTGGTGAAAGCGTTTAGTGGACTATTTCAGTACAGAAATAAAAATATATATGCACTGCACTGTTGCAGTTATTTGTGGTGAAAGCGTCTAGTGGACTATTTCAGTACAAAATTAAAAAATTATTCTCAGTTCACTTCTGCAGTTATATGTGTAGAAAGCGTTTAGTGTCCTATTTCATTACAAAAGAAAAATATATACGCACTGCACTGTTGCATTTATTTATGGTGAAAGCGTTTAGTGGCCGATTTCAGTACAAAAAGAAAAATATATACTCACTGCACTGTTGCAGTTATTTATGGTGAAAGCGTTTAGTGTCCTATTTCATTACAAAAAGAAAAATATATACGCACTGCTGCAGTTATTTGTTGTGAAAGCGTTTAGTGGACTATTTCAGTACAGAAATAAAAATATTTATGCACTGCACTGTTGCAGTTATTTGTGGTGAAAGCGTTTAGAGGACTATTTCAGTATAGAAAGAAAAATATATACATACTTCAATGTTGCAGTTATTTGTGGTGAACGCGTTTAGTGTCCTATTTCAGTACAAAAAGAAAAATGTATACGCACTGCACTGTTGTAGTTATTTGTTGTGAAAGCATTTAGCGGCCTATTTCATTACAAAAAGAAAAATATATATGCACTGCACTGTTGTAGTTATTTGTTGTGAAAGCATTTAGCGGCCTATTTCTGTCAGGGCCTATGATGTACACCGTGACACTGTTGCCACGCTTGCTGTTGCCGGTGGCAACATGTTGCTGTTTTGGCATGTTGTGGCAGTGTCACGGGTTTTGCTGTGTGCGCCGTGAATTGCTGTCCACGCATGCTGTTGTCTGCGGCAACCTGTTGCTTTTTGCCTGTATGTGCAATACCTCTTTAAGTAGTGTCTCCCTGCTGTGTGGTGTGTGTGGGGTTAATACACTGGCTGGAGCAAAGTGGTGAGTTGGGTGTGGTCTCAGGTCTCCTTATATACTCTGGCTTGGAGACTGAGATCAGTTTGGTTTGTCTGCCTTGCATGTGAGATGCTTGATCTGTACTTGGATGAGATCTGAGGGCCATCCAAGTTTGTCATTAAGTTTATTAGCGATGTCATCCTGAGTGTTTACTCCTTGTCTACCTTCCCCTCCTGGTGTGTCATTTACGGTGTGGGTTTAAGTTGGAGATTTGGTGTACGTCTTGTTTGTGGTTGCATGTTTGGGATGTTGTAGGTGTTTGTCCATGCATGTGTGCAAGACGTCTCCCTTGTGTGTGTTACCTCCGAAAGGGGGTCCCATTGGTTTCCCAGAGGGGTGAACCTAAAGACATTAGCAGCCTTGCCTGGAGCCACCTTGCTTCGGTGTCTGCATGGGGGTCCAGGTTGTTTTGGTGTGGTTATTCCATCTTTGCTGCGGCAGGTAAGTGTTTGATGTTCCGTTGTTACATTGTGTTCTTACCTGCCGTGCAGTTGCTGCATTGTATTTCTCCCTGTCAGCTACTGGGCCGCTGGAGACTTCTTTCATCCGTGGTGATGTTGAGGGCGATGCAGGGATTCCTAGACTTCTAGGTTCGTAGGTATGAGCACCCTTACCATTGAAGGCGGCACATACAGCCAGGAGACTAGGGCTATTTTAGGGAAGCTTTAGGAGGTGACCAGCTCCCTTTTCCCTGCCTATGGCTTAGTATATGGTGACATTGTACGGTGGGGAGTTTCCAGTGGGGAGTGACAATTTCAGTACAAAAAGAAAAATATATATGCACTGCATTGTTGCAGTTATTTTTGGTGAAAGTGTTTAGTAGATTATTTCAGTACAGAAATAAAAATATTTATGCACTGCTCTGTTGCAGTTATTTGTGATGAAAGCATTTAGTGGCCTATTTCAGTACAAAAATAAAAATATATTTTATTATTTTTTATTAAAATATATATGGGAGAGGGTGTGATGATGTGAGGACGCACGTCGCGCTCCTTCGCTCGGTCCGCCCCCCTGCCTCCAGCCCAGATTCTGCCGCCCGCCTGATACTTGACACTGCCTTGGGTTGCCCCATGTCTCCTCGCCGCATGTCTGGGTGAAGACCTCCTCCCTGCTTGTGCAGCTGCTGGCTCCCCTCTCTTCGGCTGGACTCCTTGCCTGCACCCCTCTCGGATTGTCCGCCGTCTGCTGACTGTCGCCGAGTACTGTGTGCCACCTGTTGCGTTCCTGAGGACGGGCCACAGATAAGTTATACCCCCGTTTGTTCTCTGTCGTCTCTTGATCTGGTCCTTCCCCCCCCCCCCCCCATCCCCACCTGTGTAAGGAAAAAAAGGGAGAAGGAGGAAAACAAGGGAAGGGAAAAGAGAAGGGAAAAAAAAAAGAAAAAAAAAAGGGGGGAAAAAAAGGGAGAAAGGGAAAAAAAAGAAACATGGCTCCCAAACACCGCTCAGTAGACTTATCTGTGAAAAGTGGGACGAGAAGTGCTGAGGTTAACAAAATGGAACAGTATCTAAAATCCCCCATTCCGCAAGTTAAAACAACTATTAAAGGGAAAGCAAACCCGAATAGGAAGAAAAATGTCGTTGACTCATTCCAGGAGGGACCCCCTGAGGATATGATATTCAGAGACGGGGTCGACAGTAATGAGGAAGGGGACGCTACCTCCTCTACCGGTAACTCAACTCCAATTCAGGAGATATTGTGGGTCGTAAAAAAAAAAATGGGGTGCTTATACAAAACATGGCTCTACAGTTGGGCTCAGTTCAGACTGACGTTTCCCTGATGCGGGAGGATTTGGCGAAGATCTGGGAGCGGGTTTCCAATATGGAGGGGCTGGCTCACTCATTAGAGGGGGAGACCACTAAGCTACAAACCGAGATGCGGACTCTTATGGCCAATAATGATCGGCTACAATTGAAAGTTATGGACCTGGAAGATAGGTCCAGGTGGTATAATGTACGAATTGCGGGTTCCCAGAGGGCCTTGAAGTTGGATCCCTAATTGACAAACTTCAGTTGTTAATTTTTGATAAGTTTGGCAGGGAGCACTTTTCTTCTTTATTTATGTTAGAGAGGACTGTTGGAGATACATCAGTGGACTGTTGGAGGTGGAGGGGGGAGGAACATTGGGGTATGCTGCCTACCCGGGGGGGCTTCTTTAATAAAAATCTTTTTTTTTTTTTTGTCACCGTTGATTAATGGTTAAGATCCTATCTTGGAACATCAGGGGCCTTGGAGAGAGAGCGAAGAGACAGGCAGTGATGGACGCAATCCGGAGCCACCTCCCTGCAATAGTCTGCTTAGTTGAAACTCACTTTTCAGAGATGGTGACCCCCATTTGAGGGGGGGCTGGGCAGCACAGATCTACCATTCAAAATGTAATAGCTATTCCAGGGGTGTATCAGTTTTGATACACCATGCAGTGGACTTTGTCCTGACTGAGTCCTGGATAGATGATCAGGGAAGATTTGTTTTCCTCTATGGCAGACTTTGGGGTCAGCCATATACCCTTGCTTTTTTTTTATATACCTCCTCCATTCTCTATGCACCCCCTCAATTGCCTGATGTCCTTTGTGGAACAGTGGCCAGACTGTCGGGTTGTTCTGATAGACTCCAGCAGCAGACTCCAGCATTACAATTAGTGGGACTGAGACGCTGCTGTCACGATTCTGTCGGGAGACTGGCTTTTTGGATGTGTGGGAGTATATGGGGAGGGGAAAGAGGGTCTTCTCATGTGTTAGCAACGGAGGAAGGTCAATGTCCAGGATTGACCTGGCACTGACCAACAGAGATAATATTAGAAACATTAAATCCGTTAAATATGGATTGAGAACTCTCTCAGACCACTCTCCCCTCTCCATAGAAATTCTGGTAGGGTCAGGTCAGGCCAAATCAGATTTGCTATTTAGATTGAACCCATATTGGCTGGCTATAATGGATGACCATCAGCTTATTAAAAAGCAGATAACCTCCTTTTGGGAGATCAACCACCCTTCAGCCGGTATTGGCTGTGTATGGGATACTTGTACTGAAGGCTTATATGACGGGGTTGTTTATTAGCAATACTTCTGCATTGAGAGGATCATTTAAGAGAAGAGAAAAGGAATTAACTAATTTAGCAGTTAGTACTACGGAGCAGTTTATCATCCAGAAGACGGAACAAAATAGAGAGAAAATGCAGAAAGCCAGTCAGGACCTAAATTTTTTTTCTCCTTGATAAGGCCCATCATAGCTCGTTCTTTAAGGGACAGAAACTCTTCTCGGAGTCAGGACGACCAGGCAGGCTCTTAGACAGGATAGTTAAGCAACAAGAGAACAGGAGGAAGGAAATAACTAGTATTCGTGGGCCCGATGGTAGGATTGTGCGAGATTTGGAGGGCATAGCTGAGGCCTTTTGGGAATACTTTGCCACGGTCTATAGGACGGCCCCTCCTGTGCCGGTCAGTCTCGTGGACGCATATCTAGATAGTCTTTCTTTTCCTATCTTGTCAGAAAGCCAGAAGAGCTTCCTAGAAAAGGAGGTTTAATTTGGCCCTTCGGTCAACATCAGGTAGTTCGTCCCCGGGGTTGGATGGCCTCCCGTATGAATTCTACAGGAAATATGGGGACATAGTCCTCCCGTACCTTTCAGAAGTATTTACAAAGGCGTTGCAGGGAGAAGGACTCCCGACTTCCATGCATGAAGCACTGATAGTTCTAATTTACAAAAAAAGATAAGGATATGTTGGAGATGGGTGCTTATAGACCCATTTCTTTAGTTAACACCAATATAAAGCTGCTCTCCAAGGTCCTGGCCAATAGACTTTCCAAGGTGATTACATCGGTAATCCGTCCAGACCAAAATGGGTTTATGCCTGGGAGGGGTACCCATTACAACGTACACAGTTTGTTTGCTAACATCCAGTCCTCTGGGGGACCGCCTGCTCGATCCTGTCTTTAGATGCTTTGAAGGCCTTTGACAGGGTCGAGTGGAGCTTCCTCTGGAGGGTGATGGGAAGAATAGGATTTGGCCCAAGGTTTATAGCCATGGTCCGTCTGCTCTACAAATCTCCTGCAGCCAAGCTCAGGATCAATGGGACCTTGACTAGGAGTTTTATGTTGGAGAGAGGTACCCGTCAAGGATGTCCTCTCTCGCCACTCCTATTCAGTGTATATATTGAGCCTTTGGCCATAAAAATCAGACAGGACCCGGGTGTTCTTGGATTTGGGATTGCAGGGGATCGTGATCGGATCTCCTTATATGCAGATGATCTTCTGTTCTTCATGCTTCATCCTAATACTACCCGTATTAGGATGAAGAACAGAAGATCGTCTGCATATAAGGAGATCCAAGAGTTATGGAGATCGTAGATTCGTACTCCAGGTTTTCGGGCCTGGAGGTCAATTGGTCCAAAACCACTCTCCTTCCTATAAGTCACAATGGTCAGTGGAGAACCCATCTCTGGACCTTGGGGTCGAGGATTCCATGAAGTACTTGGGGATAACTATCTCTGCTAATATTCAAGACTATGTCCAACCTAATCTACTTCCGGTTATGATGAAGATTAGGTCTAAAATCAAAATATGGCATCGGTTTACCCTTTCGAGAGGAGATAGGGTCTCCTTGGTGAAAATGATAGTTCTTCCCTCAACTGCTTTATGTTCTCCGAAACTCTCTGGTCTGGATAGAGGATAAATTCTTCAAACTGATAGAGAAGATGATTAACGATTTGCTATAGGGGAGAAAGCGGGTAAGGCTGAAACTGGACTACTTTTTAATGCCACCGGAACAGGGGGGTTTAAACCTCCCCAGCTTCAGGGGATATTTCATTGCGTCTCAGCTATGCCTTTTTCATGAGTGGGAATCCAGCCCCCTATGTAAGAAATTAGTGGACCAATTTGGCTTTCATGATTTTTTTTACTCTATTAGATTCAGGATGTCTACTTTGTCTCAGGCAGGAGTTTGGAAGTTTTACTAGGCTGGTTACCAAGGCCTGGACATTGATCAGGAGCTGGCTTTCCTCACTGGTCTGCACTCCACTATGGCAAAATCAAAGGCTTCCAATGCTTGAGGACCTTGATTGTCAGCAGTATTGGAGGGCTAAGAACATCCATTATATAGCACAAGTAGTCGGTGATAGTCGGATCCTTGCTTCGGAGGAGATCGCGCAAAAGGAAAACACAGGTGAAATAATTTGGTTTAGATATCTTCAGCTACGATTGCCACTCTGCAGCATTGCGGATAAAATGTTATTAAGTATAGACATGTCTAGTTTTTTGCACAGTTTAATAAAGAAAAAGAACCACGGAAAGGTTAAGATAGCTTATTGTTATAAACACTTAATTAAGGCACGCTTTTTGGATTGTCACTCTCCTGGACAAAAGTCCTGGAGACTCACTTACCCTAATTTATCTTCTGAGGCTTGGGAAAGTGTATTGAAGAATAAAGTTTTAGTTTCTTTTAGTTTTAATCACATAGTCGTTCAGTTTATTATTATGCACAAGATATATGTAATGCCTGTGTGGCTTCAGAAGCGAGGATTCCGAAACAATTCCAATTGCATACGTTGTGGGAGCCCGAATGCAGACTATCTCCATCTGTTTTGGGATTGCCCCCTTTTAGATAGATATTGGGGAGCAATTCAAGACTTTCTTTCTCAACGACTACAAATGGAGTTTCCTCGCCAGTCTGGGCTGTGGATGCTTGGGGATCTGACGGCTTTAAATTGCCAGAAGCCAAAATGGTGTCTTTTGACCAGGGTGTTGTTTTTGGCCCGTCTCCTGATCTCTAGGTCTTGGTTTGCAGCCACCCCTCCGCATTTCAACTAGTGGTTGAACCTAGTCAACAAAATTAAAGATTATGAGGCAATCTTGTATAGGCAGAGAGGCTCATACGATAAATGGCTTACGGTTTGGGCAGCATGGAACGGGTGAAGGAATGATTGGAAAAGACCTTAAGGTGACCTCTTCCGTTGTTTTAAATCATTTTCATTTTTTTTTCTACGGGGTGGCGGCACCGTGGGAGAGGGAGGTGATGTACGCATTTTTGCTCTTCTTATCTTTGTAAGTGTTTTTGAGACGAATAAAGAGGATTAAAGGGAAAGAAAGAAGGAAAGAAAAAATAAATTAAAAAAAATTAAAATATAAATATATATGCACTGCACTGTTGCAGTTATTTGTGGTGAAAGCGTTTACTGGCCCATTTCAGTGCAAAAAGAAAAATGTATTCTCAGTTTCCTTCTGCAGTTATATGTGTAGAAAGCATTTAGTGTCCTATTTCATTACAAAAGAAAAATGTATACCCACTTCACTGTTGCAGTTATTTGTGGTGAAAACATTTAGTGGCCTATTTCAGTACAAAAATATATTCGTCACTTCTAGGGGTGTTTTTAATTTGCTTTTAATTTATTTAGTTCAGCTAAAAGTATGCCAGACAGAGAAGTGCCAGGCCATGCACAGAGGAGTGGCAGAGGCCTTAATGTTTCTGGCGCAGGCAGAGCAGAGTAAGGGGGCGTGGCAACAGGAGTCTCAGCGAGAGGCCTGAGCTCCCAGTGTCATCTAGCAGTCGTGTCTTGACCATCAACCCAGCGGTTCTTGATTGGTTAACTCGGTCATCCACTTCATCCCAAGTGACATCAGACACACCCAGCCAACTCACTCCCACTATACAGCGAGGACGAGCTACTAGAGGACAGTCAGCAGCTACAGCCCAGTCAAGATGAGGAGGAGATATCCGCCGCTTCCTCCGGTAGTTGGGCAAGTAGTGATGAGGAGAGTGGCCTGGGAGGTGGTGTTGCGAGCCGTCAGGCTCTTGACCCAGAGACCATTGAGGAGGACATCAGTGACGTGTAGACTAGTGTTGATCGAGCACCATAGTGCTCGGGGGCTTGGGCCGAACACATCGGGATGCTATGTGGAAGTCAATGGGAGAACCCGAGCATTAAACCAGGCACCCCCTGCTCTAAAGAGGGGAGGGTGCCTGGTTCATAGGAAAAGGTCAAAAATGAATGGAAACAACCACTAAATGGTTTGGGAACAGTATGGGGAGGATGTCTTGATGCTGGGGACGATGTTGATTCATCTTGGAATCCCAGGTTGCTGCTGGGGACGATGTTGTCCGAGTAGTATGCCACTTTTACAGACTGACAATAATACGCACAAAACCGAAGATAAAATCGATTTTAGAGCAAACATTTTTAGGAAACATTTTTTCCTGTATATTTACTTGTATATAAAGTGCAAGTGCTGCCAAAAATTTAAGAGGCACTTCAATACAACCTGTATATCACATAAAGGAGGGCCTCATTCACATTGTGGTACAATTGTTCAGGTAGTGGGACTCCTACACTCATAAAGCCTATGCACTAAGTGAAAGGGCTGCCAAAAATTACACATAAAGGAGGGCATCATACACAGCCTTGAAAAATTATGATTGATGGCCTGCTGGTGACCCTCAAAAACATTTGGAGCAAGCGTCTGCTGATCTAACGATCTAAAACATGGGCGAGGGCCTGCTGCTGCTTTGGCCCCAGGTTATCTAGAGTCACCAATCGCACGTCCCCATGATGGCGACGATTCATTTGGATGTCTGACCTATCAACTTTCGATGTTATTTTCAGCGCCAACCACGGTGACCAAGGGTAAGTGG
This sequence comes from Bufo bufo, assembly GCF_905171765.1. Taxonomy (NCBI): domain Eukaryota; kingdom Metazoa; phylum Chordata; class Amphibia; order Anura; family Bufonidae; genus Bufo; species Bufo bufo. The sequence goes on along the minus strand of NC_053390.1, from coordinate 491,664,561 downwards.
GAATCAGTGTTCGATTCCAGAGAGGAAACCTGAGAAAAAGGTACGGCTACCACATCCAAGCAAGTCAGCATGCGAGCAAATTACCTATTCAGTATAATTAGGTGAGGGCCTGCAGGTGAGCTGACCCTGTAAAAGATTGTAGGTGAGGGCCTGCTGGTGAGCTGACTCTCTCTAAAAACATTAAATGCGATGGCCTGCAGGTGATCTGAACCTCTTAAAAATTATATGCGAGGGCCTGCTGCTGAGCTGGCCCTCTAAAACATTATGGTTGAGGGCCTGCTGCTGAGCTGACCATTTTAAAAATTATGGGAGAGTCCCTGCTACTTCGCTGACCATTGAAAAAATTGACAGTGTTCAAAGCAGGCCGGGTCGCTTGAATACTTCAGCTAGGAGTAATGGAATAGGACTCCAGGTCGATTTTGTTGGTTTTTGGAACTGGGGCCATGATTAAGAGGGACGGCCGGGGGCATCCGTATTGCGCTGCTAGAGGTGAAATTCTTGGACCAGCGCAAGATGAACCAAAGCAAAAGCATTTGCCAAGAATGTTTTCATTAATCAAAAACGAAAGTCGGAGGTTGGAAGACGATCAGATACCGTCGTAGTGCCGACCATATACGGTGACAAGTGATCCGGCTGCGTTATTCCCATGACCCACCGAGCTGCTTCTGGGAAACCAACATCTTTGGGTTCCGGAGGGAGTATGGTTTGAAATATGACAAAGTACACTGTATGTCACAGATAAATTTTTGAAGCGCACACGTTACACTGCAGATGTGGCCCTGGTAAGGTGACTGTCAGAAGCTGACAATGTCTATGGAAAAAGTACACTGGATGTTGCTGACATTTTTTGGATGCGCACACTTTACACTGGAGATGTGGCACAGCTAATCTTACTGTCCGCAGCGGACACCGTCTACGGAAAAAGTACACTGGATGTCACTGATATTTGAGGGATGCGCACACTTTACACAGGAGATGTAGTACAAATAATTTAACTATCTGCAGCGGCTTATTACACGGTATTTAGAGCAGGATGCGCTAAAAATATATATTGGTGCTGTCACACACACAATAGTTCTTAAAAGGACTTTTCGGTCTCTGGAAAGTTTTTTGTATAAAAATCTTCCTATTACACTCCCTACACTGCCTGTCCCTTACTATGCACAGCTCTTCCTAACACTGAGCAATTTATCGCAGGTTGCGCTATAAACATATATTGCTGCTGTAACACACAATAGTCCTTACAAGGATTTTTGTGTCTCTGAAACGTTTTTGTACAAAAAAATATTCAATTACACTCCCTACACTCTGTCCCTTCCTATGCTTAGCTCTCCCTGACAACGAATGAGCCAAACATGCGTCATCACCATGTGCCGAGCATCGAGATGCTCGAGCCGAACAGGTGTTCTGCCGAGCATGCTCGATCATCACTAGTGCAGACACTACCCGATAATGATGAAGACTATCGCAGTTGGGAGCCGGGTGCAGGAGAAGTGGGTGGCAGCTTGCCCGTGAGGCAGCCGCTGAGCCAGCAAGGTGGTAGCATGGCTGGGAGTGAGCAGGTTGGCAGCAGTGGGAGGTCGGGAGCCAAATGTTACCGGGGTAGACCACCTGCTTCGCAGCAGCCTACCTGCGCAGGAAGTAGTGGTGTAGGGGTTCGCGGATGCAGTGGCGGTAGCAGTCAGTCAGTGCGGGAAAATCGCCTACTCGGCGTTGTGGCAGTTTTTTGTTAAGACGCCGGAGGTTAACAGGGTCATATGTAGAATATGTGGGCAAAAGGTGAACAGTGGCCAGGGTGCCATAAAGTGGCCTGGAAGAATCGTGGCTCCGATGTGGTGTTCCAACCTGCCTCAGCAACCGCTGCATCACCCAGTGGCATGCACCTGGTTTCAGCCAGTCAAGGCTCCACCACCTCAGCCGAAGGGAGCTGTCTGTCATTCCCATCTTCTGCTGGTCTAGATGCTCCTGCTCTTCCTCCTCCTACTCCTACTCCTCATCAGTCATTCCGTCAGCAATCTATCATCGAAGCGATTGCCAAGAGACAGCAGTATGCATGCACTCATCCAACGGCGCATAAGCTGAATGTTCTCCTGTCCAAGTTGCTGGCACCTTTCAGAGAACATATGGCTTGTGCCGAGCCGAGGTGGAGAGTCCCAAGCAGTCATTTCTTTGAAAAAAAAGGCAGTACCAGCCCTGCACAAATATGTAGAACAGAAGGTGGGTCAGTCCTTGAGCCCGTCGGTGTCTGCCAAAGTGCACTGCAGCGCCAACGTGTGGAGCTCTTGACTACGGTCAGGGACAGTACATGTCCTGTACGGCCCACTGGGTGAATGTGGTTCCTGCACGGCCACACCAGCAACTTGGTCAGGTCACGCCGCTTCCAGCTCCTTGTTGTCACGTCGTTGGCCCTGCGACAATGTCCGCATCTGCCTCCTCATCCTCCACCATGTCCTCAGCCTCCACTGCAGGGAAAAATCACAGTGCCCCTCCAGCATACCACATGTGCAGGGCACAGCAGTGTCAAGCTGTTCTGCACCTCGTTTCCCTGGGTGAATAGAGTCACACAGGGGAGGAACTGCTCCTTGTCTTTCATCAAGAAATCGAATTCTGGCTTTCTCACCAACTCAAAATTAGAACCATTGTATCTCACAATGGGAAGAACATTGTGTCGGCGCTGTGTCAAGGAGGGCTGAGCCTTGCGCCCAATCTGGTTGTCAAGCGGTTCCTGATCCTGAAGTCTTCCACCCATCTGCAAGACATCCTAAAAATGGCCAGGAAACTTTGCATGCACTTCAGCCACTCGTACACCGCAAAGCACTTTCCTTGAGCTGCAGCAACAGTACTGCATCCCCCAACATAGGCTGATATGCGACGTTTACACCCATTGGGATTCCAACCTCCATATGTTGGACCGACTATACGAACATAGAAAGGCCTTCAACAATTTCTTGATGATCCAAAAGGATAGGAGTACTCCCCTGTGTAACTTCGATGCCAGCCAGTGGCAGTTCATGCGTGACACCTGCCGTTTGCTCAGGCCCTTTGAGGACACCACGTTATTTGTCAGTCACCAGGACTACGGGATGAACAACGTCATTCCACTGCTTCATGTCCTGGAGCAGATGGTGGTAACAATGGCTGGTGAGAGGACAGGAGATGTGGTGCCTAGATCTCACAGCCACATGAGCGCTGTGGGGGCTGAACTGGAAGAGGAAAAGGAGGGGGAGGAGGACATTCGAGCACAGGCAATGTGTAGTTAAATGGGTGGTTTTTCTACTCAGCAGACAGGAGAGGAGGAGCAGAAGCAGCCAAAGGAGCTGCAGGGTGATGAGGAAGATGAGACAGAGGACCCAGACACACAGTGGCAGTATGTAGTGGAGATGGAGGCAGGGAGTCCCTCTGAGTCACTTGCAGAAATGGCCCGATACATGCTCGCTTGCTTGCGTAGTGACAGCCGAATTGTCACCGTTCGGCAGAGGCATGACTTCTGGCTCTCCACCTTGTTGGACCCTCGCTACCGGTCCAAAATGGGTGCCTTTTTTACACCCACTTAAAGGGAGGACAAACTGAACTACTACAGAGACATCCTATGTAGTCAATTGGCCACTGCCTATCTGCGCCATCGTCCATCCTCTCGCAGGTCTGACCGGGGGGGCCCTCTGCGCTCATGTTTCACTGCCATGGCTGCTGTGGAGTGGTGTGGTGGCAGGAGCATTACCAGCTCCATCATCAGCAGCCTGAGTCTACAGTCGCTGATGAGTAGCTTTCTTCACCCGCATAGTGAAGAAACTACTCACCAGCAGCAACAGGTAGACCTGGAGCAGGACCTAAACCAGCAGGTGGTGGCATACTTGGACAGTATCCTGCAAACCCACATTGAAGATCCGCTGGACTACTGAGCAGCCAAACTGGATTTGTGGCCGCAACTAGCAGAGTTTGGCCTGTCCTGCCCAGCCAGTAGTGTGGCATCAGAGCGGGTGTTTAGTGCGGAGGGGGCCATAGTTACCCCAAGGAGAACTTGCCTGTCCACCCAAAATTTGAAGAGACTGACCTTTGTCAAGATGAATCAGGCGTGGATCAGCCAGGATGCATCTGATTATATCATCCACGCCGCCTCACCCAAACCTTAAAAAAAGAGACTGGTTTCTTCTGGCTAGCTGCCTCAGCTACTACTCTGATGCTGCCACCCACCTGATTCCACACATCTGATGCCAAGTGCTCCTTATTTCACTCACCTTCGTCAGCGGGTACTGGTATTGAAACCCACCGCTCCACTCTGTCTCCGGGTCACTTTGTGGTCTCCTGATGCTACTGCTGTCGCCACCTCCAGGCTCGGTCATTGTGTCACTCTGTGGCCTCCTCCTGATGCTGCTGCCATCACCTCCACACTCTGTCATTGGGACACTCTGTGGTCTCCTCATGCTGCCGCCACCTCCAGACTCGGTCATTGTGCCACTCGGTGGCCTCCTCATACTGCTGCCAACTCCAGACTCATCATCATTTATTTGACCTTGTAGGCCTGTATGGTCCTATCAGAATTGGCTTATGATTTGGTAGCCAAAAGCAGGAGTGGGTACAAAACACAGAAGACATGCAAATATTCCATTCACGTGTCATCTCTGTTGTAGATCCACACCTGTTTGGCATTAGCAATACTGATAGATTATTGAGCAAATGCTGACCGAGTGACAGCGTATGCTCCACAGATAGGATCCGTTTTTTGTGGGTTATTGTTCTGACAAATCAGAGGAAGGGCAAATTAATCTGTGATGTCAACACAAACTTATTGCTGACACCCTCTACACTCTGTCAGGGGGGCTCTACTTGTATAAGCGTTTAATAGAACAGGTTCTGTAGACATCTATGTGGAATCAGATAACGACGGTGTAAAAGGAGTGTGCTTCTTCTTGGCGCTAACCTGTAAGGCTGAGTTCATACTTGAGTTATTTGGTCAGTTTTGGCCCCGTGACTGCCCAAATATGGTTGTGTGAAGTGATTCTAAGAGCGACGCCTGTCATCTGCATGTCATACGGACTCATACACACCACTATAAAGGCTCTCTGCAGCCAGGAAATAGACGTTTTTTAACTTAATTTGCCGGCAAAAAATCCAGATCGAACCGAATATTTCCCCAAAAATTTGGCGGACCGGCGAATTTAATTTTTTAAAAATTCGCTCAACTCTAGTGGTGGTAATCGTGACACCCATAGCCCTGGCATTGGCAGTCGGGAAAGCAACAGTGGCAGTCAGGGAAAACGCAGAGCAGGGTAGTGGGGCCCAAGAGCTCACCATGATATCTCAGTCTGATAAAAGCAGCTGATTGAGTGAGGACTAGAGATGTCCCGAACTATTTGCCGGCGAACATCGCTTGTTCGCGTTCTCCGCGGCGGGCGAACATATGCGATGTTCGGTCCGCCCCCTATAAGTCATCATTGAGAAAACTTTGACCCTGTACCTCACAGTCAGCAGACACATTCCAGCCAATCAGCATACCCTCCCTCCCAGACCCTCCCACCTCCTATCAAAAAGCAAGGACAGCATCCATCTTAGATTCATTCTGAAGCTGCAGTGTTAGTGAGAGCAGGGATAGTGCTGCTGCTGCTGAATTAATAGGGAAATCGTTAGCTAGGCCAGTGTTCTGTGTCTACTCCAGTCCTCAAAGACTCATTTGATCTGCTGTAAAGACAGCGTCCTGACAGCACCCCAAAAAGCCATTTTCTGTTTTTTTTATATACAGTACAGACCAAATGTTTCGATACACCTTCTCATTCAAAGAGTTTTCTTTATTTTCATGACTATGAAAATTGTAGATTCACACTGAAGGCATCAAAACTATGAATTAACACATGTGGAAATATATACATAACAAACAAGTGTGAAACAACTGAAAATATGTTATATTCTAGGTTCTTCAAAGTAGCCACCTTTTGCTTTGATTACTGCTTTGCACACTCTTGGCATTCTCTTGATGAGCTTCAAGAGGTAGTCCGCTGAAATGGTTTTCACTTCACAGGTGTGCCCTGTCAGGTTTAATAAGTGGGATTTCTTGCCTTTATAAATGGGGTTGGGACCATCAGTTGCGTTGAGGAGAAGTCAGGTGAATACACAGCTGATAGTCCTACTGAATAGACTGTTAGAATTTGTAGCTAAGTAAAGAAAAACGAGTGGCCATCATTACTTTAAGAAATGAAGGTCAGTCAGCCGAAAAATTGGGAAAACTTTGAAAGTAAGGGCTATTTGACCATGAAGGAGAGTGATGGGGTGCTGCGCCAGATGACCTGGCCTCCACAGTCACCAGACCTGAACCCAATTGAGATGGTTTGGGGTGAGCTGGACCGCAGAGTGAAGGCAAAAGGGCCAACAAGTGCTAAGCATCTCTGGGAACTCCTTCAAGACTGTTGGAAGATCATTTCAGGGGACTACCTCTTGAAGCTCATCAAGAGAATGGCAAGAGTGTGCAAAGCAGTAATCAAAGCAAAAGGTGGCTACTTTGAAGAACCTAGAATATGACATATTTTCAGTTGTTTCACACTTGTTTATTATATATATAATTCCACATGTGTTAATTCAGGCATCCTCAAACTGCGTCCCTCCAGCTGTTGCGAAACAACTCCCAGCATGCCCGAACAGCCTACAGGTATCAGCCTACAGCAGGGCATTGTGGGAGTTGTAGTTTTACAACAGCTGGAGGGCCGCAGTTTGAGGATGCCTGTGTTAATTCATAGTTTTGATGCCTTCATAGTCATGAAAATAAAGAAAACTCTTTGAATGAGAAGGTGTGTCCAAACTTTTGTTCTGTACTGTATATATTGCAGTTGCCTGCCATATGTACTGTGCCCACTGCTAGTGCCCGCCACCACTCATATCTGTTGGCACAGTAGCTTGCAGATAAAAAAGTAATACAATTTTTTTCTCTGTAATATAATTGCAGTTGCCTGCCAGTGTGCGTCAGGCCCACAGAGTGTACTGTGCCCACTGCCAGTGCCCACCACTCATATCTGTTGGCACAGTAGCTTCCAGATAAAAAAGTAATACATTTTTTTTTGTCTGTAATATAATTGCAGTGGCCTGCCAGTGTGTGTCAGGCCCACAGACTGTACTGTGCCCACTGCCCACCACTCATATCGGGTGGCACAGTACCTTGCACGCATAGTACCACTAATATAAAAAAAAATGACCGGCAGAGGCAGGCCACCCCGCAGGGGCCGTCGTGGTCGTGGTGCTGTGATTTCCTTTGGCCCTAGAATAATGCCCAGTGTTCAGAGGCCACGTACACTGAACTCGAAAGGTTCTGAGGACATAGTTGACTGGCTAACACAGGACACCCAATCTTCTACAGCTTCCGCTCGGAACCTTGACGCACCATCCTCCTCCAGCTCAGCTTCAGGCACCTCTCAAGTTACCACTCACCCGCCTGCCGCAACCACCAACACTAGCACCACAGCCGCTTCACTTGATCTATCAGAGGAGTTATTTACACATCAGTTGGAAGAAATGAGTGATGCGCAACCATTATTGCCAGAGGATGTAGATAACAGGGATTATGTCTCAGTTAGGCAGCATTACACACATGGACGTACGGTGTGATGATGATGATGTTGTACCCGCTGCTGCTTCCTATGCTGAGTTGTCAGATACAAGTGAAGCGGTTGATGATGACGATGTGTCCGTGGATGTCACGTGGGTGCCCGCTCGAAGAGAAGAACGGGGGGAAAGTTCAGATGGGGAGACAGAGAGGAGGAGGAGACTAGTTGGAAGCAGGGGGAGCAAGGAGCTAGTGGCACAGACAGCATGTATCGGCACCCGGGGTCAGCCAGACAGCACGCCAATCAACACATGCTGTTGCCACCACCAGAATGCCATCATTGCAAAGCTCAGCAGTGTGGCATTTTTTTTGTGTGTCTGCCTCTAATAACAGCGATGCCATTTGCAACCTGTGCCAAAAGAAACTGAGTTGTGGGAAGTCCAACACCCACCTAGGTACAACTGCTTTGCGAAGGCACATGATCTCACATCACAAACGCCTATGGGATCAACACATGATGAGTACAAGCAGCACACAAACTCAAAGCCACCATCCTCCTCCTGGTCCAGCATCTTCAGCCACGTCAACCACTGCTGTCCTCCTTGCCCCCTCTCAACCACCCGCCACTCTGCCTCTCACCTTCAGCAGTTCCTGCTCATCTGCCCACAGTCAGGTGTCTGTCAAGGAAATGTTTGAGCGTAAGAAGCCAATGTCACAGAGTCACCCCCTTGCCCAGCGTCTGACACCTGGCTTGTCGGAACTCTTAGCCCGCCAGCTTTTACCATACAAGCTGGTGGAGTCTGGGGCCTTCAAAAAAGATTGTAGCTATTGGGACACAACAGTGGAAGGTACCCGGCCGAATTTTTTTTTCACAAAAGGCAATCCCCAACCTGTACTCTATTGTGGAAAAGGAAGTCATGGCATGTCTGGCACACAGTGTTGGGGCAAGGGTCCATCTGACCACTGATACCTGGTCTGCAAAGCACGGTCAGGGCAGGTATATCACGCACACTGCGCATTGGGTAAACCTGCTGACGGCTGCCAAGCATGGAATGCGTGGCTCTGCAGAGGAGTTGGTGACACTGCCACGACTTGCAGGCAGGCCTGCTGCCACCTCCTCTACTCCTCCTACTCCATCCTCTTTGCTAACCTCCTCGGCTGAGTGCTCTCCCCTGCTGCGTCTTGCTCCACATCAACTGCACCCCCCCAGCTCCCCAGGGGCTATTCCACATCCCGGATACAACAGTGTCATGCCATCTTGGGGTTGACTTGCCTGAAAGCAGAAAGTCACACTGGACCAGCACTCCTGTCCACCCTGAACGCACAGGTGGATCAGTGGCTGACTCCGCACCAACTGGAAAGTGGTGTGTGACAACGGAAGCAATTTGTTGGCGGCATTGAATTTGGGCAAGTTGACACATGCATGGCACATGTGTTGAATCTGATCGTACAACGCTTTGTGCATAATTACCTAGGCTTACAGGATGTCCTCAAGCAGGCCAGGAAGGTGTGTGGCCATTTCAGGCATTCCTACACGCCCATGGTGCACTTTTCCGATATTCAGCGGCGAAACAACATGCCAGTGAGGCGCATGATTTGCGACAGCCCGACACGTTGGAATTCAACACTCCTAATGTTCGACCGCCTGCTCCAACAAGAAAAAGCCGTCAACAAGTATTTGTATGACAGAGGTGCTAGGACAGCCTCTGCGGAGCTGGGTATTTTTTTGCCACGTTACTGGACGCTCATGCGCAATGCCTGTAGGCTCATGTGTCCTTTTGAGGAGGTGACAAACCTAGTCAGTCGCACCGAAGGCACCATCAGCGACATCATCCCATTTGTTTTCTTCCTGGAGCGTGCCCTGTGAAGAGTGCTGGATCAGGCCATAGATGAGCGTGAAGAGGAAGAGGAAGAGTTGTGGTCACCATCACCACCAGAAACAGCCTTATCAGCATCGCTTGCTGGACCTGCGGCAACGCTGGAAGAGGAGTCTGAGGAAGAGGAGTCAGAGGAATGTGGCTTTGAGGAGGAGGAATACCAACCACAGCAGGCATCCCAGGGTGCTCGTTGTCACCTATCTGGGACCCGTGGTGTTGTACGTGGCTGGGGGGGAAGAACAGACCTTCAATGAGATCAGTGAGGACGAGGAACGGGACATGAGTAGCTCGGCATCCAACCTTGTGCAAATGGGGTCTTTCACGCTGTCATGCCTGTTGAGGGACCCTTGTATAAAAAGGCTTAAGGAGAACGACCTGTACTGGGAGGCCACGCTACTAGACCCCCGGTATAAGCAGAAAGTGCCTGAAATGTTACCGAATTACCGGAAGTCGGAAAGGATGAAGCAGTTCCAAAACAAGTTAAAAATTATGCTTTACACAGCGTATAAGGGTGATGTCACAGCACAACAGGAATCTACGCTTTACAGACGTGTTGTTGATGGAGACATGTGGAGCTTTTTAAGTCCTACGCATCGCCACAGCCCTTCGGGGTCCACCCTCAGAGAACAACTCGAGCGACAGGTAGCAGACTACCTCGCCTTAACTGCAGATATCGACACTTGAGGAGCGATGAACCCCTTGACTACTGGGTGTGCAGGCTTGACCTGTGGCCTGAGCTATCCCAATTTGCGATAGAACTTCTGGCCTGCCCCTCCTCAAGTGTCCTGTCAGAAAGGACCTTCAGCGCAGCAGGAGGTATTGTCACTGAGAAGAGAAGTCGCCTAGGTCAAAAAAGTCTAGATTACCTCACCTTTATTAAGATGAATGAGGCATGGATCCCGAAGGGACTGACAGTGGGGGATGCATTTGACTAAAAAAGGCCTGATGAGATGCCTTGGGCTAAAAATGGTCCACATGCTGCTGTATTTAATCTCTGCATGCCGGATGACTTGCGTGACTTTTACGCCACCAACTAGGGTTCAAGCCGCAATGTTTTAGTGCACTTTCTGCCTGAAAAACAGCAGCGGCTGCAACAATACCAAATTTTTCAGGCATGTGTACATGCCTAATTTTTCTGGCCTCTGGTGCTGCACTGTGGCTGCAAAAACAAAACAAAAAAAAAGGCACATACATGTGTCAATTCCCCTTCGTGATCGTTACCTTGTTGTGGTGAAGGGACTTGCGTATCACAATGAAGCGATCACCTCTATGAGTGTGTTGGCAATGGCAATGTTGGCACACCCCAGATGATAAGTTCGTTGCTTCATTGTGAACAGACCAAAAGCGATCGGCTGGATAATTTTGCATAGAAAAAACATAAATTTTCTTTGTGATCATCTAAGGTGATCATTAAAGCCTACTAGGCCAACAATGGGCCCACACTGCAGAACCATTGTTTTCTGGGTCACTTAACTGTCACTGAACTACCTCAGCACGACCATAGGCTTTGAAAAACCGCCATCGCCTGCAATCTCCCAAACGTGCGCACGAGCACAGTCATCACTACACCAAGATTGACGCATTGAGGAATAAAATTTATGTTATGAGTGTTTCAACTATTGACAACTCTTTGCGGTTGTCTACAATTTATTCGATACACGTCCCCTGATAGGGGACGTAACAGGGATTAAACTGATAAGAATAGTACTACTTAACACACCACTCATATAGGGTGGCACAGTACATTGCACAGCGCACGCGCAGTGCCCCAAATTGGAAGTAAGCGGACCAACCAAGCATCTTTTTCCATCTCCTGGTTTTTAAAATCTATTCCATACACTGGCCCCTGATAGGGGACGTAACAGGGATTAAACTGATCGGAATAGTACTACTTAACATACCACTCATATAGGGTAGCACAGTGCATTGCACGGCGCACGCGCAGTGCCCCAAATTGGAAGTAAGAGGACCGACCAAGCATCTTTTTCCATCTCCTGGTTCCTAAAATCTATTCCATACACCGGCCCCTGATAGGGGACAAAACAGAGATTAAACTGGTAAGAACAGATTTTTTTTTCATAAAATAAAAGAGGATAGGCTCTGCGGAGCTGGGTATTTTTTGGCCGCGTTACTGAACGCTCATGCACAATGGCTGTAGGCTCATGCGTCCTTTTGCGGAGGTGACAAACCTGGTCAGTCAAACCCAAGGCAACATCATCGACCTCATCCCATATGCGTTTTTTCTGGAGCGTGCCCTGCGAAGAGTGCTGGATCAGGCCGTAGATGAGCATGAAGAGGAAGAGTTGTGGTCACCATCACCACCAGAAGCAGCCTTGTCGTCGTCGATTGCTGGACCTGCGGCAACGCAGAGAGAGGAGTCTGAAGAAGAGGAGTCAGAGGAGGAAGGTGGCTGTGAGGAGGTGGAAGACCAACCACAGCAGGTGTCCCAGGGGGCTTGTTGTCACCTTTCGGGGACCCTTGGTGTTGTACGTGGCTGGGTGGAGGAAGAGACCTTCAATGACGTCAGTGAGGACAAGGAACGGGACATGGCTAGCTTGGTATCCAACCTTGTGCAAATGGGGAGTTTGCGTTTGTGCAAATGGACTGTTTGCGGTTGTTTGCGGTGCGTTAAATGGGGAGTTTGGTCTGTCACTGTGAAGCGGGCGTAACCTTTACACTACCCTATCATACCTTATGTTTTAAAGCATGTTATTCCAAACAATTTAGGAATGTTAGGTGATTTATGCCCTTTATGGATTAAAACCCGACTCTGCGTCAACTACGTAATTTTCCATGGACGTTTTGCCATGGATCCCCCTCCGGCATGCCACAGTCCAGGTGTTAGTCCCCTTTGAAACAACTTTTCCATCACTATTGTGGCCAGAAAGAGTCCCTGTGGGTTTTAAAATTCGCATGCCTATTGAAGTCTATGGCGGTTCGCCCGGTTCACCCGTTCGCGAACATTTGGGGAAATTCGCGTTCGCCGTTCGCGAATGGAAAATTTTATGTTCGCTACATCTCTAGTGAGGACTCCAATGATTTTGTACTCGACAGGACTTTGGAGCTGGATCAGGGTGCTGAGGAGGACGCAACATCAGTGTAGAAGGACGGTGGTGGCAGAAATAAAGAGCACACACCACGTACTTCCCAAAGAACTGCCAGGGCCACGTCTGCTTTGGGAGCTGGTGAGGCCTCAGACACTGTGGCTGGGTTAGGCCCAAAACTTCCCGGAGTCTTAACAGGAGAAGAATAAGGTTAAGATGATGACAGACTTTGTTTTGCTTGGGAATGTGGATTCGCTGCCCGATTGGCAATGCTGGCCAGTTGTATTTTCCCAAAGTATCCGGTGATGCAACCTCAAGTGCTGCAATAGACCTCTGGTACGTATAATTACAAAAATGTGTCAGAGCTAAGCCCAACTTGGCTACCTTTAGCTCTGTGTGTTCGAGCAACTCCTGCATTGCGATTTTTCTTCACAAGGGTGGCATACAAAACCACAACGGTGTGCAAGATCTGCAGGATTAAAATAAGTTGTGGTCGTTCAAACAGAATTATAGGTACCAGAGGTCTATTGCAGCAAATGAGGCGACATCACCGGATACTTTGGCAAAATACAACTGGAGATCTTGCACACTGTTGTGGTTTTGTATGCCACCCTTGTGGAGAAAAAGCACAATGCAGGAGTTGCGCGCACACACAGAGCTAAAGGTAGCCAAGTTGGGCTTAGCTCCGACACATTTTTGTAATTATACGTACCAGAGGTCTATTGCAGCACTTGAGGTTGCATCACCGGATACTTTGGGAAAATACAACTGGCCAGCATTGCCAATCGGGCAGCGAATCTACATTCCCAAGCAAAACAGAGTCTGTCATCATCTTAACCTTATTCTTCTCCTGTTAAGACTCCTCCTTCTCCTCCGCTACATCGTGAGACATCTATAACGGAATTAGAAAACTTTTCTCCACCAGCAATTAGCTTGTCTACACATGACATGTTATGAACCCCCACCTGGCCATGTGTTTGGCGGTGCAATCGCTGGCAGAGAATGCAGGACACTCCTTGTAAATCTTGCTGTGGGGCAATGTGCACTCCATGATGGACATCTGAAGCAGCTGTTACAGGCAGGGACAGTATGTGTCTTTCACGGTCCACTGGGTCAATGTTTTTTGTTACAGTGGAGAGGCAACACCCAAGCAACATGTCCACATCTTTTTGACCCCCTCCCACCATATTATGGGTCTGGCTCCCACAGCCAGGCATTTATATGCCTCCTCCACCTCCTCCTTCATGGACATAGTCACATTGTCTACCCCAGGAGGCCCAGCCATCGTAAACCACCACTACTCCTATCAGTGCCACAACTACCAATCCTCTCTTACCTGATCTCCCTCCTGGGGTTTGCTGCACCTGCACCAGCACTAAATTTATCCTCCACACTGACCCAACTGGCTTATGCCTTTAGGATTAGTAAATCTGGGCTACTGTATTTAATATTTTAGAAGAAAGACATTATTTATAATGTATGATGAATCATGTTAAAGTAAGCCAAAGAAATCTACTGTGTGGCAGATTTGCTTTTTTTGTTTTCTGTGCATCCAACCATTCCAAGATCTAAAGGTAAAACATTTACATTAAATACAACTATAGTATATGCAGTGACCTAGTGGTTCACTGCTAAAAGGTTAATGCCATAATTAGTGTTCAGTGAATCCAAGTTCATGAAGTGGACTTCGATACGAATTTCAGGAAAAATTTGATTTGCTATAAAGCAGAGTTTCCTGATGCTTTGTGGTAACAAATCTATTTTCCCTGAAATGGCAGCCATCTTGCTTGAAGATCACGTTCAAAATCTTACTTGCTGTGACTTATAATGTCACCACACCTGCTGACGTGATTACGTCATCATGCACCACACAAGATTTTGGGCTGGATCTTCAAGCAAGATGGCCGCGGCAGCCTCTTTGCGCTCACATGGATGAGGTAAGTATGATTTACTTTTTTTTGTTGATCAACCCCTGAAAGGCCTTAATATTCATCTCAGATGTCACGATCAGTGATAAATGCGGCATCTGAGAAGTTCAATAACGGGGGGCGATTTTCACCTTCCTGACAGAGCCTAATTTTGCAAATCTGACATCTTACTTTATGTTGTAATAACTTTGAAATGCTTTTACTTATCTAAGTGCTTCTGCAATTGTTTTTTCACTGTAGTTCAAGCTAGTGATAAATTTGGGTTCATATGTTTTACCTTAAAAAAAATCCAAAATTTAAAGAAAATTTTAAAAAAATAGCAACCATAGTGCTTTTGACGGTTTTAGATTTAGCTTGAATGGATTTTGAGCACTATGTCACAATTGAAGAGAATCTTGGGTACCTCTAGAGTGGAAACCCCAAAAAAGTAGCCTAATTTTTTTTCACAAGTGGTAACTGGAGAAAAAGCACCCTCAAAATGGTTGCCCATTTTCTCTTGAATACAGAAACACGGCATTTGTGGCAGGGCTCAGAAGGGAAGGAGAGCTATGTGGCTTTTGGAGGGCAAAGTTTGTCGGAATGGTTTACAGGTGCCATGTCGCATTTCAAGAAACCCTGAGGTACCCCTAGAGTGGAAACCCCCCCCCCCAACAGTGACCACATTACTTTACACTTACATATTTTCTAATAAAATGTGTGGTCATAAACTACTGTACACAGCAGATGGCAAAAAGTGAAAATCGCAATGTTTCCATAGATATGCCATTTCACCCTACATATGGTCCTATTCTTGAAAGTGCCTGAAAGTATGAGAGGGGTGAAACCATTTTCGAAACTACACCCCTGAAGGCATTTATTAAAGGGTGGAGTGAGCATTTATTTTGATGCCACAGGTATTTTTAAGAAATGAATGTGTAGTGGTTCATGTAAATTAAAATTACAATATTTCGACTTATATGGCATTTTAGTGCCCAATATGCTGTGGCCATCTGATGCCACCTGAGATTCACATCACACCACTCAAATTGTTAGGCAGGTTCTACTTGGTAAGGAAATGCCATAAATGTGGATGTACACTGCTGTATGGGCACATGGCAGGGTTAAGAAGGGAAGGAGAACCATTAGGCTTTTGGAGAGCGGATTGGTAGGATGGTTTGTAAGTGCTTCCTCACATTTGCTGAGACCCTGAGGTGCCCATACAGTAGACACCCCCAATGAATGACACCATTTTGGAAACAATGCCCCTCAAGGTATTTATCTTAAGGTGAAGTGAGCATTTTGACGCAATAGGTATTTTGTGGAACTTAATGAGCAGGGCACTGTGCAAAATGAAAACTGCAAGTTTTCCACAGATATGGCATTTTAGTGTCCAATATTTTGTACCTAGCTGATGCCATCTTAGATTCACACAAAAACATTGTAAGGCAGGTTTTACTGCATACGGAAATGCCATAAATGTGGATGTAATCTGCTGTTTCAGTATGCAGCAGGTTTAAGAAATGAAAGACCACTTTTGGCTTTTGCAGCATAGATTTTGTTGGATTGGTTTACGGTGCCATGTTGCTTTCGAACAGCCTATGGAGTATCACAGGTATGCTCAAGCTGCGGCCCTCCAGCTGTTACAAAACTACAACTCCCATCATTCCCTAACAGCCTACAGCTATCATCCTACAGAAGGGCATCGTGGGAGTTGTAGTTTTACAACAGCTGGAGGGCCGCAGGATGAGCATCCCTGGGGTAGCAGAACAGCAATTTTCTGAGAACCATACTTTTTTTTTATTTTTCTCTTGATGAAGCTGTGTGAAAGTAAATTTTTTGCAATATGAGTTGCCATTATCATTGGTACTATACTATTTTGATGTACATATGAATTTTTATTTTAGCTTTTAGGAAGCTTTTTGGGTTTTGTTTTTCTGGGGTACACTGTGCAGGGAAAATTACATTTTAACTTAATTCTGACGGTCAATACAGATACAGCGATACACATTTTTTCATTTGTATGTGTAAATACATTTCTGTGTTGCCATTTTCTGAGAGACATATATATATATATATATATATATATATATATTTTTTTTTTTTTTTTCTGGCAATAGTCATGTGTGAGGGCTTGTTTTTTGCGGGATGACTTGGCGTTTTCATTGGTACCATTTTGTTAATTTAATATCATGCTTTTTTGGGAGGGAGGTGACCGAAAAATAACTGTTCTGCAATAGTTATTTTTTATTTTTATGGCGTTCACCTAATGAAGTAGATCATGTGATACTTTTATAGAGCAGGTCATTATGGATGCTAAAGCTATATAAAGGCTTCCATAGCTGGTAGGCCCAAAGGCCATTGTAAAGACTCAGGCTCCCATAGCATCCATCAGCATCCCACAATTGCATCACAGGGATCCGATGGAGTGAAAGAAGGTGCCGATGCCAGCAGTTACAACAGGGGCCTGACTGTCAGTAACAACCAGGCTGCTGCCCTGATCAGGCATGCACAGCTCATATGCCCACCTGATGGCTGCGTTATACATTACGGAGCAATGAAGGAACTCCTTGCCCGCTGTGCCATATATGTACAGATTAAACAAAGACAGGTTACATGAAAGTGCGTGAAGCAACAAATGGTATGAGCCCCTCTAGCGGAAAGCTAACTCAGGAGAAACTGGGAAAACCTATAATCGGACACTGAGACTAATTAGTAGAGTTGAGCGAACACCTGGATGTTCGGTTTCGAGAAGTTCGACCGAACTTCCCGAAAATGTTCGGGTTCGGGATCCGAACTCGACCCGAACTTCGCCCCGAACCCAAACCCCATTGAAGTCAATGGGGACCCGAACTTTTTGGCACTAAAAAGGCTGTAAAATAGCCCAGAAAAGGGCTAGAGGGCTGCAAAAGGCAGCAAAATGTAGGTAAATCCCCTGCAAACAAATATGGATAGGGAAATGAATAATAAAAAATAAAAAAAATTAACCAATATCAATTGGAGAGAGGTCCCATAGCAGAGAATCAGGCTTCATGTCACCCACCACTGGAACACGCCACTGTTCAGATATTTTTAGGCCCCGGAACCCAGACAGAGGAGAGAGGCCCCATAGCAGAGAATCAGGCTTCATGTCATAGCAGAGAATCAGGCTTCATGTCACCCACCACTGGAACCAGGGCCGCTGATAGAAATCATGGGGCCCCGTACAGCATACATGACGGGGCCCCCTTCAGCTCCACCCCCTGATCCCTCCTTCAGCCACACCCCTGGCCCCGCCCTTGGCCCCTCCCCAGACGCCGCCTTCTGTAAGCCCTGTAAGGCTTCATTCAGACGTCCGGATGCGTTTTGCGGATCCGATCCATCTATCAGTGGATCCGTAAAAATCATGCGGACGTCTGAATGGAGCTTTACAGGGGGTTGATCAATGACAGGGGGGTAATCAATGACAGGGGGGTGATCAGGGAGTCTATATGGGGTGATCACCACAGTCATTGATCACGCCCCTGTAAGGCTTCATTCAGACGTCCGGATGCGTTTTGCGGATCCGATCCATCTATCAGTGGATCCGTAAAAATCATGCGGACGTCTGAATGGAGCTTTACAGGGGGGTGATCAATGACAGGGGGGTAATCAATGACAGGGGGGTGATCAGGGAGTCTATATGGGGTGATCAGGGGCTAATAAGGGGTTAATAAGTGACGGGGGGGGTGTAGTGTAGTGTAGTGGTGCTTGGTGCTACTTTACAGAGCTACCTGTGTCCTCTGGTGGTCGATCCAAACAAAGGGGACCACCAGAGGACCAGGTAGCAGGTATATTAGACGCTGTTATCAAAACAGCGTCTAATATACCTGTTAGGGGTTAAAAAAAACACATCTCCAGCCTGCCAGCGAACGATCGCCGCTGGCAGGCTGGAGATCAACTCTCTTACCTTCCGTTCCTGTGAGCGCGCGTTCACAGGAAATCCCGGCTCACGCGAGATGACGCGTATATGCGTCGCTGAGCGCAGGGCTGCCACCTCCGGAACGCGAATCTGCGTACAGCGGTCCGGAGGTGGTTTGGTTATGTCGAGGCTGCCCGGGCCCCCCTGCCAGCCGGGCCCGGTACAACTGGGCCAGCTGTACTGGCCTATCAGCGGCCCTGACTGGAACAGGCCACTGTTCAGATATTTTTAGTCCCCGGAACCCTGACAGAGGAGAGAGGCCCCATAGCAGAGATTCAGGCTTCATGTCGCCCAACACTGGAACAGGCCACTGTTAGATATTTTTAGGCCCCGGCAGCCAGACAGAGGAGAGGTTCATTCAACTTTGGGTTGCTCCGCAATATAATGGTAAAATTAAAAAGGATTGAATGAGGAAGTGCCCTGGAGTACAATAATATATGGTTAAGGGGAGGTAGTTATAAATGTCTAATCTGCACAAGGGATGGACAGGTCCTGTGGGATCCATGCCTGGTTCTTTTTTATGAACGTCAGCTTGTCCACATTGGCTGTAGACAGGCGGCTGCGTTTGTCTGTAATGACGCCCCCCTGCCATGCTGAATACACGTTCAGACAAAACGCTGGCCGCCGGGCAGGCCAGCACCTCCAAGGCATAAAAGGCTAGCTCTGGCCACGTGGACAATTTGGAGACCCAGAAGTTGAATGGGGCCGAAACATCAGTCTGTACGTGGAGGGGTGTGCACACGTACTGTTCCACCATGTTAGTGAAATTTTGCCTCCTGCTAACACGTTCCGTATCAGGTGGTGGTGCAGTTCGCTGTGGCGTGGTAACAAAACTTTTCCACATCTCTGCCATGCTAACCCTGCCCTCAGAGGAGCTGGCCGTGACACAGCTGCGTTGGCCACCTCTTGCTCCTCCTCTGCCTTCCCTCTGAGTCACTTCTAAGAGACTGGCCTGAAAGTGCTAAAAATGACCCCTCTTCCTCCTCCTCCTGGGCCACCTCCTCTTCCATCATCGCCCTAAGTGTTTTCTCCAAGGAGACATAGAAGTGGTATTGTAACGCTGATAACGGCGTCATCGCCACTGGCCATGTTGGTGGAGTACTCGAAACAGCGCAACAGGGCACACAGGTCTCGCATGGAGGCCCAGTCATTGGTGGTGAAGTGGTGCTGTTCCGCAGTGCGACTGACCCGTGCGTGCTGCAGCTGAAACTCCAATA
Organism: Bufo bufo; assembly: GCF_905171765.1. NCBI lineage: Eukaryota > Metazoa > Chordata > Amphibia > Anura > Bufonidae > Bufo > Bufo bufo. The sequence continues at coordinate 491,645,054 of NC_053390.1, read as the reverse complement.
TGGCCTGCTGCTGCTCACACAGTCTGTCCAGCATGTGCAAGGTGGAGTTCCACCTGGTGAGCACGTCGCATATGAGGCGGTGAGCGGGAAGGCCGAAGTTACGCTGTAGCGCAGACAGGCGAGCAGCGGCAGGATGTGAATACCGGAAGCGCGTACAGACGGCCCGCACTTTATGCAGCAGCTCTGACATGTCGGGGTAGTTGTGAATGAACTTCTGCACCACCAAATTCAGCACATGCGCCAGGCAAGGGATGTGCGTCAAACCAGCTAGTCCCAGAGCTGCGACGAGATTTCACCCATTATCGCACACCACCAGGCCGGGCTTGAGGCTCACCGGCAGCAACCACTCGTCGGTCTGTTGTTCAATACCCCGCCACGACTCCTGCGGGTTTGGGGCCTGTCCCCCAAACATATGAGTTTCAGAATGGCCTGCTGACGTTTACCCCGGGCTGTGCTGAAGTTGGTGGTGAAGGTGTGTGGCTGACTGGATGAGCAGGTGGAAGAAGAGGAGGAGGGGGCTACAGGAGGCAAAGAATGTTGCCCTGCGATCTTTGGCGGCGGAAGGACGTGCGCCAAAGAGCTCTCCGCCTGGGGCCCAGCCGCCACTACATTTACCCAGTGTGCAGTTAAGGAGATATAGCGTCCCTGGCCGTGCTTACTGGTCCACGTATCTGTGGTTAGGTGGACCTTGCCACAGATGGCGTTGCGCAGTGCACACTTGATTTTATCGGATACTTGGTTGTGCAGGGAAGGCACGGCTCTCTTGGAGAAGTAGTGGCGGCTGGGAACAACATACTTTGGGACAGCAAGCGACATGAGCTGTTTGAAGTGGTCTGTGTCTACCAGCCTGAATGACAGCATTTCATAGGCCAGTAGTTTAGAAATGCTGGCATTCAGGGCCAGGGATCGAGGGTGGCTAGGTGGGAATTTACGCTTTCTCTCAAATGTTTGTGAGGTGGAGAGCTGAACGCTGCCGTGTGACATGGTGGAGATGCTTGGTGACGGAGGTGGTGGTGTTGGTGATACATCCTCTGTTTGCTGGGCGGCAGATGCCAACGTTCCTCCCGAGGCGGAGGAAGAGGCCGAGGCGGCAGCAGCAGAAGAGGTAGCAGGGGAAGCCTTAGTGAGTTTCTTGTTTTTAAGGTGTTTACTCCACTGCAGTTCATGCTTTGCATGCAGATGCCTGGTCATGCGGGTTGTGCTAAGGTTCAGAACGTTAATGCCTCGCTTCAGGCTCTGATGGCACATCGTGCAAACCACTCGGATCTTGTCGTCAGCACATTGTTTGAAGAACTGCCACGCCAAGGAACTCCTTGAAGCTGCCTTTGGGGTGCTCGGTCCCAGGTGGCGGTGGCCAGTAGCAGGCGAACTCTCTTGGCTGCGGGTGTTCTGCTTTTGCCCCCTGCTCCCTCTTTTGCTACGCTGTTGGCTCGGTCTCACCACTGCCTCTTCCTCCGAACTCTGAAAGTCAGTGGCACGACCTTCATTTCATGTGGGGTCTATGACCTCATCGTCCCCTGCATCGTCTTCCACCCAGTCTTCCTCCCTGACCTCCTGTTCAGTCTGCACACTGCAGAAAGACGCAGCAGTTGGCACCTGTGTTTCATCATCAGAGACGTGCTGAGGTGGTATTCCCATGTCCTCATCATCAGGAAACATAAGTGGTTGTGCGTCAGTGCATTCTATGTCTTCCACCGCTGGGGAAGGGCTAGGTGGATGCCCTTGGGAAACCCTGCCAGCAGAGTCTTCAAACAGCATAAGAGGCTGCTGCATAAGTTGAGGCTCAGACAGTTTCCCTGATATGCATGGGGGTGATGTGACAGACTGATGGGCTTGGTTTTCAGGCACCATCTGTGCGCTTTCTGCAGAAGACTGGGTGGGAGATAATGTGAACGTGCTGGATCCACTGTCGGCCACCCAATTGACTAATGCCTGTACCTGCTCAGGCCTTACCATCCTTAGAACGGCATTGGGCCCCACCAAATATCGCTGTAAATTCTGGCGGCTACTGGGACCTGAGGTAGTTGGTTCACTAGGACGTGTGGCTGTGGCAGAACTGCCACTTCCTCTCCCAGCACCAGAGGGTCCACTAACACCACCACGACCATGTCCGCGTCCCTTACTAGATGTTTTCCTCATTGTTACCGTTCACCACAATAAGAAAAAAATTATTTGGCCCAATATATTGAATTCAATTTCAGGCCTTTTTTTTTTTTTTACAGGCACCTAACACTATCTGGCTATCTATTTAGGTACCGTATTACACTAATACAGGCACAGCAGTAACCACAGATTTAGCTGAATATAAATTGTAGGCCTAGTATTTAGGCCCTGGATGACAGGTATCCCTTTTTACGGACAGAATTAGACTTGGAAATGCACGGTAGCATGTGACGTTATTGAAGATGACCCTATCAGCACCTTCAATGTAATATACCCTTTTACGGATAGATTTAAACTTGGCCTGCTACAGCAGAAACCACTGATTTAGGGAATTGCTAATTTGGGAATTGTATTTAAACCCAGAAAAAAAATATATCCTTTGCCAGACAGTATTACAATTGGCTAGCCACAGCTGAAACACCAGATTTAGGGTACTGCTATTTTGGCAATTGTATTTCACCGCTCAATAAAATAGCAAGCACAGCCAAGCCCCTGATGTAGGATATAGCAAAAAAAAACAAAAACACACTATTGATGGTTAAATGGACTTGGTGGCAGCTTGTGCTGGCGCACCACAAGACACAAAATGGCCGCCGATCACCCCAGAAAAAAGTGACAGAAAAACGCTCTGGGCAACCTAAAAACAATGAGCAATTAACCAGCAGAAGTTGAATGATACACAGCTGTAGATCGATCACTTCAGTAAGTGTTTTTGATGAGTAAATCCCTGGCTAATCTGGCCCTAACAGCAGCAGCTGCATCCTATCCCTACACTGATCAGAGCAGAGTGACGTGCGGCGCTACGTGACTCCAGCTTAAATAGAGGCTGGATCACATGCTGCACTGGCCAATCACAGCCATGCCAATAGTAGGCATGGCTGTGATGGCCTCTTGGGGCAAGTAGTATGACGCTTGTTGATTGTCTGCTTTGCAGCCTTTCAAAAAGCGCCAAGAAAGCACCGAACCCAGACTTTTACGTAAATGTTCGGGTTTGGGTCAGTGTCACGAACACCCCAAAATTCGGTACGAACCCGAACTATACAGTTCGGGTTCGCTCATCGCTACTAATTAGCTATAATAATATACATTTTATTGAGATACATGGTTAAAAAACATATAGTAAGAGATGACAAACATATCAATATCAAAAGTGCGGTACAACCCTGGGAGATATGGGTAAAAGGTATGACCTAAAAAAGAGCCTGGGAAGAGAATATAAAAATGGATCTATTGGGTAAGCATCTGATCAATAAAGTGCAAAAGTGCCATATGAGTAAAGTGCATAAGCAAACCCCATATAAACAGCAAAAATCGCGTCTCTCCCCTACTGAATGACTTGCAGATAGTACATATTGTGGACTGACCGTTAGTCAGAATAATATCTCCACAGGAAGATTGCAAACCCCGATGCCCGTTTCGGTGGAAAGCTTCCTCTGGGGGCACCTGTGCTGTTTATATGGGGTTTGCTTATGCACTTTACTCATATGGCACTTTTGCACTTTATTGATCAGATGCTTACCCAATAGATCCATCTTTATATTCTCTTCCCAGGCTCTTTTTTAGGTCATACCTTTTACCCATATCTCCCAGGGTTGTACCGCACTTTTGATATTGATATGTTTGTCATCTCTTACTATATGTTTTTTAACCATGTATCTGAATAAAATGTATATTATTATAGCTAATTAGTCTCAGTGTCCGATTTATAGGTTTTCCCATATATGTACAGAGCATGACAATTGTTGAGAAAACAGTGTGGCACTGCTATCTTTCCCCTTGATTCCAGTTAAATGTCACTTTTAATGCATGGGGTGTACTGGTGTGCTACCCGATGGTGCTCTGCCCTTCAGTAATGTCATACCAGAAAATGAAAAGAAAATATTCAGGCGGCACTCACCGATCAGTGCAACAGGCTTTTTTAATCCTCAAATGGATCGCTGGGTACATCAAAAGCTGAACACATGAGCAATTGTAACTGATTACATCAGTAGCTGAATGCATCCGTGACTGAATACATCAGGAATCTGAATACATCTATATAGCTGAGTACATAAAAAGCTGGATTCAAAAAGCTGAGTACATATAAGTGTGGCATGGGACGGACTTGCATACAGGCATGCAGTTCGGCCAGATGAAGCGCTGACGCGCGAAACGGCTGTCGTTGAATTTCAACCACTGCATGCCTGTATGTAAGTCCATCCCATGCCACACTTATATGTACTCAGCTTTTTGAATCCAGCTTTTTATGTACTCAGCTATATACATGTACCCAGCTTTCTGATGTATTCAGCCTTGGATGTATTCAGCTTCCTGATGTATTCAGTCACGGATGCATTCAGCTACTGATGTAATCAGTTACAATTGCTCATGTGTTCAGCTTTTGATGTACCCAGCAATCCATTTGAGGATTAAAAATACTTCAATTACTCTTACCGGTAATATGTTTTCCATGAGCCCATGACAGCACCTGTGAGAGATCCTCCTCCTTCCGGACAGGAAACAGGAACTTCCCAGATCTTTATATTGGTCCCATGCCTTCCACCTTCAGTATTTGACAAGATTCCTGGGACCAGCAACGCACCTATATATAGTGAAAACTAACAACATAGGCGAGAAAACATAATAGAAAAAAACTCTGCACCAAATATATGCCAGGCATATCTCTTCTTTGGCACCATACTAAAGAGTAAATTTCTCTCTCTCTTTTTTTTTTTTTTTTTTTTTTTCATCATCATTCTTTATAAATAAAAATCTTATTATTATTTTTTTTTTTTTTAAATAAGGGAGGGAATTATGTAGGTGCTGTCATGGGCTCATGGAAAACATATTACCGGTAAGAGTAATTGAAGTATTTCCATTACGCCCCATGACAGCACCTGTGAGAGACTAGACTAGATAACTATTAGGGAGGGACTACAGCCTGCAGCACCTTTCTCCCAAAAGACATATCCTGCACAGATGAAAGGTCCAACCTGTAGTGCTTGTAAAACGTAGAGGGGGAACTCCACGTTGCAGCCCTACAGATCTGTTCTATGGTAGCACACCCTTTTTCTGCCCAGGAAGAGGCTACTGCCCTAGTAGAATGGGCTGAAAAATCTGAAGGGACCTGACACTCTGATAGTGAATATGCCAAACCTATCGCTCTCTTGATCCATCTGGCTAAGGTACGGCTTGTAACCTTTGAGCCCCTGTTCTGACCCTAAAAAAGTGAACAAAGAGTTGCGGGGTTTTTCTAAAGTCCTTCGTAGACTCTAAATACGCACAGACACACCTTCTAACGTCTAAAGTATGAAAGGATCTTTCTCCCTCATTCTTTGGGTCCTGACAAAAGGAAGGGAGAACTATCTCCTGAGACTTATGGAATACAGACACTACTTTGGGCAGGAATGCAGGGTCTGGTTTGAAAACAATCCTATCCTCCAGAATCTGAGTATATGGTGGGGAAGAGGACAAGGCGGACAGCTCTCCTACTCGTCTGGCAGATGTAATGGCCACTAAAAATACGGTCTTATAGGATAACATCTTTAAGGGGATGTCCCCCAGAGGCTCAAACGGAGCCTTGGTAAGAGCAGAAAGAACCAGGTTAAGGTCCCAGGGGGCTGACTTAGATTTAACTATAGGACATAGTCTAGAGGACCCCCTAATGAACCTTTTGACCCAAGGATGAGTAGCCAATCGAAAGTCAAACAGGACACTCAGTGCTGAGACCTGCACCTTGAGAGTGCTGGGTTTAAGCTTTTTGTTAAGGCCTTCCTGCAAAAAGTTCAAAATTAACGGGATGTTGGGTGAGCTCAAGTCTAAGCCTGGACCTGCAAACCGAAGGAAGGTTTTCCATACTCTCAGATAGATTTCGGAGGTGACTTTTTTCCTACTAGCTAGGAGAGTCCCGATGACCTGTTCTGATAGGCCTCTAGACCTGAAGAATGTCCTCTCAAAATCCAAGCCGTCAGGTGGAGGTTCTTGACTTCCGGATGATGTAGAGGACCCTGATATAATAGGTCCTGTCTTTCTGGAAGCACCCAAGGATCGGCTATTGATAGTCTCCTCAACCAAGCAAACCAGACTCTTCTTGGCCAGAATGGTGCTATTAGTATCACCGTCGCCTGCTCCCCCCTGATCTTCTGGATCACTCTGGGCAATAGGCTGATGGGAGGAAACGCATAGACTAGGCCCTTCCCCCACGACTGTGAGAGCGCATCTGTGCCTATCGACTGATCCTCCCTGCTGAGAGAAAATAACTTTTTGCACTTTTTGTTTTCCACTGAGGCGAATAGATCTATCGTAGGGGATCCCCATAGGGCCTGTATTTGGTGAAACACTTCCTGATTTAGACACCAATTCGCCTGACTGAATCTGTGTCTGCTGAGAAAGTCCGCCTGGTGATTCTCTGAGCCTTTCAGGTGCACCGCTGAGAGAGACAGAACTTTCCTCTGTATTAACAAGAAAATCCTGGATGCCAGCTCCATTAGTTGATAGGATCTTGTCCCCCCTTGTTTGTTTATATAAGCCACCACCGAGGCGTTGTCTGATAGGATCCTGACATGCTTTTGGGACAAAAAAGGGAGACTTTTCTCTAGTGTGCACAGGACTGCTCTTAACTCCCTGGCATTTTGGGACTGAGCACTCTGGTCTCTTGACCAAGGACCTTGGAAAAACCCCAAAACTGAATGGGCCCCCCATCCCCAAGGGCTTGCGTCGGTGGTTATTATCAAGGGATCGTGTCTCACCCACTCTACCCCCCGACCGAGATTCGAAGCCTTTAGCCACCAAGCTAGGGACCGGGTTACTGAACCCGGGACCACAATCTTGTGATCCAGGGATAGCGACCTCCCATCCCATTTGGATAGAATGAGCCGTTGCAGTATTCTGGACCTGAATTGGGCCCATCTCACAGCCGGAATACAAGCCGTCATCAGACCCAGAATAGACATAGCTTTTCTTAAGGGGACTTCCTTGACCTTGCTGAAAGACCTGATCTTCTGCTGAATCCCCTCCTTCTTGTCTGCTGGAAGATAAGATTTCTGAGTCTGAGAGTCTAACAGGATGCCGAGGAAAACGCATCTGGATGTTGGAATCAGGGATGATTTGTCCCAATTTATTAACCAGCCCAGGTTCATCAGGATCCCCAGGACCTTCTGTATGTGAGATTTCAACTGCTCTGGGGACTGCCCTACCAAGAGAAGGTCGTCCAGGTATGAGACTATAATGATGTCCGACCTCCTTACTTCTGCCATTACCTCCGCCATCAGCTTTGTGAAGAGCCTCGGCGCCTGTGATACCCCAAAAGGAAGTGCTCTGAACTGTAAATGGACGATTGATTCCCCCATCTTTACTGCCACCCTCAGGTATTTTTGGGATCACGCAGTTGGGAAACAGATGGAGGACCGTGGAGGAGATGGACTCCATCCTGAATTTCTGGTAGGACAGATACTGGTTGAGACCTTTTAAATTTATAATCAGTCTGAACGTACCGTTGGGCTTGGGGACCAGAAATAGGGTTAAATAGAAACCCTCTCCTTGTTCGTCCTTGGGGACTGGGACAAGGACTGCCTTTTCCAGGAGGTTGTTTATTTCCTCCGAAAGTGCCACCTGTTTTGGAGAATTTTGATTTAAAGAAGTAACTTTGAATGTCCTGGGTGGTAGTCTCTTGAAGTCTAGGCGATAGCCTTCCTTTATAATATCCTTTACCCAGGCGCTTGCGGTAATATTTCGCCAGGCTGGAAAAAATAAAGAAAGACGACCGTCCACCTGGGGTCTGGCGTCATTGTTGAGTGGAACTTGATGTTTGAGGTCTGGGTTTAAACAGGACACTTTTTGATTTATCAGATCTCTACTCCCTCCTTTTCTTTGGATCCCCAAAAGCCTTCCTTCTTTCATTATTCCGAAATGGCTTCCCCTGTTTAGGAAAGGACGGTGCTGGAAATCCTTTCTTCTTATCGGATGCCTTATCTAAAATGTCATCTAAGGCTGATCCAAATAAAAAATCTCCTTGGCAAGGTAAGGCGCAAAGCTTAGATTTTGAAGCTACGTCGCCCTTCCACCCTTTCAACCATAACGACCTTCTGGCTGAATTGGATAGAGCAGCCGCCCTAGCGGAAAGCCTCAATGCGTCAGCGGAGGCATCAGAAATAAAGTTCACTGCCCTGGACATAGTTGGTATTGCCTCAAGCAACTGATCCCTAGGAGTCTTATTCTCTATATGAGACTCTAATTCCTCCAACCAGAGCTTTAATGACCTAGCCACCGAGGTAGTTGCTATATTTGGCTTAAAGGCAGAGGTGGAAGCTTCCCAATTCTTCCTTAAGTATGCGTCAGCCCTGTTGTCCATGGGATCTTTAAGGGACCCTAGATCCTCAAACGGGAGGGCTGACTTCTTATTTATCTTAGCTACAGGAGCGTCTACCCTTGGTACCTCCTGCCAAGCTGAGACCTCCTGATCATCAAAGGGGTACTTTCTCTTGACCGCTCTAGGGATAAAGAATTTTTTATCGGGCTTCTCCCATTCACGTTTAATCAGGTCCTTGATACAGTCCTGAATGGGGAAAACTCTAGACTTTTTGGGCTTAAGGCTCTCAAACATCAGCTCTGGTCTAGACCTGGACTCCTTTTCCTCCCCCAGCTCCATCGTGGATCTAACCGCCTTCAATAATAGGTCCGTATCTTCAGCTCTAAACAACGGCTTCCCTGTCAAATCCTCGGAAGAGGAATCTGAGTCTACAATAGCGCCCTCCTCAGACTCGGAGTCCATAGTATCCTCCGCTACCGCCTGGGCCCTCCTATGCCTGGATGAGCTAGGCAGGGATTTTCTAAGCTCCTCTACGGACGAACGGACTTCATTTTTTACTAAATCCTGGATACTCTGTAATAAAGATGGCGACTCCTCTGCCACTAACTTATCCAGACATGGCTGACAACAAGTCTTGGAGTAAGATGAATCCAACTTCCTCTTGCATATTCCACACTCCTTAGCTCTTTTGTGGGAAGCTTTCCTTGGGGCCTCTTTAGCCTGCATTTAATAAAACATCCCATCAGTTTAACCTGACCATAATAATAATAACTCCCCAAAGGGAGATGGCGGGGGTTAACCCCTCTTACCCCCAGGAGTACCATGCTGGATTCCAAAAGCTGCTCCTGTCTGTCGGTGCGCTGTTGTACATCCCCTTCTTCCTGCATCATCATGCTGTGTAAAGGGGGCCAATCGAGGGCTGTAGGTGCCGCTTGCGCCAGTCGATCCTGCTGCTACTCCCTCCACGCTGGCTGGCCGGCGTTCCCTTTTTCAAATGGGCCGCGCAGCACCCGCCATGTTTAGCTCCTCCCCTTCCAGCCGGTGGAACGCACGCGTCACTTCCGGTGCGACGCGCGCGTCCAGCACAGCCAGCCTCAATGAGAGGGAAGACGCAGCTCCCCCCTCATGCCGCGACTTCGCCGGCAGGCAGGGACACGAGGCAGCCCAGGCATCCCCCCATGGCTCCGAAGAAGGGAAAAAGAAAATGCAGACGCCGGGCTTCTCAACGGCTCCTAGTGGAGACTTACGCCGACAGGTACCTCCACTAGGTTTCGTCTTAACCCTAGAGGTCCTGCAGCCACAAAATAGACCTGGAAAGAAATCCTCCTGTCCCTGGACAGGAAACAGGAAAGAACTGAAGGTGGAAGGCATGGGACCAATATAAAGATCTGGGAAGTTCCTGTTTCCTGTCCGGAAGGAGGAGGATCTCTCACAGGTGCTGTCATGGGGCGTAATGGAAAAGCCTGTTGCACTGATCGGTGAGTGCCACCTGAATATTTTCTCTTCATTTTTTGGTATGTACAGAGCATGTCAGAAAGGGGTTAAACAGAAAAATTAAGAACTCAGAATGCACTGAGGAGAAGATAATGCAAATTTCTGGGTCCTTAAATGAAATACCCTTTCAGGGGAGCAGTGAAATAGGTCTAGGGGTGTATTTTCCTGGCTCTGTGATTATTTGCTTCTCCATAATAGCTAATTCAATCACATCTGTTCACATATGTGGCAGTTGCATCAACTGTAGCTGCATTTTAAATAAAAAATAATAGGAAAAAATGGCCCACAATTTAAAATGGCGATTTGGTGTCAAATAATATATAGTTCTAAGTGTGCTGTTCGCATCCACATTTCCAGTCCGCGGCCCCGAACTTTCGGTACGTGGCTCCGCCCAAAAAATAGAGCGTGTCCTATTCTTGTCCGCAGCTGCGGACAAGAATAGGAATCCTCTATATAGTGCCGGCCATGTGCGGTGTCAGTGATACGCACCTCCCGGAGGCCTGCAGCTTGCCCTTATCGCATTTGGCAGCATGTGAATGTACCATTGCCTCACTGTAGGATTCACATGTGATGCCTCTTCGATACATTGCTACTACAGGCCTGCATCACATAACGTTGACCATTGATTTTATCATTTTGTGTTATTAAAGTTTTCATCAATCTTTTTAGGTATCACATCATTTACTTAATGGCCCTGCGCAATTTCCTCCCTTAACAACCCCCTGTTGAACCCAGGAGGGAGAAGCGCGTTGGGGTATGAGGGAAACTCATTCTCTGGGATATGATAGAAACCCAGCTTTTTTGAGGGCTCAATAGGGCTAGCCAGGGGAGGTACGAGAACGGGGAGATTCCACCTTTAGGGGTCGTCCCCGGGCGGAGGCTTTAGCAAGGGAAACGACAGGGATGGTTATCCCCTAGTATCTTTCTCCTTGTATACCCTCCAAATACCACTAACTCACCTTGGCGGTCCCTAGTGTTTTATATACATACACTATCTGCGTACCAATACGATATGATATTTTATCAACTTTGGCACCATACTTACCCAGTTTAATCATCTGTAGATGAAGGGGCCTGGTCGGCTCTTGTCTATTTTTTGAGCAGAATAAAAGTTAAGTTTTAGAGGTCAAAGCATTTTTTTCCCTAAGCTTCTAGTTTTTGATATTTCTTGACCTTTGTCATCCAGCATAGACTCACTATTTTTGAATTGATATCATTTTATACCTCCATACACCTCACATTAATAATAAGAAACTCCATCATGTACCGAACACATCAACCATACGGTAATACGGTACACCCATTAATAATACCACTTAGGGGGAGGCCACATGGAGCGACATTGGAACAGCCAAGAACTGCTCCAGATTATATTTGTTGTGAGTGTCTGAATAATTGTACAGTGTTAGGGCCCATTCACACGTTCGTGGTGTATTGCGGATCCGCAATACACCCGGCCTGCACCTCACGTAGAACTGCCTATTCTTGTCCACAATTGCAGACAAAAATAGGATATGTTCGGGCCACGCTCCGGAAATGCGGATGTGGAGAGCACATAGTGTGCTCTCCGCATCTCTTCCGGCCCCATGGAGAATGAATGGGTCCAAACCCGTTTCTGATATTGCGGAACGGATGCGGACCCATTTGCGGACGTGTGAATGGACCCTTATACAGCGGCTTGATTCTGCTGTTTCACCCACAAAACAGAGTGTCCATTAAATGGCTGTGTGGGATTGTGAATCGAATCTTTAATGGACACACTAACCCTAAATCAGAGCTGCATTGCATTTAGTTGCTTCCTGTTTTACATAAACAGACTGTTGTCTTTATAAAGATTGAGAACAGACCATAAAATACCATCGCATTCACAAATGGCAAATCGGTAATAGTAAAATGGCTGATTGCATACTGATTACATAAACATATTTCTAAAACAACATTATCCTTTTATCTTTCATTGAATCCCCTTGAGTTGTTATCATAATGTTTTGTCTACAATCTACTCACAGAAATTTTCCATCTGGCTGTGTTCCAGAGTATAATTTTCGCTCAGCTTCTTCTCTGCTTGTGTTCCCATGGTACCATGCCATTTTTTCATGAGCAGTTGTAGCAATGAGTTTCTCCACCTGCGGGGCTTGGCTAATGATCGCTTGTTCCAAAGCATCTCCCTGTATTATCAATTGAGATTATATATAAAAAATATGAAAAAACTAATGGTGGTGCATTTAAATAGTAGCCTAACATCCAGAATATATATGACCCATGCTGATCGCTGAGAATCGTGGATGTCAGACAAGTGCTGATAATACCCTGAAGGCCTGTCTAATGATACTGTATGAGCATACCAGTAATATACTTTTAATGATGGTAGTATAATAATGAATGCACGCAATAGCAACATTGAACATAAGTTAAATGGGTTGTCCCATCTGGGATATGTATGGCATATACATAAGAAATGCCATAAATGTCCCATTGGTGTGGGTTCCACCTACTGTATCTCAAGAATGGGGATGTTGTCAAGCCCAGCCAGGAATAATGAAGTGGCTGTACATGTGCAGTTCTCTCCATACACTTTAAAGGTAATTCCAAAATATATATATCCACTATTTTTGGAAGTGGTGTTGCAGTGACCCCCTGAGGAGCTGGTTTGAAGATAGGAGTGGTAGTGAACTGATGAAGTGTTGTCACGGTGTACTCCCTTAGGCCGTTGCTCCCTAGGGATCGGTGCAATGGAAATATAGTACGGAAGAAGGAGGCCAGAGTTAAATGTAGCAAAGTCTTTTTACTAAGGCTACTTTCACACTTGCGCTAGCCTTTTCTGGCAGGCTGTTCCGGCAGGGGAACAGCATGCCGGATCCATGCTAGGGCAAGTCCACCATGCTGGTGAAAGTCCACTCCGGAGGTCTGGCTGCAGCAGGGCAAACATGCTGAGAGACGGCCAGACAAAAATCGCAGCATGCTGTAGTTTTATTCCGGCTACCACTCGGCATGGTTGCCGTGCTGCGGCCGGACATACGGCCCGCACCCATTATAGTGAATGGGGCTGGAGCGGACTTCCGCCAGCACGGTGGACTTGCGGTAGCATGGATCCGGAAGGCTGTCCGCCGACAGAACAGCCTGCCGGAAAAGGATACCGCAAGTGTGAAAGTATCTCTGGTGCAACAAAGAACTTGAAATACATACAGTAGCTTCAGGCTTTTGGTGGCGTTCTCCTCTGGCACCAGCAAGGATATGGAGGCAGTTTGGTTGGTGGCTCCAATTGTGTACTTAAGTGATACTAGCCTAGTCGTTATTTGGTGATAGGTGGCTGGTGTCTTCAGTATGTATTACATGACAGCAGGACCAGTGTTGTGTTTTTGTCAAGACTGTGATTGTGTTGTCGTGTAATACATACAGGAGTCAGAATGTGTCGCATCAACTGTATTTACTTGAATAGGAGACTAGAAAAACGGATAAAACTAATACTAAATCAACCCCCTCCCCCCCACTAATATTACAAAGTCAATACATTTTTCTGATACATAACTAATTCAACCAGCCCACTCTTACCAATAGAGGAGGAATAGGGAGGTTAACCCTGTTCCTGCTAACCTTTGCCATTTCTTCCTTGCTGGTAGCAACTGCCAGGAAACAAACAATAATACATAACCATACAATTTGTAGTACACCCAGGTCTGGGGTACTACACTCTTGAAGTGAATGGAGAGAGCCTTGCATACATGCCCACTTCTGGCTGGGCACAATTCTGACATTCTTGATTAGGTCCCAAAGGTAGACATACACCAATGAGATGAGATTGCTCTTTTATGAACTGCCCATTTAATGAACTCCAAGTGCAGGAGTTTTTATTGTTTGAGTAACCTAAATACAATTATTATGGAATAGATTTCAAAATATTGAATATTATACAACATAAAATAAAGCAAAAAATGTATGTCAGATCCATATAAATAAGTGGAGAACATTTCTGATTTGCTCTTCGTTTTCAACTACCAGCAATTTCAGTATCCACATCATACAGTGTAACTCAGTGAACTCCATGACGTAAGGGGTTGGCCACTTTCTGGCTACTGTTAACCAATGTGTATGTGCGATGATGATATGGCACTTACAAATTTAGCCTTTGTTAATATTCTGTGCAGTTTGCTATATACAGTGCTGCCCAAAATTATTCACACCCCCGGCAAATTTTGACTTAGTTACTTTTATTCAACCAGCAAGTAATTTTTTGACAGGAAATGACATAGGTGTCTCCCAAAAGATAATAAGACGATGTACAAAAGGCATTATTGTGGAAAAAAAAAAACATTTCTCAGCTTTTATTTACATTTGAGCAAAAAGTGTACAGTCCAAAATTATTTATACCCTTCTCAATAATCAATAGAAAAGCCTTTATTGGCTATTACAGCAATCAAACGCTTCCTATAATTGCAGACAAGCTTTTTGCATGTCTCCACAGGTATTTTTGCCCATTCATCTTTAGCAATGAGCTCCAGATCTTTCAGGTTGGAGGGTTTTCTTGCCATTACCCTGATCTTTAGCTCCTTCCACAGATTCTCAATTGGATTCAAGTCTGGACTCTGGCTGGGCCACTCCAAAACATTAATGTTTTTGTCTGCTACCCATTTCTTCACCACTTTTGCTGTGTGTTTTGGGTCATTGTCATGCTGAAATGTCCACTGGTGCCCAAGGCCAAGTATCTCTGCAGACTGCCTGATGTTGTCGTTAAGAATCCTCATGTATTGCTCTTTTTTCATGGTGCCATTTACTGTGATTAGGTTCCCTGGTCCATTGGCTGAAAAACACCCCCAAAGCATTAGGTTCCCACCACCATGTTTGACAGTGGGGATGGCGTTCTTTGGGTTGAAGGCTTCTCCTTTTTTACGCCAAATGAAGGAAACCTCATTAAGACCAAACAATTACATTTTTGTTTCATCTGACCATAACACAGAAGACCAGAAGTCTTCTTCTTTGTCCAGATGAGCTTTTGCAAAGGCCAAGCGAGCTTTTGTGTGCCTTATTACTTGCTGGTTGAATAAAATTAACTAAGTCAAAATTTGCCAGGGGTATGAATAATTATGGGCAGCACTGTAAAACATAAGACATGCCCCCTTGTTAGGCAGATCTTCTGTCCGCAAAGATGGTTGCTGATGGAGGTTCATGTGACCAGACAAATAACTTAGTCTCCGCCATTCAGACACAAGAAGTCTGCACTGAACTTGAAACAATGCGAGTACAGGTGGCATATGCAGTGTATTTTAATGGAGGTGACATCACATGGAGGTGATTTATTTGACTGGTCACATGATCCTCCATCAGCAGCCATGGTCAGGACCTCCATGTGGACAGCACAAATGACTTGACAAACAAAGGGGTATACCTTATGAAATATAGAAAATTACACAGCATTTCAACAAAGGCTAAAAAGTGGCCAATATTTTGCACCTCGGCCACCTGAGCACATGTAAGTCCACACCGGGAGCTCTGCTTAACCCAGCACTGACAGTCTTTCAAACTTGCAGAGTTGTGTGTTCTTTTTACCTCATTGAGCCAATATTGCATGCGAGTGAGCAATAGAAATCATACTCACAAGTTGCTGGTGCAAAACCTTTTGTTTCTTTTATTTCTTTAATTCATTCCAGTATAAAATGATACATCATGAGTGATGCTGAGACAGACATCATTCACACCTCCTGCCCTCCACGTGACGTTTTGGGAGAACACGAACACATGAGTAAGGGTGCATGTTCTCCCTGTCACGAACCAGCAGGTGTGAACCCACTGTGCCACCTGTCCCACTTCCTCTAAGGGCGTTGTCTAAGTGTACCCCTCAATTCTTCACAGTACCCCTGATGGTGGGGATAGACTTTCCTGAGGGGTACACCAGTTCGCTACCTCTAGAGGGGGGTAGGCAGACAAGGCAGCTGGTCCAGACGGACCAGGAGGTACCTGAGTAGGTACCAGAAGTACAAGCGTAGTCAAGCAGGCGGGGTAATTAACAGGAGCAACGGCGCTGGACCGAAGGATGATGCAGAGGCGTAGTCAGACAGGAAAAACGTCAGGGCAGGCAGCACAAGAACAGGTCAGGCAATCCGGCTTGGCAGCAGGAGAGTCAAGGCAAGCAGACAAGGATCAGACGAGTAGCAGAATCCAGGAACAAGGTAATAGTCAGGAGCACACGTGAGTATCAGGAGCTTTGCAAACACAAGGACTTTAACACTGAGGCATCTGGGAATGAGGCTGAGCCACTTTAGTACCTGCAGGAGAGCCCAGGGAGTGATGCGCGCCACCCCTAGGGCAGTGTAACAAGAAACCAGCAGGAAGAATGCTGTGGCCAGGGCTGAGTGGAACCTGTGGAGCAGAATTTTCAGCACCACAGCACGCACAGCGACAGAGCCCAGGACTGCAGCGGTGGACGGAAGGATCACCACTGAGCACGGCGCCCAGGACCACGGCGGTAAGTGGGGGAACAGCGGCGTGCAGCAGCCACTGTTAACAAATATCATGTGGCGAGGATGTGTGAACAATGTATGTCTCAATGTCCCTCATGATGTACAATTTTATACTGGAATGAATTAAAAAAATAAAAGAAACAAAAGGTTTTGTACCAGCAACTTGTAAGTATGATTTCGATTGCTCAATCACATACAATATTGGCAAAATCAGGTAAAAATAACACACAAGACAAAAAGTGGCCAACCACCTTTAATGAAGACTAATCAGAACATCAATTGTCAGAGTTCTAATAAAAGATCAACGCAATGGTGTGAATTTTTATGAATGCTTTAGGGTACTTTCACACTAGCGTTATTCTTTTCCGATATTGAAATCCGGTAAAGGGTCTTAATACCGGAAAAAAATGCATCAGTTTTGTCCCAATACATTCTGAATGGAAAGCAATCCATTCAGTATGCATCAGGATGTCTTCCGTTCCGTCTCTTCTACGGTATTTGACTGGACAAAATACCGCAGCATGCCAAAATCCCGGCACACTACCGCACTTGAAATGTATTAATGCCGGATCCAGTACCAAGTGTTCTGGAAATTGGCGCATCGCCGGATCCAGTTTTCCGGTCTGCGCATGCACAGCTCTTTCTAGTTTTGAAAAAATTAAATACAAGATCCATCTTGTAAAAAAAAGATATCCGTTTGCATACGGATTTCCGGATCCGGCAGGCAGCTTCGGCAACAGAACTGCCTGTCGGATTATTCTAACGCTAGTGTGAAAGTACCCTTAGTAGCAGAGGAAGACTGAAACTTCATTACCAGTAATGAATTTAGTGGATTTTAAAAAGCTTTCACTAGATTAATAAAGTAGGTTAGAATTGTAAATATCCCTTTACATGGGATGACATAGCAGGCGATTGTTGAGAAGGAAGCGTTCCTTCCCAGTAACTGTCTGCTCGTCAGCGAAGGAGACCGCCTCATTTACATACAGCGATCCCTTCCACAGATGTGGAGGAGTGATCGTTAATGCCATCGCCCCGCTCTTCCCCATACTGACTAGTATTTGCCGGTTTCAGATGCTGTTTACACAAAACAATCTACTGCTGGCAAACGATAATTTTTGTGACCCCATGAATGATCTTTAACCCAATAAATGAGTGTTTCACTGGTTCATCGGGTAATCGGCTGCACATTTACACCACCAGATAATCGCCAACAAGCGTTCCTATGAACGCTTGTTAGTGATTATCTGTGGATATTCGGCCTGAGTAAAGGGCTCTTAAATCACATAAACAACTTATCAAAATGAGAAGTTCTTCCCTAAGGCCCTTTTACATTGCCCAAGCATTAGGCAGATCGTTGCTAACAAGTAGGGATGAGCAAATCGACTTCAGATGAAACATCTGAAGTCGATTTGCATAAAACTTTGTTTCAATACTGTAATGAGCGAGAGCTCCGTACAGTATTAATTTGTATTGGCTCTGATGAGCCTAAGTTATTACTTTGTGAAGTCTCGCAAGACTTCGCATAATAACTTCAGAAATTGATTTATATTGTAAAAAAAACATTTCCAGAACTCTATTTTGAATGTTTCATCAGAAGTCGATTCGCTCATCCCAACTAGCAAGCATTCATGGGAATGCTCGTTATCGATGATCGGCTGGTGTAAAGGTGCTGCTGATTACCAGATTAACGAGCTAAATAAGATTACGATTGTTTGTGCAGACACTACATCGTTTCCTAGCAGTAGATCAGGCCATCTAAACAACAATGATTCTGCATGGAGATGAGCAATGGCATTAGCAGCAATCACTCCTCCCCATACTGTGGAGGAGATTGCTGCATGTAAATGCAGCGGTCTCCTTCACTGATGGACAGGTAGTTGCTGAGAAGGAACACTTCCTAACAATCGTCTGCTAATTAGTAAAGGAGCCATTAGCAAAATCTAGATTATAATAGAAAGAATGGGCGAGCACTCATACATTTGGTCTCAGATTGACGTATGCAGAAAATTTATTAAACAATCCCTACACATATCCCCAAGAAATATCTAAAACAATAAAACAATCAAGATAATATACAGTAGCATATAATACATAAAGTTTCAAATGGTTCTAGTTGCACACCTGGACTTTGTATGCCACTATTTCTACATGCAACCGTTTCTACATGCAAATAGAGTCTCCTCTATACCTCTGTCCAAGGGTAGAAAAGTTAAATGTCACTTCAGGTAATAACGTTGCACTTGTCACAGAACCACAATATATTCCTATGTTATCCGATAGATTCAAGTGACACTGTACCTAAAGTCTCTCTTTAACCACCTCAGCCCCCCTAGCTTAAACTCCCTTAATGACCAGGCCACTTTTTACACTTCTGCACTACACTACTTTCACCGTTTATTGCTCGGTCATGCAACTTACCACCCAAATTAATTTTACCTCCCTTTCTTCTCACTAATAGAGCTTTCATTTGGTGGTATTTCATTGCTGCTGACATTTTTACTTTTTTTTGTTATTAATTGAAATTTAACGAAGTTTTTGCAAAAAAATGACATTTTTCACTTTCAGTTGTAAAATTTTTCTAAAAAAATGACATCCATATATAAATTTTTCTCTAAATTTATTGTTCTACATGTCTTTGATAAAAAAAAAATGTTTGGGTAAAAAAAAAAAATGGTTTGGGTAAAAGTTATAGCGTTTACAAACTATGGTACAAAAATTTGAATTTCCGCTTTTTGAAGCAGCTCTGACTTTCTGAGCACCTGTCATGTTTCCTGAGGTTCTACAATGCCCAGACAGTAGAAGAACCCCACAAATGACCCCATTTTGGAAAGTAGACACCCTAAGGTATTTGCTGATGGGCATAGTGAGTTCATAGAACTTTTTATTTTTTGTCACAAGTTAGCGGAAAATGATGATTTATTTTTTATTTATTTTTCCTTACAAAGTCTCATATTCCACTAACTTGTGACAAAAAATAAAAACTTCCATGAACTCACTATGCCCATCACGAAATACCTTGGGGTGTCTTCTTTCCAAAATGGGGTCACTTGTGGGGTAGTTATACTGCCCTGGCATTCTAGGGGCCCTAATGATGGTAAGTAGTTTGAAATCAAAATGTGTAAAAAATGACCTGTGAAATCCTAAAGGTGCTCTTTGGAATATGGGCCCCTTTGCCCACCTAGGCTGCAAAAAAGTGTCACACATCTGGTATCGCCGTACTCAGGAGAGGTTGGGCAATGTGTTTTGGGGTGTCATTTTACATATACCCATGCTGGGTGAGAGAAATATCTCGGCAAAAGACAACTTTTCCCATTTTTTTTATACAAAGTTGGCATTTGACGAAGATATTTCTCTCACCCAGCATAGGTATATGTAAAATGAAACCCCAAAACACATTCCCCAACTTCTCCCGAGTACGGTAATACCAGATGTGTGACACTTTTTTGCAGCCTAGATGCGCAAAGGGGCCCACATTCCTTTTAGGAGGGCATTTTTAGACATTTGGATCCCAGACTTCTTCTAATGCTTTAGGGCCCCTAAAATGCCAGGGCAGTATAAATACCCCACATGTGACCCCATTTTGGAAAGAAGACACCCCAAGGTATTCAAGGAGGGGCATGGTGAGTTCATAGAAATTATTTTTTTTTTGCCACAAGTTAGCGGAAATTGATATTTTTTTGTTTTTTCTCATAAAGTCTCAGTTTCCGCTAACTTGGGACAAAAATTTAAATCTTTTATGGACTCAATATGCACCTCAGTGAATACCTTGGGGTGTCTTCTTTCCAAAATGGGGTAATTTGTGGGGTGTTTGTACTGCCCTGGTATTTGAGGGTCTCCGCAATCATTACATGTATGGCCAGCATTAGGAGTTTCTGCTATTCTCCTTATATTGAACATACGGGTAATGAGATATTTTTTTTCGTTCAGCCTCTGGGCTGAAAGAAAAAATGAACGGCACAGATTTCTTCATTCGCATCGATCAATGTGGATGAAAAAATCTCTGCCAAAAATAAAAAGGAGGGGAAAGGCTTCTGCCAGGACATAGGAGCTCCGCCCAACATCCATACCCACTAAGCTCGTATGCCCTGGCAAACCCGATTTCTCCATTCACATCAATCGATGTGGATGAATAAATCATTGCCGGGATTTTTTATATTTTTTTTATATACAAAGTGTTTGCCAAAGTATATGAACACCGCCGGCTCCTCAGCTCATATGCCTCGGCAAACATATCTTTTACTGCAGAGGAGAAATCTCGTCTTGCAGCGCCGCATACACTGACTTTCCTGTAATCTGACAGCAGCGCAATGCTTCTGTCAGAATGCACATCAGTGCTGCAGCTAGTCGATCGGTTGGTCCACCTGGAAGGTAAAAAAAACAAAACAAAAAAGAAAAAAAACAGGCTGCAACGCAATAAATTTATTAACTTTATAATAACATTTGAACGGAACATATAAACTTTATTTAACTTTTTGAACTGAACGTTAACTTTTTTGCTTACCTTTTTTTTTGTTGTGTTTTTTTTTTTTACCTTTATAGGGCAAACCTCTCCTTCCCCATGGGACAATGTGCAAAGCGCAAATCGCGCAAAGATGTGGCGAAGTACATTATGCACTTTATCCCAGGTGAAAGGAGAGGTTTGCAGCAGCTGTGAGTGAAAGGGCCCTAATAGCCCTGTGTGCCTGTCCTGTGAGATGCAATCCCTATGCTAAGTGTACCTGTGTGTGGTACTTCCGGAAACACTCCCCTAAGCATAGGGCAGGGTGGTCAGGGCAGTCAGGACAGAAATAGCGGGTGTCACGCCTTATTCCACTCCTGCTACAGACACGACATCTTTTTCGGGGTGACGGTTGGGTTGAGGTACCAGCAACGACATTGGGGAAATGTCGCTCGTGTAGACGGCTCACTACACTGGTGGTTGGGGCCACGGAACCTCCTGGATACAGGAGGTTCGCGATGATCTCTTCCTGAAATTTGAGGAAGGATCCCGTTCTCCCAGCCTTACTGTAGAGAACAAAACTATTGTACATCGCCAATTGAATCAAATATACATACACCTTCTTATACCAGCGTCTGGTGCGTC
Source organism: Bufo bufo (assembly GCF_905171765.1). NCBI lineage: Eukaryota > Metazoa > Chordata > Amphibia > Anura > Bufonidae > Bufo > Bufo bufo. Next base: position 491,623,573 of record NC_053390.1, on the reverse strand, counting down.
GGGAAACTAAATAGGGAGCCAACATCTGGTCATTGAAGTCCACCCCTCCCATGAGCGCATTATAGTCGTGGACTGAGAGGGGCTTTTCAATGACACTGGTTGCCCGTTCAATTTGTATTGTCGTGTCTGCCTGAATGGAGGAGAGCATGTAAACGTCACGCTTGTCTCTCCATTTCACCGCGAGCAGTTCTTCGTTACACAAGGCAGCCCTCTCCCCCCTTGCAAGACGGGTGGTAACGAGCCGTTGGGGGAAGCCCCGGCGACTAGGTCGCACGGTGCCACAGCAGCCAATCTGTTCTAGGAACAAATGCCTGAAGAGGGGCACACTTGTGTAAAAATTGTCCACATAAAGATGGTACCCCTTGCCAAATAAGGGTGACACCAAGTCCCAGACTGTCTTCCCACTGCTCCCCAAGTAGTCAGGGCAACCGACCGGCTCCAGGGTCTGATCTTTTCCCTCATAGATCCGAAATTTGTGGGTATAGCCTGTGGCCCTTTCACAGAGCTTATACAATTTGACCCCGTACCGTCTACGCAGATGTTTTGCTCAGGGGTATACAAATCTGCAAATTTGTTGTTGAAGTGGTCTATGAGGGGCCGAATTTTGTGGAGCCGGTCAAAAGCTGGGTGGCATCTGGGACGGGAGGTGGTGTTGTCGCTAAAGTGCAGGAAACGCAGGATGGCCTCAAATCGTGCCCTGGACATAGCAGCAGAGAACATGGGCATGTGATGAATGGGTTCGTGGACCAATATGACCACAATTCATGCTTTTTGGTTAGACCCCTGTTGAAGAGAAGGCCCAGAAATTTTTTGAATTCGGAAACTTAGACTGGTTTCCACCGGAATGGCTGGGCATAATAGCTTCCCGGGTTGGCGGCTATAAATTGAGTGGCATACCGATTTTTTTCTGCCACGACTATGTCCAAGAGCTCCGCAGTCAAGAACAGCTCAAAAAATCCCAGTGCCGAACCGATATGAGCTGTCTCAACCCGAACTCCAGACTGGGCGGTGAAAGGGGGAACTACAGGTGCGGCTGAAGTTGGCGACTGCCAATCAGGGTTTGCCAGCACCTCAGGGACTCTAGGGGCTCTACGGGCCTGTCTGTGCGGTGGCTGCGACGGGGTAACTATTGCACGTGCCACCGTACCAGCTTTAACTGCCCTTCTGGTGCTCGCCACTTCACCATGTTGTACGGCAGTGCTGGTACTAGGTCCAGGGAGGGCTGCGCTGCTGGTGTATGTCTCACCACGTAATCAGACAGCGCCAGCCCCACTCTGCTGCTCTTAAAGCGGATCCTGCGCAACCTGTGGTCTAGCAACAAGGGGCCGGGTACGCCTGGTGCTATCAGGGACCTCAACCTCCTCGTCCGAACTATGGGTCAGACTGCCACTGCTTTCTACAGGTTCATAGTCTGACCCGCTAGATTCGTCAGATGAGGGTTCCCATTCCTCATCCGACTGGGTCAGAAGCCTGTAGGCCTCTTCAGAAGAATACCCCCTGTTTGATATTTAGACTACTAAATTTAGGGGTATTCCCTGAGACTACCCAAGAAAAAAAGCAAGCCTGTCTTACAAATGGAAGGCTAGCGAAGTACCGGAGGCCGCTGCGATTGATAAAAAATATCAAAACTGATTTTTTTATCGCCGCAGCGCTTGTAAAGTGATTGTGCAGTGATCAAAAAAATAATAATTTTTTGTCACTGCAGTTGCTCTCCTCGAGCCAAGCAAGTTTAAATCTCGCGGGAGTAACTTCAAAAAATCACAGGAGTTCACACTCTGTACCGCAAATATCTTTTGATACAAGAATCGAAGAGAAGAATATTTGTTCCTTTTCTTTTTCTTCAAGATTCTTTCTGTATGGCCATACAGTTTATAGGAGGACTTTTAATGCGGGTACGTCCACTTGTTTCACCAGACGCGTTTCGGGTAGATTCACTCTCCCTTCCTCAGTGGTCAAGTTTCTTTGATTAAATCAAGATTGCAAACACCTGCTGTTCAAGCTGTTTTCAATTAGCAAAGGAATGGTCCCATAGTGCGTTTTCTTTATATTTCTCCTTGCGTTTTTTATGCGTTTTTTTGCCTGAATGTTCCAATCAGTGCAATATACTACTGTATGTCATAAAAACGTTGTATATGGTTGCTTATGGTCAGAAACACCAATTCTTTCATAATAATGGTGGCAACATAGAATTCCATGTATAACAGTGATAATGCCATACATGTACTATTCACATATAAATACTAAAATATGTCCTACAAAATTTGTGTTAAAATCTGTATAATAAAATTATAACATTATAATGGAATTTGATAGATGAAAATGGGTGGGTATCTCGAAACCAAGGACACATCGCAGCGCCGATTAAAAACGGCCTGGCATGCGAAGTGCCATCGGTGACGAGACACCCATCCTACATGAATCCAAAAATCTCTAAATCAGAGTTAAGGCCTTTTGGTAGCAAGGACGCAAATTCATAGATGGAGAAGGTAGATAACTCCGGAGGAGTCGCATTTGAGACCGTCTTCTATCTCCCACTTGAAGTTGAGTTGAGGAGACAGTGGTCGTCAGACGAGGTTTCTTATTCAGTCTACAACCCATGCATCTCCCGCATTTATAGAAACCCTTCAAGTTTAGCCAAGTTCCTGAAAAGCTCATCTTGTTCTGTTTCCATGGTTTTACAGTGGGAGCCACTTTAATACCTAGATTGAGTGCCTTAGTAAAGGTAATTGATGGGACAGTTGGGAGCAAATGTCCTGTCGTTTTGTCACTCAGGACATGATGCCAGTGGGTTTTGATGATTTTCTGAATCTTCCTATAACTCTAATTAAATGAAGAATTACTCTTATAGCATCTTCCTTACTCTGTTCCTTTTCCTTTTCCTTTTCTATGTTGCCACCATTATTATGAAAGAATTGGTGTTTCTGACCATAAGCAACCATATACAATGTTTTTATAACATACAGTAGTATATTGCACTGATTGGAACATTCAGGCAAAAAAACGCATATAATCCAAAAAAAAACGCATAAAAAACGCAAGGAGAAATATAAAGAAAACGCACTATAAGACCATTCCTTTGCTAATTGAAAACAGCTTGAACAGCAGGTGTTTGCGATCTTGATTTATTCAAATAAAGTATAAAAATGGAGGCTAGGCGGGCAAACACTTGACCACTGAGGAAGGGAGAGTGAATCTACCCGAAACGCGTCTGGTGAAACAAGTGAACGTACCCGCATTAAAAGTCCTCCTATAAACTGTATGGCCATACAGAAAGAATCTTGAAGAAAAAGAAAAGGAACAAATATTCTTCTCTTCGATTCTTGTATCGAAAGATATTTGCGGTACAGAGCGTGAACTCCCGCGATCTTTTGAAGTTACTCCCGCGAGATTTAAAATTGCTTGGCTCGCCGGCAAAATACTCAGAGCTCCGCACCAAGCGATCGGGAGACACCTGGTACCATACGGTAAGCTGAATACCGACAAAGATCTTACCTTTATTGCTAAAGGATATTTAAAGAGAGACTTTAGGTACAGTGTCACTTGAATCTATCGGATAACATAGGAATATATTGCGGTTCTGTGACAAGTGCAACGTTATTACCTGAAGTGACATTTAACTTTTCTACCCTTGGACAGAGGTATAGAGGAGACTCTTTTTGCATGTAGAAACGGTTGCATGTAGAAATAGTGGCATACAAAGTCCAGGTGTTCAACTAGAACCATATGAAACTTTATGTATTATATGCTACTGTATATTATCTTGATTGTTTTATTGTTTTAGATCTTTTATGGGGATATGTGTAGGGATTGTTTAATAAATTTTCTGCATACTTCAATCTGAGACCAAATGTATGAGTGCTCGCCCATTCTTTCTATTACCATTTTTTAACCGAGGATTGGGTGTTCCCCTTTATTTGAGCTTGTAGCACCATACCAGAGCTAATTACGAGTGAGCCACCTCAACCTATTGTAATTAAATATCTAGATTATATTAACTAAGTAAGGCCTCTTTCACACAAGCGTGTCCAGATAAGGTCCGGATGCGTTGCGGCAAACTCGCGCGAGTAGGTACCCAATTGCAGTAAGTTTTGACTGCGATTGCGTTCCGTTGTTCAGTTTTTATCGCGCCGGTGCAATGCGTTTTGCACGCGCGTGATGAAAAACTGAATGTGGTACCCAGACCCGAACTTCTTCACAGAAGTTCAGGTTTGGGTTCAAGGTTGTGTAGATGTAATTATTTCCCCTTTATAACATGGTTATAAGGGAAAATAATAGCATTCTGAATACATAATGCATAGTACAATAGGGCTGGAGGGGTTAAAAAAATTAAAATAATAATTTAACTCACCATAATCCACTTTTTCGCACAGCCGGCATCTCTTCTGTCTTCTTTGAGGAATAGGACCTTTGATGACGTCACTGCGCTCATCACATGGTCCATCACACGATCTTTTATCATGGTGATGGATCATGTGACGGACCATGTGATTAGCGTAGTGACGTCATCAAAGGTCCTATTCCTCAAAGAAGAAGACAGAAGAGATGCCGGCTGCGTGAACAAGTGGATTAAGGTGAGTTAAATTATTTATTTATTTTTTAACCCCTCCAGCCCTATTGCACTATGCATTCTGTATTCAGAATGCTATTATTTTCTCTTATAACCATGTTATAAGGGAAAATAATAAAGATCGGGTCCCCATCCCGATGGTCTCCTAGCAACAGTGCGCGAAAATCGCACCGCTGCTTGCGGATGCTTGCGATTTTCACTCAGCTGCATTGCGTGAAAAACGCAGAATATAGAACATGCTGCGATTTTTACGCAACGCACAAGTGATGCGTGAAAGTCACCGCTCGTGTGCACAGCCCCATAGAAATGAATGGGTCCGGATTCAGTGCGGGTGCAATGCGTCCTTATATAGAATCATTGGCAGCAGAATGCTGTTTAGAGGGCACAATCTGCAGCCAGCAAACTATAATTTAGGTGTCCACACAAACTATCCTATTACCTGATGCACAAACATTTCACTTGATCATCGGGTAATCGGCGACATGTTTACACAGGCAGAATTTCGCTAATGAGTGTCCATACATAACAATTATTGCTCGTTAGTAATAATCTGCCCGAACAGTCTCATTTGTCGGAATAGAACCTAGAGACACATTTAGTTTGCATATCCGGAGCTTTCCTGGTAATGTGAACATTGTCTTATATTATTTGAGGTCCATGGTGTTCTTATAAGATATACTCACCTCTAGTTTCCATGTCTGCCTGACATATTCTCTCATCATATTATCTCTGATATGATCAAATACTCCAGGCTGGCATTCCACTCCATTTGGCCGATTGCAGGGTCGACGAAGAACACAACATAACCCATCTTCATCTTTAGAGTAATACTCACAAAGTTCTGCTGGGCCACAGTGAGGTTTTCCTCCATATATAGCATATGTGCCATTTAGTTGCCTCTCTACAGGGTAGTGGTAAAACTGAAGGTTGAATACCACCGAGAGAACATAACCACCAAGAGTTCGCAGGCACTGCCTTAGTAAGAAAAGGCCATCCATCATTCCTGCCAATTTGAGAAACTCTTCAGCATCAGCTCGAGAAATGCTGCCATAATAGAAAGGCAAGTGACCAGCAGCATCTGGCATATTTACACGTTTAAACGGACCCTGTAAAAGTTATTTTAAAACATTGTTTATTTAAGATGTTCCTTTAATATATAAGAAAAGCAACAATAACAGCAATTTAAAACAGAATACAGGACTTTATTAATTAAGCAATTCACAAATTAAGAATCTCTCCTCAGAGTATAGGGAGGAGCTAATACCATTGCTCATACCTATACTGAATCATTGTTTGCCGGCAGCAGATTGTGATTGCACACCACGAACTGCCGCCGGCAAGCAATGATTTTTAAACGTGTTGAAAGATTGTGATTGCTCGATAAACGAGCATTTGTTCATTTATCGGGTAATCGTATTACACTGCCAGATCATTGCTAACGAGCATTATTACAAACACTCATTAGCGATGATCTGGCAGATTATCTGCCAGTCTAATACACCTTTTAGGATGGAGGGCCCAGCCATGAACTTTTCACTGGTAAAATACCTGTATTACTGAAGTTCATATGCTGATTTGCTGTATATTAGTGCCTCTATAGTATAGTATATACAGTGTGTGCCAGGATAGGCTGTTCCTTTAGATACAAGATGAGAGTCTGTAAGGGTGTTAGAACCTATGAGTATTAGTTAGCTTTTGATTTGAGCACCCCACAGTAGTACTCACTGACAGATTCATGCAGTTCAACAAGAACATGTTTACTTAGAACTGATGCAACCAGCATGGAGGTTACCGCCTCACTCACAGAGGGTACAGGTTTAATAGTTACAACAAAATGGTATACTCCTCAACATTGAAATTGCAACAACAAGCAGGAAATGTTGTGGATTTATGGAAATCACAGGACCGATAGACATGTTAGTGATATGCAAATGATAAAAACAAAACTAAATATTCAAAGCATCTCAATTAATTCAGTACATACCTTGGCATACTATCAATGAGCAATGGGTCTGAGGAATGTTTAGCCACGCTGATTGCACTTGGGCATGCAAATCATAAAGATCAGCTGCTGGCAGCTCCCTTTGCAATTGCTGACCAGTGATATCCCAGATATGCTCAATGGGAGACAAGTCTAGAGACATTGCAGTCCATGGTAGCATGTTTAGACCACTCAGGCTGCTCACAGTAGCACAAACAACATCTGGCCTGTGGTTGTCTTGTGGGAAAAAAAACTCCTGGGAAACTTTGGAGAAATAACTGTACCACTGATTCCACAACCAAATCAAAGTATCCCAAGCTGTCAGTGTATCTTAAATGAAGAGTAGAGGAGTCCAGCTACCATATATTATGCCACCCTACACCATAATCCTGGGAGTAGGACCTGTGTGACATTCCCCTGTGAAGGCCTCTTCATGGTGTTGCGAGGTGATCTCCAGACCAATCTCTGGCTATCATTGTCAAAAGTGGGACTCACTGCTGAAGAGGATAGAACTCCATTCCAGTCTCTAGCAGCTCACCAACCATCTAGCACCAAGATATACCTTGAAAGTGGTGGTGTGAGGTCCATGGTACACCTGTAGATGGGTGTATGGCTCGAAGTCCAATGTTGTACAAACACGTTCTAATGGTTTGTTTAGACACTATTTGCCACCCTGGGCTTGGGATGTGATGCTTAAAGTAACTTGCAGTACAAAATGGATCACTACATGACATTCTTCTAATCAGATGATCCATCTGTACAGAGGTTCACTTCTGTGCACCTCTTGCTGTAATTCCATTTCATTGTTGTTCGCCCAACCACCTGGACATGCAACGTTAATTAATGCTGACATCTCAGCTGAGGCATGTAGTAATTTACCAGCTGATAAACCAAGGTCCCTCAGTTCAAGAATCTCAGTGATAACTGGCATGTCGATGAACAGAAGGCATTTCAAAATCTTCCCACATGACTTGGTCCAATTTTTGAGGTTTAATGTGTCTAAAAAAACTTTGCTTTCATCTGGCATTTATGCCCCTCCCACATGCCACAGAGCTAGGTGTTTGAAAACTTGATCATTTACAGATTTCCTTAGCACCCGCTAGGTCCTTGATTTGCACAGCTTGTCTTTGTTATTGTTGCAATTTCAATGTTGAGTGGTGTTGAGCTCACATAGGCAGAACTGTAGTTAGCAACAGTTCAGTACACAATGGAGCAGATTTTTTTTCAAAACTGGTGTAAAGGAAAAGTGGCTTAGTTGCCCGTTGTACAGTCACAGGTCCATAAATATTGGGACATCGACACAATTCTAACATTTTTGGCTCTATACACCACCACAATGGATTTGAAATGAAACAAACAAACAGATGTGCTTTAACTGCAGACTGACTGTCAGCTTTAATTTGAGGGTATTTACATCCAATCAGGTTAACGGTGTAGGAATTAAAACAGTTTGCATATGTGCCTCGCCTCCCACTTGTTAAGGAACCAAAAGTAATGGGACAATTGACTTCTCAGCTGTTCCATGGCCAGGAGTGTGTTTATTCCCTCATTATCCTAATTACAATGAGCAGATAAAAGGTCCAGAGTTCATTTCAAGTGTGCTATTTGCATTTGGAATCTGTTGCTGTCAACTCTCAAGATGAGATCCAAAGAGCTGTCACTAACAGTGAAGCAAGCCATCATTAGGCTGAAAAAACAAAACAAACCCATCAGAGAGATAGCAAAAACATTAGGCGTGGCATAAACAACTGCTTGAAACATTCTTAAAAAGAAGGAACGCACCGGTGAGCTCAGCAACACCAAAAGACCCGGAAGACCACGGAAAGCAACTGTGGTGGATGACCGAAGAATTCTTTCCCTGGTGAAGAAAATACCCTTCACAACAGTTGGCCAGATCAAGAACGCTCTCTAGGAGGTAGGTGTATGTGTGTCAAACAATCAAGAGAAGACTTCACCAGAGTGAATACAGAGGGTTCACCACAAGATGTAAACCATTGGTGAGCCTCAAAAACAGGAAGGCCAGATAAGAGCTTGCCAAACGACATCTAAAGAAGCCTTCACAGTTCTGGAACAACATCCTATGGACAGATGAGACCAAGATCAACTTGTACCAGAGTGATGGGAAGAGAAGAGTATGGAGAAGGAAAGGAACTGCTCATGATCCTAAGCATACCACCTCATCAGTGAATCATGGTGGAGGTAGTTTCATGGCGTGGGAATGTATGGCTGCCAATAGAACTGGTTCTCTTGTATTTATTGATGATGTGACTGCTAACTAAAGCAGCAGGATGACTTCTGAAGTGCTTCGGGCAATATTTTCTGCTCATATTCAGCCAAATGCTTCAGAACTCATTGGACGGCACTTCACAGTGCAGATAGACAATGACCCAAAGCATACTGCAAAAGCAACCAAAGAGTTTTTTAAGGGAAAGAAGTGGAATGTTAAGCAATGGCCAAGTCAATCACCTGACCTGAATCCGATTGAGCATGCATTTCACTTGCTGAAGACAAAACTGACGGGAAAATGCCCCAAGAACAAGCAGGAACTGAAGAAAGTTGCAGTAGAGGCCTGGCAGAGCATAACCAGGGATGAAACCCAGCGTCTGGTGATGTCTATGCGTTCCAGACTTCAGGCTGTAATTGACTGCAAAGGATTTTCAACCAAGTATTAAAAAGTGAAAGTTTGATTTATGATTATTATTCTGTTCCATTACTTTTTGGTCCCTTAACAAGTGGGAGGCACATATGCAAACTGTTGTAATTCCTACACCGTTCACCTGATTTGGATGTGAATACCCTCAAATTAAAGCTGACAGTCTGCAGTTAAAGCACATCTTGTTAGTTTCATTTCAAATCCATTGTGGTGGTGTATAGAACCAAAGTTCTATACACCACCAATGTTAGAATTGTGTCGATGTCCCAATATTTATGGACCTGAATTTAACCAATCAGATTACACCTTTCAGTTTTTAGAGCTCCTTTGGAAAATTAAAAGTGGAATCTGAATGTTTTTTCATTGGTAACTAAGCCACTTTTCCTTTACACCAGTTTTGATAAATCTCCCCCAATATCAGTCACAGTCTCAGTGCAGATTGTTGTACACACACATGGGGGGAATTTGTCATGTGTGTGAAATATTTGAAGTCAGTTGTGCCTGAGTATGTGGTCTGTGTTGGCGTACTTTATCCCACATTTATCAAATGTTGCATGTTTGATAAATTTGTCTTATCTGTAAACCTACCACTTGTCTAGAAAAGCTACTCCAACCTAGAGTGAGAATGCAACTTCTTGGTGACTTTTTAAAACGTTGCAGTGATACATCTGGAATGAAACTAATTAAAATAGCTAATCACACCCACTTTCCCATCCATATTTCAAAACAGGAGTAAGTGGTGTATGTGGCGAAACCAACCTCGCCACTGGGTGCTGGAGAAGCCTGGTTGCCAGCCTCTTGCCCCAGGATTATGGGCCCTCTCCTCAGCCCATGCTAAACCTTAACCCCATGGCGATTTGACTGTTTGTGGCATCTGAGTGCTGTTTGGATATATTGAGCGCTTAGATCCAAGCCATCTGGGGATAAGTTGAATGTGGGGGTTCTGTTCAGTTTGATAGGAGTTATGTATTTTTGTGTAGTTTTGCTGTTGTGAATAGAGGTATTTTCTGTACCTAGTTGGCTTACCACACCCAGTTAAGCCAATTATCTCACACAGCCTAAAGCCTCATTCACACGTCAGTGTTTTGGTTAGTGATTTCCATCAGTGATTGTGAGCCGAAATCAGGAGGGGAGCCTCCACAGACATAAGCTATAAGGGAAAGATCTGCACCTGTTCTGTGTTTAGAGCCGCACCTGGTTTTGGCTCACAGTCTCTGATGGAAATCACTGACCAAAACACTGACATGTGAATGAGGCATAACTCTGTAAAAACTGGTTTTGGGCAGATGCCATGCTTCCTTTGTTCACAAAGGACTTTTACTAACTTTTGAACCCCTGGTCTAATTCGTGACAGTTAAATATTCTTATGTCTTTGATTGTCTTTTGCTACCATGTGGCTAATGGAGTTTTGCCCCTGCCCTTGGAGATAAATTGGATTACTTCCCAATTGTCTCCAGGACAGAAGACATTGTGTAACACTGTGTATTCTCCTGCCTGTGATAATTACATTAACCAATTGTGTAAGGTAATTGTATCACAGGCAGAGGGGAGGATTTTGTGTGGGAGTGTCTGAGTGTATTGTACGGGGTTACTGGTTGTTTTACAAAACCCTGTGGGTGGTACTAATGTGTAAGAATGTGTATAAGAACAATAAACACACAGCTCTGGCTGTCCACTGCTTTACCCTCAACACAGAGCTTGGTCTTGTTCTTGGGGGGATTCACTGTATGCTGTTAGAGACTGATTGCTAGGAGTGTAAGCTGCTTGGGTGCATTTCCTATTCGTCTGCTAGCAGCTATTAGTGAGGTTCCATTCGGAGTTTGGAGCAATTCCTTGTATGCCGTAACAGTGTAAAATGCAAAAAAAACAAAAAAAAAATAATAATAATTTTTGTGCAAGAGAGCGCGAAAAGTTGCAAAGCCCAATTTTGTGATTTTTTGAAGACAGAATTCTGGAGTGAAAGCATTATAAATCAGGGCCACAGGGTTCACACAGCTTTAACCTTCACAAGCATTTGCAGGTAGCAGACGTGTCGCCAGACTCGCCACCTGTTTTCATGAGTAAAAAGCCTGGTTATGACTGTCTTATTTTTTCTCATACCAACTATTTTTGTGCCTGTTTTGGAAGCATTTGTTCATGTTGCGCCTATTTTGAGTTTTAAGACATTCAGAAGTCTTCTCACTTTTGTGCCCAATTTCCATTATTTTTATGAGCCTTTTTTTGCAACAGATTTTGTCATAAAAACAGTCTAATTTCTACAACACCCCAGAGCTGGCATAGTTTTCTGTTTCTGTTTTAAGTGGTGAGTTGCACCACAATTTGTCTACATACATGGAGATGTGTGCCAAAATTCAAAGCTCACTTATTTTTAAGCCACATTTTCATGCGCATACTATTTAGATCAGTTTTAGTGAGCTTGAATCGTACAAGAAAACAATCACTAGATGTAAGACTTAAACCAAAAATACAAACCAGGTTAATAAATGAGGCACAAATTGAAGACATACTTTGCCAAAAGTCCTGCTTTTTACTCCGAAAAAAAAGGCAAGCTTAGTATATGTGCCCCAGGGTGTCTGACTTGATACTCCACAGGATACAATGGCATCTGCTTATGACCACTGACAGGTTCCTCATTACTACAGGGCATAATTTCAGGCTGGGATCTGGACCAAAACCAGCTACAGTCTTCCCTATTCTAGACAGGACATGCCATCTCATCCCATCACAAATCAGTCACAGGCTCCTGGGCTGCTTTCAGGCAGTCAGTTGCAGCGCAAAATAGGTTACGGTCATGTGCATAAGCCCTAATGTCTCATTTACACGTCAGTGTTCGGTCAGTGATTTCCATCAGTGATTGTGAGCCAAGACCAGGTGCGGCTCTAAACCCAGAACAGGTGCAGATCTTTCTTATACCTTATGTCTGTGGAGCTCAAATCCTGGTTTTGGCTCACAATCACTGATGGAAATCACTGACCAAATCACTGACGTGTGAATGAGGAGTTCACATTTCAATTATTTGGTCAGTTGTTTCAATCAGTTATTGTTAGGCTAAACCAGGTTTGTAAAAAAACACGGAATAGGTACAAATCAAATCATTACACCTGATATCTGAGAAGGCTTCACTACTGGCTTTGGCTCACAATAAGGGCTCGTTCACACGACCGTATGTCTTTTTCAGTGTTTTGCGGCCCGTTTTTTCTGTGTTCTGTTTTTAAGTAGTGTTCCGTTCTGTTTTTCCGTATTGCATATACAGTTTACAGTAATTGCATAGAAAATTTTGGGCTCGGCATGTTTTTTTGCGCACCCATTGACTTGAATGGAGCCATGGAACGTGATTTGCGGACAATAATAGGACATGTTCTATCTTTCAACGTAATGGAAAAATGGAAATACGGAAACGGAATTCACACGTAGTACATTCCGTTTTTTTTTGCGAAACCGTTGAAATGAATGGTTCCGTATACAAACCGTATACGGAACGCAAAAAACGTTCATGTGAATGAGCCCCATGGAAGATTTCTCTCCGTACCTCCGCACTGCAAAAAATATAGAATACCGTATTTTTCGCTTTATATGACGCACTTCCCCCCCCAAAAAAAATGGCCTTGCGTTTTATAAAGTGGATACTTCGCTGGCCGCTATGCTGCACAGCGCGGCCAGCGAAGTATCAGTGTGAAGGGAGAAGGCGGGGACACTCATGGCGGGGCCCGGTGCAGTGACTCTACTCTAATACACCGGGCCACAGATCCCCCCATATCAGTGTCATCCACAGATCCCCCCTAACAGTGCGTCATCCACAGAACCCCCCTAACAGTGCGTCATCCACAGATCCCCCCTAACAGTGCGTCATCCACAGATCCCCCCTAACAGTGCGTCATCCACAGATCCCCCATAAGTGCGTCATCCACAGATCCCCCAATAACAGTGCGTCATCCACAGATCCCCCCATAACAGTGCGTCATCCACAGATCCCCCTATAACAGTGCGTCATCCACAGATCCCCCCATAACAGTGCGTCATCCACAGATCCCCCATAACAGTGCGTCATCCACAGATCCCCCATAACAGTGCGTCATCCACAGACCACCATTAGTTCAAAACCTACCAAAAGCACACCTTAGAGTCACTGCACCGGGCCCCGCCATGAGTGTCTCTGCCTCCTCCCTCCACACTGATGCATCTGATCGGGGATCTGTAGATGACACTTATGGGGATCTGTAGATGACATAAGTGTCATCCACAGATCCCCCATCAGTGTCATCCACAGATCCCCCCATCAGTGTCATCCACAGATCCCCCCATCAGTGTCATCCACAGATCCCCCCATCAGTGTCATCCACAGATCCCCCCATCAGTGTCATCCACAGATCCCCCCATCAGTGTCATCCACAGATCCCCCCATCAGTGTCATCCACAGATCCCCCATCAGTGTCATCCACAGATCCCCCCCATCAGTGTCATCCACCGATCCCCCCCATATTAGTGTCATCCACAGATCCCTCCATATCAGTGTCATCCACAGATCCCCCAATATCAGTGTCATCCACAGATCCCCCATATCAGTGTCATCCACAGATCCCCCATATCAGTGTCATCCACAGATCCCCCCTATATCAGTGTCATCCACAGATCCCCCCCATATCAGTGTCATCCACAGATCCCCCCCATATCAGTGTCATCCACAGATCCCCCATAACAGTGCATCATCCACAGACCACCATTAGTTCAAAACCTACCAAAAGCACACCTTTTGGTTCAAAATATTTTTTTCCTCCTCAAAAACCTAGGTGCGTCTTATCATCAGGTGCGTCTTATAAAGCGAAAAATACGGTATATTCAATTTTTTTTGCTGTGCGGACGGATCACTGACCCATTCAAGTTGAATGGATCTGGATCTGTTTGAGGAATCCGCATGGATGTTGTCCGTGCATTGGCATGTCCTTTTCCTGTTTCGAAATGCCTATTCTTGATCTTGTCCACAATTATGGACAAAATAGGACATGTTCTATCTTTTTCTGTGGGGCCACGGAAAAGAAGTACAGATGCAGACAATTTTTTGTGACCCCATTGAAATTAATGGGTCCACGTCCATTCCACAAAATTGCAGAATGGATGAGGATAAAAATATACGTTGATTTGAATTAACCCTTATTCGGGTTTACATTTTGAGATTTCTGGACCAGGTGCCAGTTAAAGTGAGGCCCCTTTCAAACGGGCGAGAATTCCGTGCGGGTGCAATGCGTAAGGTGAACGCATTGCACCCGCACTGAGTCCGGACCCATTCAATTCAATGGGGCTGTTCAGAGGAGCAGTGAAAATCGCAAGCATCCGCAAGCAAGTGCGGATGCGGTGCGATTTTTATGCATAAAGATAGAAGATTTCGTCATCAAAGGTCCTTTAGCAGGTCCTGAAAGAAGAAGAAAGAAGATAATGCCGGCTGCGTGAACAACAGGATGAGGGGAGTTAATTTTATTTTAAAGCCACATTTTAGTAAGTATTCTATATTAAGAATGCTATTATTTTCCCTTATAACCATGTTATAAGGGGAAATAATAAAATATACAGAACACCTAACCAAAACCCGAACTTCAGTGAAGAAGTCCGGGTTTGGGTACCACAGTCAGTTTTTTTTATCACACGCGTGCAAAATGCATTGCACCCACGCAATAAAAACTGAACATCGGAACGCAATCGCAGTCAAAACTGACTGCAATTGCGTACCTACTCGCACGATTTTCCCTGATCGCAGACGCAACGCATCCGGACCTAATCCAGACACGCTCGTCTGCAAGGGGCCTTAAGGCCTCAAATTTCTTGATTAACGTTGGTTTTCACAGAACAACAGCAGTTTGCTGTAAACTTATGATTTTTGTGCACTGTGGTGTTTGTATATGTGACATATTGACATACTGTACAGTCAGGTCCATAAATATTGGGACATCGACACAATTCTAACATTTTTGGCTCTATACACCACCACAATGGATTTGAAATGAAACAAACAAGATGTGCTTTAACTGCAGACTGTCAGCTTTAATTTGAGGGTATTTACATCCAAATCATGTGAACGGTGTAGGAATTACAACAGTTGCATATGTGCAAACTGAAGAATTTGCAAAAAAAAAAGAAGTTTTTCCTCACATGAAAAAGTACAAACACAATACAATATGCAGCAGCATGTCATGAGCATATTGATATACGGTATAGTAGACATGAGCGAATCAGTTGTAACGAATCGGGTTAGTTTCAACATCCCAAAATTTACAATCGGCAATTCGGCAGACGAACTCAAAGCTTTTCAGGTTTGTTTCGTACGAATCCAGTAAAAGGACAAATGAAGAATAAGGATGCTCACATGAACCTAAGAGTAAGTGGGGGAGGGCTTGTCCTGATTGGCTCAGCTAGGCTGTCTATTGGCCTGTGTGCCAATCAGTGTTCCAGCAGGCAAGGAGGCACCCGTGCAGAACAAACAGATTGTCATTCTGTATTGGGCTGTGAATGGGGATGGGTGGGTCTATGCAGTATCTGACAGAAAACAATCTTAGGGACAGTGTACAGTCACAATCGAGCTTCTATTATAATGTGAGGAACAGTGAAGGGGAAGGCTAGAAAGAGGAAGAATTTGGTAGACTAGGGAAAGGCAGGGAATACTTTGAGTCTGGGAGTGAAAAGTGAGGAGATGAGGTTGAGTGTGCCTTGTACCTAAAATTACTGCCTTCAAAAACATAGCTGCAGCTACAGCGGCCCATTGCCAGTGTCCGGCGGGATACCTTGCCCCTAGGAGGTTTCTACGAAATATGTCCCTCTTATAGAGCAAGTAAACGCGACGCCAGTTGCGGTTAAGCAATGAGGACAATGGTAATGTTGGTACCCAGAGTAGGATTTCCAGAGTGGTGTAGAGTGGCCTACAATGTCTTTGTAGTTGTTGTATACACGTGTCACGGTGTTCCTACCTGGATATCCTTGGATCCCAGACGTAGTGTAGTCCGAAGCAAGTGCAAAAAGGGTACTTGAACTTGGATGATGAATAAGTAGAATAAATGGAGTCCAGCTTTACTTGGCATAAATGGTAATCCAAACAGTTTCCAAACTGTATCTGTGTCATCAGCAGGTATTGGCTTAACTTTGGCAGGCAAACACTTCTGCAACAATCTCAGCTCTGCTATGCTAGCTGGAGTAAATGGGAACTTTTCTCTTCTGCTGGAACTTAGTTTATCTGTAGTCTGTCTCTTACTTTAGTCCTAGCAACTAGTGTTTGGCTCGAATATTAGAATAGCGAATATTATTTGCGAATATAGGCACTTCGAGAATTCGCGAATATTTAGAATATAGTGATATATATCAAAGAAACTAAGCGTACAGATAATATAGATAGCAGACATGTAAATAATTAGGTTATAAGTATCAGGAAATAACGTGCTTATTAAAACAATACCTTTATTAGTTATATTAAGGGGTAACTGAGCAATATCTGCCCTAGTGATAACATAGATCTAAAGTGAAATACTTTAGACACTCTCACCAAAGAAGAGACAAAATAATAAATGCACAGGGTAAGGTAAGTATTCATATAGGTATCAAATGGCAAATGGGGACTGGGTGGAGTGGGGGGGGGGGAATAAACTTTCCCTATTAAGCCCTGGAAAATATCCTGTGCCCAGAGATATCCCCTGATGGTGGAGGTACCCTGTCCCAGTACCTAGGTCTGAACTTAACCCTGTAATGGCCCTACATCAATATTATATATATATATATATATATATATATATATATACACACACACACACACACACACACACAGGGTGGGCCATTTATATGGATAGACCTTAATAAAAATGGGAATGGTTGGTGATATTAACTTCCTGTTTGTGGCACATTAATATATGTGAGGGGGGAAACTTTTCAAGATGGGTGGTGACCATGGTGGCCATTTTGAAGTCTGCCATTTTGAATCTAACTTTTGTTTTTTCAATAGGAAGAGGGTCATGTGACACATCAAACTTATTGGGAATTTCACAAGAAAAACAATGGTGTGCTTGGTTTTAACGTAACTTTATTCTTTCATGAGTTATTTACAAGTTTCTGACCACTTATAAAATGTGTTCAATGTGCTGCCCATTGTGTTGGATTGTCAATGCAACCCTCTTCTCCCACTCTTCACACACTGATAGCAACACCACAGGAGAAATGCTAGCACAGGCTTCCAGTATCCGTAGTTTCAGGTGCTGCACATCTCGTATCTTCACAGCATAGACGATTGCCTTCAGATGATACGAGATGTGCAGCACCTGAAACTACGGATACTGGAAGCCTGTGCTAGCATTTCTCCTGCGGTGCTGCTATCAGTGTGTGAAGAGTGGGAGAAGAGGGTTGCATTGACAATCCAACACAATGGGCAGCACATTGTGTAAGTGGTCAGAAACTTGTAAATAACTCATGAAAGAATAAAGTTACGTTAAAACCAAGCACACCATTGTTTTTCTTGTGAAATTCCCAATAAGTTTGATGTGTCAAATGACCCTCTTCCTATTGAAAAAACAAAAGTTAGATTCAAAATGGCAGACTTCAAAATGGCCACCATGGTCACCACCCATCTTGAAAAGTTTCCCTTCTCACATATACTAATGTGCCACAAACAGGAAGTTAATATCACCAACCATTCCCATTTTATTAAGGTGTATCCATATAAATGGCCCACTCTGTGTGTGTGTATATATATATATATATATATATATATATATATATACAAATAGTATCCTAAGGGGTGTAGATGAAAGCCCCTAAAGGAATATACAGATACCTTAAAAAGAAAATAAATACCCCGGCGCGTTTCACCCGCACCTGGCAGTTCATCAGGGGTGATAGAACTTAAATAATTGTAGGGAGAGATTATATTATCATAGATATAGTTGATACTTAGCTCCCAAATGTGGTTTGTGGGAATCAGATACAAAGTGGGGTAACCATACCAGTAGATAAAGAACTGGTAAGGGGACCCACAGCACACAATACTCAGATGTCCAGGGAGCTGATGCGGCTGTAAAACATGGCATTCACTGGATTTTTAGGATACAGAAAGTCGTATTCCTCCTGAGAGATGAGTCTCTTTACTTTGGCATCCAGGAGGATATCTCTGAGTTCTATCAAGTATGGTTCGGTTGGATTTGATGGTAACAGCTCATAGCTGTTCTTATCCTTTAGTATCTGCTCACACATTTTTTTGTAATGATCAGACCCATCAGCTGTTTCAAATGCAGTGGCTGCATAGCCTGCATTATGGTACAAACAGGTAAAACATTGTACAGTTCTAACTTACAACGAATGTTCCCTATTAGGGACTTTATCAGCTGCAGGACTCAAGGAGTAATTTATAAAATCACCTGCGAGTGCAGTATTGAATACATTGGGAAGACCAGACGGGAACTTCGTAGATGACTGGGCAAGCACCTTGGTGACATCGAGAAGAGAAGGAATACAGTGGTGTCCAGACATGTCCACGATTGTCACCAGGGTTAGGTTCCTGTTGCACCTGGTCGCGGGGACCCGTGACTGGGTGATTAGGGCTAGTGTAGGTTCATTGCAGGGCATTTTTAGAGCAAGGTAGCTAGCTCTCCTAACCCTTACTTGTTATACTTTTTAGCTTCGGAGGACTGTCATCATCTACTAACAGCGAGGCTATTGCTGTACAAGGAACGTATCTACTGGAGCGGTAGTACCAATGGTTACACTTTTTGGTGCCGCCGAGCACTCTATTTATACATCCTGAATAGAGTTGAGCGGACACCTGGATGTTCGGGTTCGACGGGTTCGGCCGAACTTCGGAAAAAAGTTCGCGTTCGGGACCCGAACTTGACCCAGAACCCGAACCCCATTGAAGTCAATGGGGACCCGAACTTTTGAGCACTAAAATGGCTGTAAAAATGTCATGGAAATGGCTAGAGGGCTGCAAATGGCGTCAAAATGTGGTTAAGACCATGGCAAGTGCTCTGCAAACAAATGTGGATAGGGAAATGACTTTAAATAACATAAAATACGTAAAAATAAAAAATAATCTTGATCTAGGAGGACCAGATCCATATGGAGTAGGAGGCTGAGGAGGCGGTGGATGTGGCGGTGTAGGTGGAAGCGGCGGTGGAGGAGGAGGTATCCTACACTGGTTTTTGGTTTAAAATTTTATTTTTAAAATTAGGGTACACCCCAAAACATTGGGAAATATAACCTGTGATAACCCCCTCCAGTCATGCTAAACACACGTTCAGACAATACACTGGCTGCAGGGTAGGCCAGCACCTCCAAGGGGTAAAGGGCAAGTTCAGGCCATGTGCCCAATGTGGAGACCCAGAGGTTGCAGGTGCTGACCCCTGTCAGTCAGTTCGTGTAGGCGTGTGCACACTTACTGCCCCACCATGTCGCACGTCCCCGTGATGTTCACGATCAATTTGATATCTGCTCTATCAACTTTCGATGTTCTTCTATGCGCCTACCATGGTGATCACAGGTAGCGGGGAATCAGGGTTCCAGGCCAGAAAGGGATCATAAAAAAAAGAGAGACCACATCCAAGGGAGGATTCATTTTTTCAAATTCAAAATTAGAGTTTAAAGGGCTTCTGTCACCCCACAAAACTCTTTTTTTTTTTTTGGATAGTTACATTCCTTATAGCGCGATATAGAAGAATATAATCTTATCACTTACTTTCATGCAGCCGTTTCTTTAGAAAACGAAGTTTTATAATATGTAAATCCGGGCTCTACCAGCAAGTAGGGCGTCTACTTGCTGGTAGCCGCAGCAGAAAACCGCCCTCTCGCCGTGTTGATTGACAGGGCCAGCCGTGATCTCCTCCTCCGGCCGGCCCTGTCAGTATTTCAAAAATCGCGCGCCCCGTGTTCATTCGGCGCAGGCGCTCTGAGATGAGGAGGCTCGTCTCCTCAGAACTCCTTCAGTGCGCCTGCGCCGATGACATCACCGAAAGAGAAGACGTCATCGGCGCAGGCGCACTGAGGGAGTTCTGAGGAGAAGAGCCTCCTCATCTCAGAGCGCCTGCGCCGAATGAACAGAGGCGCACGATTTTTGAAATACTGACAGGGCCGGCCGGAGGAGGAGATCCCGGCTGGCCCTGTCAATCAACACGGCGAGGGGGCGGTTTTCTGCTGCGGCTACCAGCAAGTAGACGCCCTACTTGCTGGTAGAGCCCGGATTTACATATTATAAAACTTCGTTTTCTAAAGAAACGGCCGCATGAAAGTAAGTGATAAGATTATATTCTCCTATATCGCGCTATAAGGAATGTAACTATCCAAAAAAAAAAAAAAATGAGTTTTGTGGGGTGACAGAAGCCCTTTAAATATATGAGAGAAATTATTAAAGCATAAAAGTGTGACAACTTTTTAAAGTTTAAGCATTGAATGAAAGGATGTGGTGCGCATTAATTACTGAATAATTTATAAAATGTTATTCCCCGTCACCTATGCATAGCAGGTGTTTATTCACGTCTAAAATTATATAATGTCAACCCAAGAATGTAACAGAAAAATTATTGAAATATATTAAGCTGTCAACTAGGTAGAGGAGGGGTATATTACACCCAAAAATTGGTGAATTTCACCCAAAAATGTAACAATTTTTTTATATTTTTTCGGTCTACTAGGTATAGGAGTGGTACATCACACCCAAAAATTGGTGAATTTCACCAGAATATATAACTGACAATTTTTTTTTTTAACCTGTCTACTAGGTATAGCAGTAGGACTATACACCCAAAAATTGGTGAATTTCACCCTAAAATGTAAATGGCAATTTATTTATTTTTTAACCGGCCTACTAGGTATAGCAGTGGTACTATACACCCAAAAATTGGTTAATTTAACCCGAAAAAGTAAATGACAATTATTTTTTTTTTGTTTAACCTGTCTACTAGGTATAGCAGTGGTACTATATACCCAAAAATTTGTTAATTTCACCATAAAATGTAACTGACAATTTATTTTTATTTTTTTACCGGTCTACTAGGTATAGCAGTGGTACTATACACCCAAAAATTGGTGACTTTCACCCGAAAATGTAAATGACAAAGTAGTGAAATGATATAAAATAAAACACGTACAAAAAAAAATAATGGATTTATCAGGTGGAGTTCCAAATGGAGTAGGAGTTTGAGGAGGCGGTGGACGTAGCGGAGTAGTTGGAAGCGGCGGTGGAGGAGGACGAGATAGCCAACGCAGGTTTTTGGTTTAAATTTAATTTTGTAAAATTAAGGTACACTGCAAAAGAGTGTGAAATATCCAAAATACAAACATGAGCAATTGCGCTGCAGTATAACAATGACTGCTTAGCCGGTATACTTGTCTATTCTGCACAAGGTATGGACAAGTCCTAAGGGATCCATGCCTGGTTCATTTTAATGAACGTGAGCTTGTCCACATTGGCTGTGGACAGGCGGCTGCGCTTGTCTGTGATGATGCCCCCTGCCGTGCTAAACACACGTTCAGATAATACACTGGCTGCAGGGCAGGCCAGCACCTCCAAGGCGTAAAGGGCAAGCTCAGGCCATGTGCCCAATTTGGAGACCCAGAAGTTGAAGGGGGCAGACCCGTCATTCAGTACGTGTAGGCGTGTGCACACATACTGCTCCACCATGTTGGTGAAATGCTGCCTCCTGCTAAGACGTTCCATATCAGCTGGTGGTGCCGGTTGTTGTGGCGTGCTGACAAAGCTTTTCCACATTTCGGCCATGCAAACCCTGCCTTCTAAGGTGCTGGCGGTGCCCTAGCTACGTTGGCGACCTCTTCCTCGTCATCTGCCTTCACCTTGTGCCTCCACTGTGCCCCCGCTGTCAGGTGGGAATGCCACCAGCAGCGCGTCTACCAGCGTGTGCTTGTACTCGCGCATCTTACGATCACGCTCCATTGAGGGAATTAAGGACGGTACGTTGTCCTTGTAACGGGGATCCAGCAGCGTGGCAACCCAGTAATCAGCACAAGTTAGAATGTGGGCAGCTCGGCGATCGTTGCGGAGACACTGCAGCGTGTAATCGCTCATGTGTGCCAGGCTGCCCAGAGGCAACGAAAAGCTGTCCTCTGTGGGAGGTGTATCATCTGTGTCCTCTGTATACCCCATCCACACACCAGTGATGGCCATGAGCTGGTCTGGGTGCCACCCTGCTGTGAACATGGTTCCTCCTCCTCCATCTCCTCCTCGTCATCCCCCTGAACTGTGCCCTGGCTGGACAATTGTGTACCTTGGGTTTGTGGGTGCAGGAACCCACCCTCGGAGCCACTTGGGAATGACTGGCCGGAAACCCTACGAAATGATCCCTCTTCCCCCTTCTCCTCCTGTGCCACATCCTCTTCCATCATTGCCAGCAGCGTTTTTTCAAGGAGGCATAAAAGTGGGATAGTAATGCTGAGAACGGCGTTATTGGCACTGGCCATGTTGGTGGAGTACTCGAAACAGCGCAACAAGGAACACAGGTCTCGCATGGATGCCCAGTCATTGGTGGTGAAGTGGTACTGTTCCGCCGAGCGACTCACCTGTGCGTGCTGCAGCTGAAACTCCACTATCGCCTGCTGCTGCTCGCATAGTCTGGCCAGCATGTGCAAGGTGGAGTTCCACCTTGTGGGCACGTCGCATATGAGGCGGTGAGCGGGAAGGCCGAAGTTATGCTGCAGCACTGACAGGCGAGCAGCAGCAGGGTGAGAACGCCGAAAGCGTGAACAGACGGCCCGCACTTTATGCAGCAGCTCTGACATGTCGGGGTAATTTTTAAGGAATCTCTGCAACACAAAATTCAGCACATGTGCCAGGCAAGGGATGTGCGTGTCCCAGAGCTGCTTTGAGATTTCGCCCATTATCACACGCCACCAGGCCGGACTTGAGGCTGACTGGCACAAACCACTCATCGGTCTGTTGTTCAAGGCCCGTCCACAGCTCCTGCGCGGTGTGGGGTTTGTCCCACAAACAGATAAGTTTTAAAACTGCCTGCTGTCGTTTACCCCTGGCTGTGCTGAAGTTGGTGGTGAAGATGTTACGCTGACCGGATAAAGAGCTGGTAGAGGATGAGGAAGCAGAGTAGGAGGAGGAAGCAACAGGAGGCAAACTGAAGCACCCTGCAATCTTCTGGGGGGGGAAGGACATGCGCCAAACTGCTATCCGCCTCAGGCCCAGCCACCACTGCATTTACACAGTGTGCTGTTATGGAGATATAACGGCACTGACCGTGCTTACTGGTCCACGTATCCGTAGTCAGGTGCACCTTGCCACAGATGGCATTGCGCACCGCACACCTGATTTTGTCCCCTACTTGGTTGTGCAGGGAAGGGATGGCTCGCTTTGAAAAGTAGGGGCGGCTGGGAACGACGTACTGTGGGACAGCCACTGCCATAAGGCCTTTAAAAGTACTGTATTTTTTGCCCCATAAGACGCACTTTTTCCCCCCAAAAAATGGGGGAAAATGCCCCTGCGCCTTATGGGGCGAATGCTGACAGTTTTACATCGCAGGTTGCGATGTATGAAAAGCGGGGAGGGACTGGGAGGAGGAGCTGGGGGCCGGAAATTGCGGCGGGGCAGTGCAGTCACTGTACTATAGCCCCACCGCTCCAGTGCTGCACTATACAAATATAAAATGTCTTATTCAATTAAAAGTGATTAAACATGCCCCCCCACTCCTAATATTACTGTACATCCTAACAGCTTCTGTAGAATGCAGGCAGGCCGGGCGGCAAGTGACGCAGGCGGCGCAGGCAAGTGACGTCAGTGAGTGACGCGCCGGCCGCCCGGCCTGCCTGCATTGTACAGGAGCTGTTAGGATGTACGGAAATATTAGGAGTGAGGGGGCATGTGTAATCACTTTTAATTGAATGAGACATTTTATATTTGTATAGTGCAGCACTGGAGTGGGTGGGGATCTGTGGATGACAGTTTTATGGGGAACATCTGTGGATGGCACTGTTATTGGCTGGGGGGTCTGTGGATGGCACTGTTATGGGATGGGGAGTCTGTGGATGGCACATATATAACAGTGCCACCCACAGATCCCCCATAACAGTGCCACCCACAGATCCCCCCTGTAACAGTGCCATCCACAGATCCCCCCCCTGTAACAGTGCCATCCACAGATCCCCCCCCTGTAACAGTGCCATCCACAGATCCCCCCCTGTAACAGTGCCATCCACAGATCCCCCCCCCTGTAACAGTGCCATCCACAGATCCCCCCCTGTAACAGTGCCATCCACAGATCTCCCCCCCCTGTAACAGTGCCATCCACAGATCCCCCCGTAACAGTGCCATCCACAGATCCCCCCCCTGTAACAGTGCCATCCACAGATCCCCTCCCTGTAACAGTGCGTCATCCACAGATCCCCCCTTAACAGTGCGTCTTCCACAGATCCCCCCATAACAGTGTCCTTCACAGATCCCCCCATAACAGTGTCCTTCACAGATCCCCCCATAACAGTGACAGCCACAGATCCCCAGTAATAGTGCCATCCACAGACCACTATTAGATCCAAACCCACCAAAAGCACACCTTTTGGTTAAAAATATATTTTTTCTTATTTTCCTCCCCAAAAACCTAGGTGCGTCTTATGGGCCGGTGTGTCTTATAGGGCGAAAAATACGGTATCCGTCTCCACCAGACAGAATGACAGCATTTCAAAGGCCAGTAATTTAGAAATGCTGGCATTCAGGGCTAGGGATCGTGGGTGGATAGGGAGGTACTTCCTCTTCCTCTCCAGCGTTTGGAATATGGAGAGCTGAACGCTTCCGTGGGACATTGTGGAGATGCTTGGTGAATGGTGACCCAGGTGTTGGTGTTGCTGGCAGATCCTCTGTTTGAGGGGTGCCAGGTGGCACTGTCACTCCAGAGGTGGATGAAGAGGCCGCGACTGCAGCAGAAGAGGAAGCAGGAGGAGCCAGAGACCTTTCTTGGTTTTTGAGTTGTCTACTCCACTGCAGCTCATGCTTTGCACTTAAATGCCTGGTCATGCAGGTTGTGCTCAGGTTCAGAACGTTTATGCCTCGCTTCAGGCTCTGATTGCACAGCGTGCAAAGCACTCGTGTCTTGTCGTCAGCACATTGTCTGAAGAACTGCCACGCCAGGGAACTCCTTGGATCTGGCTTTGGTGTGCTCGGTCCCTTGCTGCGGTGGGCAGTAGAAGGCGTACTGTCTAGAGGGCGGCCGTTTCGCTTTTGCACCCTGCTCCCTCTTCTGCTGTGCTGGTGGCTCTGTGTGACCACCGCCTCTTCCTCCAAACTACATCGGTCACTTGCATGACCTTGATTCCATGTGGGGTCGAGGACCTCATCTTCCACCCAGTCTTCACCCCTGCCTTCCTTGTCGGTCTGCACACTTTCGAAAGCCCCAGCAGTTGGCACCTGTGTTTCGTCATTATCCGAGACGTGCTGTGATGGTCCTCCCATGTACTCATCTTGAAAGATAAGTGGTTGGGCATCGGTGCACTCTTCCACTTCTGGGGCAGGGCTAGGTGTGTCTGTATTTGACGCAGGCACAGTGACTGTCTGACCGGCCGGGCGACGTCTGTTCGGGAGCGGTCAGACAGTCACTGCGCCTGCGCCGAATACAGACGCACATGGCGCAGGCGCGAGAATAAAGCAGATGGATGAGATGGAGGCTGGCAATCTAAAGATGGACGGGCTTGACGGACGATCGGGGAGGAATACAGGATGAGTAGATGGAGCCTCTAGGTGCTGAAAAGACGCCCCCATAGCACCTAGAGGCTCATTTGCATAGCAATAAAAGTTGTTTTTTTAGTGTAACGGCTGCACACAAAGGTCTTAGAATAGCATGGTTAGGTAGAGCAGACATTAGCAGATCGCTAGTGTCTGACAACTAATTAGGTCCAAATGAGGTGGTAGAAACCCTTTAAGCATTGAATCAAAGGAGGTGGCGTGCATCAATAAAAGAAGATTTTCTTAAATTTTATTCCCTGTCACTTATGCAGAGCAGGGATTTATTCACGTCTAAAATTGTATAATGTCAACCCAAGAATGTAACAGAAAAATTTGTGAAATTTATTAACCTGTCTACTTGGTAGAGCAGGGGTCTATGACAGAAAAAAATTGTTTATTGTCACCCGAAAATGTTGAAGAAAAATTATTGAAATTTATTAAGCTGTCAACTAGGTAGAGGAGGGGTATATTACACACCAAATATTTGTGAATTTCACCAAAAAATTTAACAGACAAATTTATTTTTATTTTTAAACCTGTCTACTAGGTATAGCAGTGGTACTTCACACCCAAAAATTGTTGAATTTCACCCGATAATGTAACTGACAAAGTAGTGAAATAACATAAAATACGTACAAAAAAAAATAAAAAATAGTAGGAGTTTGAGGAAGTGGTGGACGTAGCGGTGTAAGTGGAAGCGGTGGTGAAGGAAGACGAGGTAGCCAACACAGGTTTTGGGTTTTAATTAAAATTTTTTAAATTAGGGTACACTCCAAAAGAGTGTGAAATATCCAAAATACAAACATGAGCAATTGCGCTGCAGTATAACAATGGCTTCTTAGTGCCGGTATACATGTCTATTCTGCACAAGGTACGGATAAGTCCTGAGGGATCCATGCCTGGTTCATTTTAATGAATGTGAGCTTGTCCACATTGGCTGTGGACAGGCGGCTGTGCTTGTCTGTGATGACGCCCCCTGCCGTGCTACACACACGTTCAGATAATACACTGGTCGAAGGGCAGGCCAGCACCTCCAAGGCGTAAAGGGCAAGCTCAGGCCATGTGCCCAATTTGGAGACCCAGAAGTTGAAGGGGGCAGACCCGTCATTCAGTACGTGTAGGCGTGTGCACACATACTGCTCCACCATGTTGGTGAAATGCTGCCTCCTGCTAAGACGTTCCATATCAGCTGGTGGTGCTGGTTGTTGTGGCGTGCTGACAAAGCTTTTCCACATTTCGGCCATGCTAACCCTGCCTTCTGAGGTGCTGGTGGTGCCCCAGCTGCATTGGCGACCTCTTCCTCGTCCCCTGCCTTCGCCTTGTGCTTCCACTGTGCCCCCGCTGTCAGGTGGGAATGCCACCAGCAGCGCGTCTACCAGCATGCACTTGTACTCGCGCATCTTACAATCACGCTCCAGTGACGGAATTAAGGACGGTACGTTGTCCTTGTAACGGGGATCCAGTAGCGTGGCCACCCAGTAATCAGCACAAGTTAGAATGTGGGAAACTCGGCAGTTGTTGCGGAGACACTGCAGCATGTAATCGCTCATGTGTGCCAGGCTGCCCAGAGGCAACAAAAAGCTGTCCTCTGTGGGAAGTGTATCGTCTGTGTCCTCTGTATCCCCCCAGCCACGCACCAGTGATGGCCATGAGCTGGTCTGGGTGCCACATGGTTCCTCCTCCTCCATCTCCTCCTCCTCATCTTTCACCTTGTCATCCTCCAGAACTGTGCCCTGGCTGGACAATTGTGTACCTGGCGTTTGTGGGTGCAGGAACCCACCTTCGGAGCCACTTGGGAATGACTGGCCGGAAACCCTACGAAATGACCCCTATTCCTCCTCCTCCTCTTGTGCCACATCCTCTTCCATCATCGCCAGCAGCGTTTTTTCAAGAAGGCATAGTAGTGGGATAGTAACACCGAGAACGGCGTTATCGGCACTGGCCATGTTGGTGGAGTACTCGAAACAGCGCAACAAGGAACACAGGTCTCGCATGGAGGCCCAGTCAATGGTGGTAAAGTGGTGCTGTTCCGCCGAGCGGAAATGCTGGCATTTAGGGCTAATGATCGCGGGTGGGTAGGGGAGTATTTCCTCTTCCTCTCCAGCGTTTGGGAGATGGAGAGCTGAACTCTTCCGTGGGACATTGTGGAGATGCTTGGTGACCCAGGTGGTGGTGTTGCTGGCAGATCCTCTGTTTGCGGGTAGAGATGTCCCGAACTATTAGCCGGCGAACATAGCTTGTTCGCGTTCGCCGCTGCGGGCGAACATATGCGATGTTCGGTCCGCCCCCTATACATCGGCATTGAGCAAACTTTGACCCTGTACCTCACAGTCAGCAGACACATTCCAGCCAATCAGCATACCCTCCTCCCAGACCTCCCCACCTCCTATCAAAAAGCAAGGACAGCATCCATCTTAGATTCATTCTGAAGCTGCAGTGTCACAAATTTGACTAAGTTGTAATCGCAATGCGATTAATACAGGTTAAATTAATCGCATTGCGAATTCAACTTCGAGCTGGGTTCCATCTGCCTAATGGTTGTACTGCTAGAATATGACGAAGATTGAGAATATAGTGCTATATTCGTTATATTCGTCAATTCTAGCAATACAACCATTATGAACTCAGATCTAAGTTGTAATCGCAATGCGATTAATACAGGTTATATTAATCGCATTGCGAATTCAACTTAGAGCTGGGTTCCTAATGGTTGTATTGCTAGAATATAACGAAGATTGAGAATATAGTGCTATATTCATTATATTCGTCAATTCTAGCAATACAACCATTAGGAACTTAGCTCTAAGTTGAATTCGCAATGCGATTAATGCAGGTTATATTAATCGCATTGCGAATTCAACTTACCCCACACTGCATCAACTACGTAATTTTCCATGGGAGTTTTGCCATGGATCCCCCTCCGGCATGCCACAGTCCAGCTGTTAGTCCCCTTGAAACAACTTTTCCATCACTATTGTGGCCAGAAAGAGTCCCTGTGGGTTTTAAAATTCGCCTGCCTATTGAAGTCTATGGCGGTTCGCCCGTTCGCGAACATTCGCGGAAATTTTATGTTCGCGACATCTCTATTTGCGGGGTGGTAGGTGGCACTGTCACTCCAGAGGTGGATGAAGAGGCCGCGACTGCAGCAGAAGAGGAAGCAGGAGGAGCCAGAGACCTTTCTTGTTTTTTGAGGTGTCTACTCCACTGCAGCTCGTGCTTTGCACTTAAATGCCTGGTCATGCAGGTTGTGCTCAGGTTGAGAACGTTTATGCCTCGTTTCAGGCTCTGATTGCACAGCGTGCAAAGCACTCGTGTCTTGTCGTCAGCACATTGTCTGAAGAATTGCCACGCCAGGGAACTCCTTGGAGCTGGCTTTGGTGTGCTCGGTCCCTTGCTGCGGTGGGCAGTAGCAGGCGTACTGTCTAGAGGACGGCCGCTCTGCTTTTGCACCCTGCTCCCTGTTCTGCTGTGCTGGTGGCTCTGTGGGACCACCGTCTCTTCCTCCGAACTACATAGGTTACTCGCATGACCTTGATTCCATGTGTGGTCGAGGACCTCATCGTCCTCTACATCATCTTCCACCCAGTCTTCACCCCTGCCCTCCTTGTTGGTCTGCACACTTTCGAAAGCCCCAGCAGTTGGCACCTATGTTTAGTCATCATCCGAGACGTGCTGCGATGGTCCTCCCATGTACTCATCTTGAAAGATAAGTGGTTGGGCATCGGTGCACTCAATCTCTTCCACTTCTGGGGCAGGGCTAGGTGGATGGCCCTGGGAAACCCTGCTAACAGAGTCATCAAAAAGCAGAAGAGACATAGTACAGTATGCTTGGCTGATTTGCAAGGGGGTGAGGTGAAAGACTGATGGACATGGGCTGCTGGTGCCAACTGTGATCTTTCAGCAGGAGACTGGGTAGGAGACAATGTGAAGGAACTGGAGCCACTGTCAGCAACCCAATCTACTATCGCCTGTACTTGTTCAGGCCTCACCATTCGTAGAGCTGCATTAGGCCCGACCAAATACCGCTGCAGGTTCTGTCGCCTACTCGCACCTGAGGAAGGGGTTTCACTTGTGCGTGTAGCTGGCACAGATCAACCTTGTCCTCTCCCTGCAACAGGAGCTCCACCAGCAGCACCACGACCTGGGCCACGTCCCTCATTTGACGCTCTCCTCATATTTCTCGAATTTAGGATCTGGCCCTAAAATGGGTGTTTAATTAATAGTAGAATAGAACGACAGTATGTACAGGGTGCATCTCTCACGGCCTGACCCACACTAGGCCACAATTAAAGATTTTTGTGCCAAATGGCGGTATTTCAAATATCTGAATAGAACCCTTGTATTTAAAGGGTGTATCTCACAATGACATAAGGCTGCCAACTAAACTTTTTTTGCCCAAACGGGTGTTAGTTTAATAACTGAATATGACAGCAGTATATAACCCTGTAATTTCAAACATCTTGATGCTGCAAGGCCTGAAAATTGTGTATTTTACCCCAAAAAAAGGTGTTTTATTAATAGAAGAATATAAGCCCTGTATATACAGGGTGTTTCTCACACGGCCTGACCCACACTAGGCTTTAATTAAAGATTTGTGCACCAAATGGCGGTATTTCAAATACCTGAATAGAACCACACTATGTAAAGGCTGTATCTCACAATGACATCTGCAGCAAAGGCTGCCAACAATTTATTTTTGCCCAAACGGGTAACATAGTACATAAGGCCGAAAAAAGACATTTGTCCATCCAGTTCGGCCTGTTATCCTGCAAGTTGATCCAGAGGAAGGAAAAAAAAAACCCTGTGAGGTAGAAGCCAATTTTCCCAACTTTAGGGGAATAAAAAAATTCCTTCCCGACTCCAATCAGGCAATCAGACTAACTCCCTGGATCAACGACCCCTCTCTAGTAGCTATAGCCTGTAATATTATTACGCTCCAGAAATACATCCAGGCCCCTCTTGAATTCATTTATTGTACTCACCATCACCACCTCCTCAGGCAGAGAGTTCCATAGTCTCACTGCTCTTACAGTAAAGAATCATTTTCTATGTTTGTGTACAAACCTTCTTTCCTCCAGACGCAGAGGATGTCCCCTCGTCACAGTCACAGTCCTGGGGATATATAGATGATTGGATAGATCTCTGTACTGACCCCTGATATATTTATACATATTAATTAGATCTCCCCTCAGTCGTCTTTTTTCTAAAGTGAATAACCCTAATTTAGATAATCTTTCAGGGTACTGTAGTTGCCCCATTCCAGTTATTACTTTAGTTGCCCCCCTCTGGGCCCTCTCCAGCTCTGCTATGTCTGCCTTGTTTACAGGAGCCCAGAACTGTACACAGTACTCCATGTGTGGTCTGACTAGCAATTTGTAAAGTGGTAGGACTATGTTCTTATCACGTGCACCTATGCCCCTTTTGATGCAACCCATTATCTTATTGGCCTTGGCAGCAGCTGCCTGACACTGTTTTTTGCAGCTTAGTTTGCTGTTTATTAAAATTCCTAGATCCTTTTCCATGTCTGTGTTACTGAGTGTTTTACCATTTAGTATGTACGGGTGACCTGCATTATTCCTTCCCATGTGCATAACTTTACATTTCTCAGTGTTAAACCTCATCTGCCACTTTTCTGCCCAAGCCTCCAATCTATCCAGATCCCTCTGTAGTAGTATACTGTCCTCTTCAGTATTAATTATTTTACACAGTTTAGTGTCATCTGCGAAAATTGATATTTTACTATGCAAGCTTTCTACAAGATCATTAATATATTGAAGAGAATAGGGCCCAATACTGACCCCTGAGGTACTCCACTAGTGACAGTGACCCAATCTGAGTGTGTATCATTCATAACCCTGTGTTTTTTATCATTGAGCCAGTTACTTACCTACATACAGACGTTTTCTCCCAGTCCGAGCATTCTCATTTTATATACTAACCTTTTATGTGGTACAGTGTCAAATGCTTTGGAGAAGTCCAGATATACGACATCCATTGATTTGCCGCTGTCAAGTGTAGAACTTACCTCCTCATAGAAACTGATTAAATTAGTTTGGAATGACCGATCCCTCACGAAGCCATGCTGCTTTGGCGTTATTTGCTTATTTCCGTTGAGATGCTCTAAGATAGCATCTCTCAGAAAACCGTCAAACAGTTTACCCACAACAGATGTTAAACTTACCGGCATATCGTTTCCAGGTTCTGTTTTTGAACCCTTTTTAAATATTGGCACTAAATTTGCCATGCGCCAATCCTGTGGGACAATCCCTGTCAGTATAGAGTTCGCAAATATCAGAAATTAGGGTCTGGCTAGGACATTACTTAATTCCCTTAGGATACGTGGGTGTTAGTTTACTAACTGAATATGACAGCAGTATATAACCCTGGAATTTCAAACGTGCTGATGCTGCAAGGCCTGAAAAATTGTGTATTTTACACAAAAAAAGGTGTTTTATTAATAAAATAATCAAGCCCCGGTATTTAAAGGGTGTATCTCACACGCCCTCATCCACACTAGGACACTATCAAAGAATTGTGCCCAAAATGGCTTTATTTCAAATAACTGAATAGAAAGACAGTATATAAAGGCGGTATCTCACAATGACATATGCAGCCAAGGCTGCCAACAATTTATTTTTTGCCCAAACGGGTGTTTAATAACTGAATATGACAGCAGTATATAACCCTGGAATTTCAAACGTGCTGATGCTGCAAGGCCTGAAAAATTTTGTATTTTGCACAAAAAAAGGTGTTTTATTAATAAAAGAATCAAACCCCTGTATTTAAAGGTTGTATCTCACACGCCCTGAACCAGACTAGGCCTCAATTAAATTTGTTTGCCCAAAATGGCTGTATTTCAAATACCTGAATAGAAGCCCTGTATTTAAAGGGTGTATCTCACACACCCTGATCCACACTAGCACGCTATCAAAGAATTGTGCCCAAAATGGCTTTATTTCAAATAACTGAATAGAAAGACAGTATGTAAAGGCTTTATCTCACAATGACATCTCCAGCAAAGGCTGCCAACAATTTTTTTTTTGCCCAAATGGGTGTTTGTTTAATAACTGAATTTGACAGCAGTATACAGTATAACAGAATATGAAAGCTGTATATTTTAAACTTGAATTTAACACTTACAGATCTGGAAAATAGTGTTTTTTGGCCAAAAAAAAGTGTGTTTTTAAAAACCCAGAAAATTATGGCTGTATTTCTAGCTTAACGTGCACACTGACTAAGCCTGAAAATGCACCAGATGTTGTAAATTGCCCAAAAAATGGTGATTTTTTTTTTACAAACAGATTATTTGTGCTGTTTTTAAAGCTTGGTTTTAATGTCCCAAAAGCTCAGATGCAGTGCTGGTGCACTGAGCTTGCATAAAATGGCCACCGCCCACCTAACTGACTTATTAAAGTAATTTTTTTTCAGTCACTGGGCTCAGGGCAGGATAAATAAATTGTGCCCTGCACCCACACAACACAATGTATGTAGATCACAGAGTAAGATTCACGTTTTGAGCAATGATTCTCTCCTATTCTCTCCCTGAAATCACCAGCAGCATCCTCTCCCTACACTAAGCACAGCAGAGTGACGTGCAGCGCTACGTGACTCCAGCTTATATAGAGGCTGGGTCACATGCTACACTGGCCAATCACAGCCATGCCATTAGTAGGCATGGCTTTGATGGCTTCTAACGGCACACAGTTAAACGCTTGTTGATTGGCTGCTCTGCAGCCTTTCAAAAAGAGCCAAGAAAACGCCGAACACTGAACCTGAACCCTAACTTTCACTGAAATGTTCAGGTCCGGGGTCCAAAAATCCTAAAGTTCGGTACGAACCTGAACTTTACAGTTAGGGTTCGCTCAACCCTAATCCTGAATTTTTTTGGCAACCCAGTGTTATTATCAATCAAGGGTCTTTCTATTGACGCTCTATAGGTTTATTAGGAGCCTACAATTGTAGTATCTTTAACCGCTTTACGTCCGCCGATAGGATATAAACGTCCTATGGCAGGGCCGTCTTTTCGAATGGGCACGCTGGGCAGTTGCCCGGGGGCCCCACTTGCCTGGGGGCCCGCCTGCCCAGTGAACCCACCAGCCAACTTCCCAACCGTCATTTAGCAGCGTTGCCGCCAGGGCCGTCTTTACCAAGGGGCAAAAGGGGCAGCTGCCCTGGGCCCAGTTGCTCCTGGGGGGGCCCAAGGCAGCTGCCTCTTGAGCCCTGCTAGCTACTGCCCCGGGTGTCAGGCTGTCGGCTACACAGGCATCATGATCGTACTGTGTTAATGATCTTAATTCTAGGACCTTAATGAGTTTTGATCTAGGACCTTAATGACATCATTACCATGTGACCAGTAACCTAGCAATTACTGGTCACATGGCTATGAAGTCATCACAGGTCCTATCAGGAGTGTTGCAGAAGTTAACTGTGGAGCTTTTCTGTGTAAAGATTACATCAGAAAAAGGTGACATGGGGTTGTTATTTTAATATACTGTAAACTACTGTATAGTGGGGTGCTGTGTACTGTGTGGGGGGCTGTATACTGTGTGGGGGCCTGTATACTGTGTGGTGGGCTGTATATTGTGTGGTGGGCTATATATTGTGTAATGGGCTGTATATTGTGTGGTGGGCTGTATACTGTGTGTGGGGGGGGGGTGGCCTGTATACTGTGTGGTGGGCTGTATAGTGTGGGGGGCCTGTATAGTGTGGGGGGGGGGGCTGTATAGTGGGGGGAGTGCTATACTGCTGTACTGTATAGTGTGGGGGGCTGTATACTGTGGGTGCGGTATAGTGTAGAGTGCTGTACTGTATAGTGTGGGGGGCTGTATCGTGTATAGTTTGGGGTGCTGTATACAGTGAGGTGCTGTATAGTGTGGGGGTCTATACTGCTCTACTATATACTGTGGGGTACTGTATAGTGTGGGGTGCTAAACTGCATACTGTGTGGTGCTGTATACTATAGGGTGCTATACTGCATACTGTGTGGTGCTGTATACTATAGGGTGCTATACTGCATACTGTGTGGTGCTGTATACTATAGGGTGCTATACTGCATACTGTGTGGTGCTGTATACTATAGGGTGCTATACTGCATACTGTGTGGTGCTGTATACTATAGGGTGCTATACTGCATACTGTGTGGTGCTGTATACTATAGGGTGCTATACTGCATACTGTGTGGTGCTGTATACTATAGGGTGCTATACTGCATACTGTGTGGTGCTGTATACTATAGGGTGCTATACTGCATACTTGGGGGTTTACATCCACTTTAATCATACAACTAAAAAAACGAAATAAATATAGATATATATATAAATGTACACACACTCTGGTGCTGGTGGGTAATGCTGGTGTGGGTACTGCTGGTGCTGGTGGGTATTAATGTTGGAGTGGCGTGTGTACTGCCTGGGTACTCTACATTGTGACATCACAAAAAAAAAAAATGTTTGGGTTTACATCCACTTTAAGTTATTAGTGCCCCTCAAGTTTTGACTGTAATATCTTATGTGTCCCCCTTATATAGCAATCTTAGAGTTGCCACTCGTTCGAGGAAGTGTAAAAAAGGTGAGGAAAAATAAAGTTTATTACGTGTTGGTGAAAATAACCTTTAGTGCAGAAATGAAACGTAATGTTTTGAGTGGAGCACAGAAGAGGAAAAAGGCTGCAGAGGAGAAAGAGAAAATGTGCAAACTTCCAAAACTAACATCTTGGCTCAATCCAGGTGCAACGTCAGCCAGTAGTTCTGCTCCTCCAGATGTAGCATCCACATCTACATGCACTCCAATTCCAGCAGAAATACCAATGGTATCATTACCTGATCCTACTGCTGGGGAAAATCCACAAGAGGAAATGCCCAATAAATATCGCCTTATTGATAATTTGCATTTTTATTCTAGTGCGTGATTGTGTAGACAGGGCCCCAGTGCACTGTATTGCCCGGGGGCCTATAATGCTCTTAAGATGGCACTGTCCTATGGTGGACGTCTATTTCTGAACGGACGTTCCAGAACGTCTTTTCAGAAAGTGCAGCTGCACGCTAATCAGTAACAGCAGGGCAACCCTAAGACAAGGCAGGGACAGTGCCCAGGTGTCCCTGCCTTCTAGATCGCTGCAGACACAGCGCTCACCGAAGCGCTTGCTGTTCCGTCCCGGCGGTCATGTGACCGCCATGACCGGAGTGTGCAGGAGCTGTGCGAGGTCTCTCAGAGACCTCGATCAGCCCTGCTCTGAGGCTGTACAGCGCTGGATTGCTGCTGTACAGCCTCTCTAGGGGTGCATTTGTCCTGTAACTGGGGCTACTATGTCAGCCCCAGTTACAGGAGAAATCAACAGTGAAAAAAAAATAAAAAAAGTGAAGTAAATGTCACCCAGAGGTCTTGTATGACCTTATGGGGGACGAAAAGTGTAAAATAAAAAAAATAAAAATAAAAGGTTGAAAATAAAAAAAGTTTCACATGTAAAAAAAAAAAGTCCCCAAGTAAGGAATGAAAAAAAATAGTTAAAAATAGAAAAAATAAAAAAAAGTATATATATTAGGTATTGCCGCGTCCGTAAAAACCAGCCCTATAAAAATATCACATGACCTAACCCCTCGGGTGAACACCGTAAAAAAAAAAAAAAAAAAAAAAAATGGGTCTAAACAAGCAATTTTTGTCACCTTGCATCACAAAAGGTGCAACACTAAGTGATCAAAAACGCGTATGTCCCACAAAATAGTACCAATAAAACCGTCACCTCATCCCGCAAAAAATGAGCCCCTACATAAGAAAATCTCTCAAAAAATAAAAAAACTATAGCTCTCAGAACATGGACACATTAAAACATAATTTTTTTGTTTCAAAAATGCTATTATTGTGTAAAACTTTAATAAATGAGAAAAAGTATACATATTGGGTATCGCCACGTCCGTAACAATCTGCTCTATAAAAATGTCACTTAACTGAACTCCTCAGGTGAACGCTGTAAAAATAAATAAATAGAAACTGTGCTAAAACAACCAATTTTTTGGTCACCTTGCCCCATAAAGTGTTTTAATGAATGATCAAAAAATTATATGTACCCAAAAATAGTACTAATAAAACTGGCACCTTATCCCCTAGTTTCCAAAATGGGGTCACTTCTTGGGAGTTTCTACTGTAAGGGTGCATCAGGGGGCTTCAAATGGGACATGGCATCTAAAAACCATGAGGAGTTCCTTTTTTTCTGCGCCCTGCCGTGTGCCCATACAGCAGTTTATGACCACATGTGGGCTGTTTCTGTAAACCGCAGAATCTGGGTAATAAATATTGAGTTTTGTTTGGCTGTTAACCATCGATGTGTTAAAGAAAAAAATTGATTAAAATGGAAAATCTGCCAAAAAAGTGAAATTTAAAAATTTGATCTCCATTTTCCTTTAATTCTTGTGGAACGCCTAAAGGGTTAACAAAGTTTGTAAAATCGGTTTTGAATACCTTGAGGGGTGTAGTTTCTACAATGGGGTCATTTATGGGGGTATCCACTATGTAGGCCCCACAAAGTGACTTCAGACCTGAACTGGTCCTTAAAAAGTGGGTTTTGGCAATTTTCTTAAAAATTTGAAGAATTGCTTCTAAACTTCTAAGCCTTCTAACGTCCTAAAAAAATAAAATGACATTTCCAAAATGATGCCAACATAAAGTAGACATATGGGGAATGTTAAATAATAAATATTTTATGAGGTATCACTTTCTGTTTTAAAAGCAGAGAAATTGAAATTTAGAAAATTGCGAATTTTTTAAATTTTTGGGTAAATTTGGGATTTTTTCATAAATAAAGGTGAAATATTTTGACTCAAATTTATTACTATCATGAAGTACAATGTGTCACGAGAAAACAATCTCTGAATGACTTGGATAAATAAAGGCGTTCCAAAGTTATTACCACATAAAATGAGATATGTCAGTTTTGCAAAATTTGGCCTGGTCAGGAAGGGTTGATATTGGGGCCTATTTTTCTTATTGTATTACTAATAAAGGTTAAATTGATCACCTGCCAGTGAAGTACAGGCCCCAAAAATTAAGCATTCACCGGACAGAAAAGAACAAGTGATTATGTAGCTGGAGGTACATTAGGCAGTCGCTGAAAAACAATTTTACTGTGGGCCAGTGGAGTACAGGCCCCAAAAATTAGGAATTCACCTGACAGAAAAGAACAAGTGATTAGGCAATGGCTGGACTGGGGCGGAGCCCATAAGGGGAGGCCAATAAATTGGTTTAGGGAGCCCCGGGGAGTCTTCGATTGGTGAGCTGGAAGATGGGGTTGGTTGGGGTCCTTTGAGTTGGTTACGGTGGAACTTGAGGACATTGGGAGGGCCCCACGGTTGGGGCTGGACTCCCATGGTGGGCGAGCTGTTGTGGTGGATGGAGGGGCAGGCCTATTCTGTGGTGCTTCGATATGGGTGTTATGGCTGGAAGCAAAATGGCTCATCCCAGTGCGACGGCTCTGGGTTTTTGGGGCTTCAAGGACCTCCCCCGTTAGAGTTAATAATGTTATTATGGTTACTTATGTATTCATATTTAATAAAACGGCTGCTGTGGCCAATACATTCCTATCATTTGTCTGAGTTTTTATTTGGGTTGGTGGGGTGTATTGGTGGTGGTGAGGGAGTAGAGGATGGAAGGAGTAGGTAAGGGTGGAAGGGGCGAGCGATATATAACCAATACCCCCGTCATGTGGCTGGAGATATATTAGACGTCACTGGATAACTATTTCACTGTAGGCCAGTGGAGTACAGGCCCCAAAAATTTGGCTTTCACCAGACAGAAAAGGCCTTTTATGCTGCTGTATATACATAAGACATGGACCATTCTTTGTTCCTGGTGGTGGCGGATATGTCTGGCTGGCATGAGGAAATTCAATTACACGTGGTCGTCACAGGTGTTGAATTCCTCCGAGATCCATGCCTCATTGATTTTTAGAAATGTGAGGTAGTACACACTGTCGTGAGCTAGGCGAGTGCGCTTATCGGTCACGATCCCCCTTGTTCCGCTCAACGTCCTTTCGGACAGGACACTCGACGAAGGGCAAGCCAAGAGTTCCATTGCAAATTGTGCCAGATCTGGCCACAGGTCAAGCCTGCATACCCAGTAGTTCCTCGCTTCTCAGAGCGTCTACATCAGCCATTAACCAATGTAATCGGACACCTGTCGGTCTAGGCCAAGGATTTCGCAAACTCGGCCCTCCAGCTGTTGTAAAACTACAAATCCTATCATTCCCAGTCTGCCTACAGCTATCAGCCTACAGCAGGGCATGATGGGATTTGTAGTTTTAAAAGGCGTTCCCTGAGGCTGGATCCGGAGGGCGGCTGTCGATGGGTTGGCTGCAAGAATGATCTCATATCTGAAGTGACCAATACATCTTCAAACCGCCCTCTTCTTGCAGGCGCGGTAGGATTGGTATTCTACCGCGTTTCGCTGTGGCTGGAAATTCCTCTGCCAGCGCCCGCAACAGCAGAATGCAGCATCTCTCACAGTAAGGCCTGAAAATGCTGCATTCTGACAGCCCTCTGTGATCTGGTAACATGTCCGCCATTTTCTGTTTGTACCGGGGGGGTCTAAGTACGTTGCCACCCAGTACTGGTCCTTGCCTTTTATGCTTTTTATACGGGGTCTCTCTTTAAATACTGGAGCATGAAGGCCCCCTTTTTTCACTAAATTGGAAGCGGTGGAATGCCCTGGCTCCTGCTCATCGCCCAGGAGAATGTCGTCCTCGGTCTCCTTCCCCCAGCCACAGACAACACCAGGGATCCCCGAAAAGTTTAAAGTCCCCCTCAAAGCCTGCTCTGATTGCTCCTCCTCCTCCCCCCAGCCACCATCCTCCTCTGACTCCTCTATAGACTCCTGCTGACTTGTTTCAGATGGAGTAGCCCCACCTGGTAATTCATTCAGCATTGCGACTTCCTCATCTTCCAGGTCCTGCTCCTCGACAGCTTGATCAATGATACGAAGCAATGCACACTCCAGAAAAAAGGTGTAAGGTACAATGTCACTGATGGTGCCCTTGCTGCGACTGACCAGTTTGGTGATCTCATCAAATGGCCTCAGAAGTCTGCATGCGTCGCGCATGAGCGGCCATTGGCACGTTGAAAAGAAACCAAGTTCCCCAGAACATGTCCTGCTGCAGAGTTCGTAAAGGTAGTCGTTAAGGGCACATTGCTACTGGAGCAGCCTATCAAACATATACAAGGTGGAGTTCCAGCGCGTCGGGCTTTCACAAATCAGACGTCTGACGGGCATGTGTTGTCGCCGCTGAACGTCAGCAAGGCGATCCGTGGCCATGTCAAATCTTCTAAAATGGCCAGAGATTTTCCTGGCCTGCCGCAAGACGTCCTGGACCCCGGGGTATTTGGCAAAAAAAATCGCTGCACGACTAAGTTCAGGACGTGTGCCATGCACGGAACATGTGTCATTTTGCCCTGTTTCAGCACGCTCAGCAGATCGGCACCGTTGTCGCACACCACTTTACCAACTGTCAAATTGAGCGGGGTTAGCCACTGAGCGGTCTGTAACCGCAGAGCTGAAAGCAGTGCAGGACCAGTGTGGCTATTTGCTTACAGGCACAACAGCCACAGCACAGCATGGCAACGTCTCACCTGGCACATCTAATAGGTTCTGGGGTGCTTAGGGGGTGCAGCGGAAGAGGCGGTAGCAGTGGAAATCTCACACTGGGCTCAGTGATGGGAGGCCAGGTGCCTTCTTAAGGCGGTTGTCCCTATGTGAGTGTTAGGCTTACCACGACTTTTGCACAGGCTGCAGATGGCAACACCATTGTTAGCAGCTGACACGTTAAAAAAAGCCCACACTGCGGGGCCATGATCCGGTGTCCTGGGAGCACAAGATTTGACCGTGCATTGTGGATGGCTCACTCCAGATACATTTGCAGTCTGCTTTTTGCCTCCTGCGCACTGTGAGTTCTGCCTGTTTCCTCCTCCTTCTCCTCCCTATCTGCTGCTCAGTCTCTCCCTCTAAACTCCCCTGCTCTTCCTCTCTTGTGGGCACCCACATGACTTCCTTCGACACGTCATCATCGTCACCTTCACCACCACTGACATTAGAGATCTCGGAGTAGGCAGAAACAGCGGGGACATTCCTCCTTGGGCTGATCTGGGTACTGTCGTCAGACAGCTGGGTGGCGGCCGTTGCTACCTCCTCTTCCTCATCAGATACCAAGAATGGCTGTGAATTGGTAAGGTCTGGGAATGGATGGGAAAAGAATTCCTGACTTGAGTGGAGGGGCTATGGTGGTGGTGTCTTTGGGGGTGCACATAGCAGAGAGTGAGAAGGGTGCAGATACAGAGGATGAGGAGGGTGCAGAAGCGGAAAGCTGAGTGAGCTACTCAACCAACTCTGGTGCGTACTATGACACAATCGCATGCACCTTTTCCAACTTCCCACTTAGGCTACAGCCTGGAGCACCTGCCCGACCCCTACCACCCCTGCGGAAAGGCCTGCCTCTTTCTCTGCCTATCATTTTCAAAATGACCCTGTACCAAAGTCCCTAGAGAAGAGCAGTATTTGTGAAAGCAGGTATATCACAGGCCTCAATCAGTATTTGGTGAAAGCAGGTATATAAAACCCCTTAATCAGTATTTTGTGGAAGCAGGTGTATTGCAGGTCTCAACCCATATTTGGTAGAAGCAGGTATATCAATCCCCTTTATCAGTATTTTGTGGAAGCAGGTATATCAATCCCTTTAGGTCCCTTTCACACGAGCGAGTTTTCCGTGCAATGCATGACGTGAACGCATAGCACCCGCACTGAATCCTGACCCATTCATTTCAATGGGTCTGTGTACATGAGCGTTCTTTTTCACGCATCAGTTCTGCGTTGCGTGAAAATCGCAGCATGTTCTATATTCTGCGTTTTTCACGCAGCCCTGGCCCCATAGAAGTGAATGGGGCTGCGTGAAAAACGCATTGCATCCGCAAGCAAGTGCGGGTGCGATGCGTTTTTCACTGATGGTTGCTAAGAGATGTTGATGTTGCTAAGAGATGCTAAGAGATGTTGTTTGTAAACAGTTTTTTTATCACGTGCGTGAAAAACGCAGACAAAACTGACTGAACTTACTTAGTGCGAGTTTCACTGAACGCACCCTGAACGTATCTGGCCCCAATCCGCAACGCCCGTGTGAAAGGGGCCTTAATCAGTATTTTCAGGAAGCAGGTGTATCGCAGGCCTCAATCAATATTTGGTGGAAGCAGGTATATCGCACCCCTCAATCAATATTTGGAGGTAGCTGGTATATCAATCCCCTTAATCAGTATTTTGAGGAAGCAGGTATATCGAACCTCTTAATCAATATTTGGTGTAAGCAGGTAAATCGCAGCCTTCAATCTGTATTTTGTGGAAGCAGGTTTATCAAACCCCTTATTCAGTATTTTGTGGAAGCAGGTATATCAAACCCCTTAATCAGTATTTTGTGGAAACAGGTATATCAAACCCCTTAATCAATATTTTGTGGAAGCAGGTGTATCGCAGGCCTCAATCAGTATGTTGTGGAAGCAGGTGTATCGCAGGCTTCAATCACTATTTGATGGAAGCAGGTATTTCAATCCCCTTAATCCGTATTTTGTGGAAGCAGGCGTATCGCAGGCCTCAATAAAAATTTGGTGGAAGCAGGTAAATCATAACCCCTTAATTAGTATTTTGTGGAAGCAGGTATTTCAATCCCCATAATAAGTATTTTGTGGAAGCAGGTGTATCGCAGGCCTCAATCAGTATTTGGTGGAAGCAGGTATATCACTTAACACTTAATCAGGTATATAGAACCTCTTAATCAATATTTGGTGGAAGCAGGTATATCAAACCCCTTAATCTGTATTTTGTGGAAACAGGTATATCGCACCCCTCAATAAATTTTTGGTGGAAGCAGGTATATCGTATCCCTCATTCAGTATTTTGTGGAATCAGGGATATCAAACCCCATAAACATTATTTTGTGGAAGCAGGTATATCACAGGCCTCAATCAGTATTTGCTGAAAGCAGGTATATTAAAACCCTTAACCACCTCAGCCCCCAGTGCTTAAACACCCTGAAAGACCAGGCCACTTTTTACACTTCTGACCTACACTACTTTCACCGTTAATTGCTCGGTCATGCAACTTACCACCCAAATGAATTTTACCTCCTTTTCTTCTCACTAATAGAGCTTTCATTTGGTGGTATTTCCTTGCTGCTGCCATTTTTACTTTTTTTGTTATTAATCGAAATTTAACGATTTTTTTGCAAAAAAATGACATTTTTCACTTTCAGTTGTCAAATTTTGCAGAAAAAACGAGATCCATATAAAAATTTTGCTCTAAATTTATTGTTCTACATGTCTTTGATAAAAAAAAATGTTTGGGTAAAAAAAAAAATGGTTTGGGTAAAAGTTATAGCGTTTACAAACTATGGTACAAAAATGTGAATTTCCGCTTTTTGAAGCAGCTCTGACTTTCTGAGCACCTGTCATGTTTCCTGAGGTTCTACAAT
The DNA here is from genome assembly GCF_905171765.1 of Bufo bufo. Classification (NCBI taxonomy): domain Eukaryota; kingdom Metazoa; phylum Chordata; class Amphibia; order Anura; family Bufonidae; genus Bufo; species Bufo bufo. The sequence continues at coordinate 491,580,198 of NC_053390.1, read as the reverse complement.
GACCAGACAGTACAAACACCCCACAAATGACCCCATTTCGGAAAGTACACACCCTAAGATATTCGCTGATGGGCATAGTGAGTTCATAGAACTTTTTATTTTTTGTCACAAGTTAGCGGAAAATGATGATTTTTTTTTTTTTTTTTCTTACAAAGTCTCATATTCCACTAACTTGTGACAAAAAATAAAAAGTTCTATGAACTCACTATGCCCATCACGAAATACCTTGGGGTCTCTTCTTTCCAAAATGGGGTCACTTGTGGGGTAGTTATACTGCCCTGGCATTCTAGGGGCCCAAATGTGTGGTAAGGAGTTTGAAATCTAATTCTGTAAAAAATGACCTGTGAAATCCGAAAGGTGCTCTTTGGAATATGGGCCCCTTTGCCCACCTAGGCTGCAAAAAAGTGTCACACATCTGGTATCTCCGTACTCAGGAGAAGGTGGGGAATGTGTTTTGGGGTGTCATTTTACATATACCCATGCTGGGTGAGATAAATATCTTGGTCAAATGCCAACTTTGTATAAAAAAATGGGAAAAGTTGTCTTTTGCCAAGATATTTCTCTCACCCAGCATGGGTATATGTAAAATGACACCCCAAAACACATTCCCCAACTTCTCCTGAGTACGGAGATACCAGATGTGTGACACTTTTTTGCAGCCTAGGTGGGCAAAGGGGCCCATATTCCAAAGAGCACCTTTCGGATTTCACAGGTCATTTTTTACAGAATTTGATTTCAAACTCCTTACCACACATTTGGGCCCCTAGAATGCCAGGGCAGTATAACTACCCCACAAGTGACCCCATTTTGGAAAGAAGAGACCCCAAGGTATTCGCTGATGGGCATAGTGAGTTCATGGAAGTTTTTAATTTTTTGTCACAAGTTAGTGGAATATGAGACTTTGTCTGAAAAAAAACAAAAAACAAAAAAAAAAAACAGCATTTTCCACTAACTTGTGACAAAAAATAAAAAATTCTAGGAACTCACCATGCCCCTCACGGAATACCTTGGGGTGTCTTCTTTCCAAAATGGGGTCACTTGTGGGGTAGTTATACTGCCCTGGCATTTTCCAGGGGCCCTAATGTGTGGTAAGTAGGTAAATGACCTGTGAAATCCTAAAGGTGCTCTTTGGAATATGGGCCCCTTTGCCCACCTAGGCTGCAAAAAAGTGTCACACATGTGGTATCGCCGTATTCAGGAGAAGTTGGGGAATGTGTTTTGTGGTGTCATTTTACATATACCCTTGCTGGGTGAGAGAAATATCTTGACAAAAGACAACTTTTCCCATTTTTTTATACAAAGTTGGCATTTGACCAAGATATATCTCTCACCCAGCATGGGTATATGTAAAATGACACCCCAAAACACATTCCCCAACATCTCCTGAGTATGGCGATACCAGATGTGTGACACTTTTTTGCAGCCTAGATGCGCAAAGGTGCCCAAATTCTTTTTAGGAGGGCATTTTTAGACATTTGGATACCAGACTTCTTCTCACGCTTTGGGGCCCCTAGAATGCCAGGGCAGTATAAATACCCCACATGTGACCCCATTTTGGAAAGAAGACACCCCAAGGTATTCAATGAGGGGCATGGCGAGTTCATAGAATTTTTTTTTTTTTTGGCACAAGTTAGCGGAAATTGATATTTTTTATTTTTTTCTCACAAAGTCTCCCGTTCCGCTAACTTGGGACAAAAATTTCAATCTTTCATGGACTCAATATGCCCCTCACGGAATACCTGGGGGTGTCTTCTTTCCGAAATGGGTTCACATGTGGGGTATTTATACTGCCCTGGCATTCTAGGGGCCCTAAAGCGTGAGAAGAAGTCTGGAATATAAATGTCTAAAAAATTTTACGCATTTGGATTCCGTGAGGGGTATGGGGAGTTCATGTGAGATTTTATTTTTTGACACAAGTTAGTGGAATATGAGACTTTGTAATAAAAAATAAAAAAATTATTCCGCTAACTTGGGCCAAAAAAATGTCTGAATGGAGCCTTACAGAGGGGTGATCAATGACAGGGGGGGTAACATAGTAACATAGTAACATAGTACATAAGGCCGAAAAAAGACATTTGTCCATCCAGTTCGGCCTGTCATCCTACAAGTTGATCCAGAGGAAGGCAAAAAAACCCTGTGAGGTAGAAGCCAATTTTCCTCACTTTAGGGGAATAAAAAATTCCTTCCCGACTCCAATCAGGCAATCAGAATAACTCCCTGGATCAACGACCCCTCTCTAGTAGCTATAGCCTGTAATATTATTACACTCCAGAAATACATCCAGGCCCCTCTTGAATTCCTTTATTGTACTCACCATCACCACCTCCTCAGGCAGAGAGTTCCATAGTCTCACTGCTCTTACCGTAAAGAACCCTTTTCTATGTTTGTGTACAAACCTTCTTTCCTCCAAACGCAGAGGATGTCCCCTCGTCACAGTCACAGTCCTGGGGATAAATAGATGATGGGATAGATCTCTGTACTGCCCCCTGATATATTTATACATAGTAATTAGATCTCCCCTCAGTCGTCTTTTTTCTAACGTGAATAACCCTAATTTTGATAATCTTTCAGGGTACTGTAGTTGCCCCATTCCAGTTATTACTTTAGTTGCCCTCCTCTGGACCCTCTCCAGCTCTGCTATGTCTGCCTTGTTTACAGGAGCCCAGAACTGTACACAGTACTCCATGTGTGGTCTGACCAGTGATTTGTAAAGTAGTAGGAATATGTTCTCATCACGGGCATCTCTGCCCCTTTTGATGCAACCCATTATCTTATTGGCCTTGGCAGCCGCTGCCTGACACTGTTTTTTGCAGCTTAGTTTGCTGTTTATTAAAATTCCTAGATCCTTTTCCATGTCAGTGTTACCGAGTGTTTTACCATTTAGTATGTATGGGTGACTTGCATTATTCCTTCCCATGTGCATAACTTTACATTTCTCAGTGTTAAACCTCATCTGCCACTTATCTGCCCAAGCCTCCAATCTATCCAGATCCCTCTGTAGTAGTATACTATCCTCTTCAGTGTTAATTACTTTACACAGTTTAGTGTCATCTGCGAAAATTGATATTTTACTATGCAAGCCTTCTACAAGATCATTAATAAATATATTGAAGAGAATAGGGCCCAATACTGACCCCTGAGGTACTCAACTAGTGACAGTGACCCAATCTGAGTATGTACCGTTAATAACCACCCTCTGTTTTCTATCATTGAGCCAGTTACTTACCCACTTACAGACGTTTTCTCCGAGTCCGAGCATTCTCATTTTATATACTAACCTTTTATGAGGTACAGTGTCAAATGCTTTGGAGAAGTCCAGATACACGACATCCATTGATTCGCCGCTGTCAAGTCTAGTACTTACCTCCTCATAGAAACTGATTAAATTAGTTTGACATGACCGATCCCTCACGAAGCCATGCTGATATGGCGTTATTTGCTTATTTCCCATAAGATGCTCTAACATAGCATCTCTCAGAAAACCTTCAAACAGTTTACCCACAACAGATGTTAAACTTACCGGCCTATAGTTTCCAGGCTCTGTTTTTGGACCCTTTTTGAATATTGGCACCACATTTGCCATGCGCCAATCCTGTGGGACATTCCCTGTCAGTACAGAGTCCGCAAATATCAGAAATAAGGGTCTGGCTATGACATTACTTAATTCCCTTAGGATACGGGGGTGTATGCCATCCGGTCCTGGCGATTTGTCTATTTTGATTTTTTTAAGTCGCTGTTGTACTTCTTCCTGCGTCAGACAGGACACTTTTAATGGCGAATTTATTTCAGCATTCAGCATTTCATCTGACAGTTTATTTTCCTCAGTGAATACATTGGAGAAAAAAATATTTAACAGCTTTGCTTTCTCCTCGTCGCTCTCTGCGACTCCCCCCTCATTACTCTTTAAAGGGCCGACACCTTCAGATTTATACTTTTTAACATTTATATAATTGAAGAACATTTTAGGGTTAGTTTTACTCTCTTTGGCAATTAATCTCTCGGTCTCTAGTTTGGCCGCTTTTATTTGTTTTTTACATGTTCTGTTTTTTTCCTTATAGTTTTTCAGTGCTTCCGTGCTACCCTCCTGTTTTAGGGTTTTATATGCTTTCTTTTTGTCATTTATTGCTTTCTTTACAGTTCTGTTTATCCACATTGGTTTCTTTTTGTTCCTTAACCTTTTATTCCCATACGGTATGTACCTCTCACAATGAGATTTTAGGATGTTTTTAAAGATATCCCATTTTTTGGCTGTATTTTTATTTTTGAGGACTTTGTCCCAGTTAGTTAGGCCTATGGCCTCTCTTAGTTGGCTAAATTTAGCTTTTTTGAAGTTTGGTATTTTTGTTTCTCCCTGTAGAAATGCTCTTTTGAATGATAATTGGAAGGTTATTACTTTATGGTCACTATTTCCCAGGTGTCCCCCAACCTGCACGTCTGTTGTTCTGTCAGGTCTATTGGTTAATATTAAGTCCAGTATGGCCGTCCCTCTAGTCGGGTCCTGAACCAGTTGGGAGAGATAATTGTCTTTGGTTATTGCCAAGAATCTGTTTCCTTTATGAGATATACAAGTTTCAGTTTCCCAGTCTATATCTGGGTAGTTGAAGTCCCCCATAATAACCACCTCATTATGATTTGCCGCCTTGTCTATCTCGTTTAGTAGTAGATTTTCTGTGGACTCTGGTATATTAGGTGGTTTATAGTAGACTCCTATTAGTAATTTATTGTTGTTTTTAGCTCCATGTATCTCTACCCATAGTGACTCCACATGTTCATGTCCCTCACTTATATCTTCACGGAGTGTGGGCTTTAGACAAGATTTTACATAAAGGCAGACCCCTCCACCTCTCCGGTTTTGACGATCCTTTCTGAACAGACTGTAACCTTGTACATTAACTGCCCAGTCATAGCTATCATCCAGCCATGTCTCAGTTATTCCCACTATGTCATAGTCCTCCTCACACATCACTAATTCCAGTTCACCAGTTTTATTAGTCAGGCTTCTGGCATTAGTATACATACATATGAGAGGTTTATGTATATTTTTTACCCTACACCTTTCCTTCTGAACTGTTCTTGTCCCTCCTTCCATTTCTCCCCCAGTCCCACTACCTTGCCCCCGGTCTCTATCTGCACTATCTTCCCCTTCTATAGTGTAATTACCCTCCCCCCCAGTCCCTAGTTTAAACACTCCTCCAACCTTCTAGCCATCTTCTTCCCCAACACAGCTGCTCCTTCCCCATTGAGGTGCAGCCCGTCCCTACGATAGAGGCTGTAGCCGACAGAGAAGTCGGCCCAGTTCTCCAGGAACCCAAACCCCTCCATCCTACACCAGTTCTTGAGCCACTTGTTAATTTCCCTAATCTCCCGCTGCCTTTCTTGTGTGGCCCGTGGTACCGGTAGTATTTCGGAAAATACTACCTTTGAGGTCCTTGCCCTAAGCTTTTGCCCTAAATCCCTGAAATCATTTTTAAGGACTCTCCACCTACCCCTAACTTTGTCATTGGTTCCGATATGGACCATGACCGCTGGATCTTCTCCAGCCCCTCCCAGTAATCTGTCAACCCGATCCGCGATATGTCGAACTCTAGCGCCAGGAAGACAGCACACTGTTCGGCGATCACGGTCTTTGTGACAGATTTCCCTATCTGTTCCCCTAATAATTGAGTCTCCCACTACTAGCACCTGTCTGGCCTGCCCTGCTCTCCTGGTCCCCTGCTTACCGGAGCTGACATTCCCCTGACTGGCAGAGGAAGTGTCCGGCTGCGGCAGTGCCGTCCCTGGACTGATATCCCCCTCATCTGCCAAACGTGCAAACTTGTTGGGGTGTGTCAGATCAGGGCTAGCCTCCCTGGCACTCTTCCCTCTACCCCGCTTTCTAAATGTTACCCAGCTAGCTACCTCACTTTCCTCAGCCTCCTCTCTGTCACCCTCTCCCTCATCTACCCCAAAGAGTGCTTGCTCGGTGAGAAGCAAACTTTTTTGCAAATTGTCAATGCCTCTCAGTGTTGCAACTTGCCCATTTAGAGACTCGATTAGCGATTCCAAACGGGTAATTTGCTCACATCTTGAACAAAGAAATTCACCCTGGAACGGCTGTTCCAGGACTGCATACATCATGCAAGATGTGCACTGGACTGCGTTGTCAATTGTGCAACACATACTAAATGGGGATTACACCACAAAAGAAAAAAATACAATACAATGTAGTAATAAGATACAGGCTAATTGCAGTCCCCCACAGAAGTCCCTGAATCTAAAGTCACTTAATCTTAAGTCACACACTTAATCAACCACGCGTCGCGGTCAAACTCGCGTTATATATCTGCTTATATTAATATAAATGCAGCTCACTGCACCAGCCTGGTTTGCTTCCCCTCTGGAATCAAAAAGGCTGTGCTGTTCTTACTGCTGAGTTTTTAAAGTCTCCTAATTAGACAGCCACACCCTAATTAAACAGCCACACCCTAATTGCTCACCTGTGCAACCCCTGGAGAAGGAAAAAAAAGTGTTATCACAGCACAAAATACAGTCAAACACAGCCACTTATCAATGTCCACAAATAATTTAGCTCTCAGATACTCCCTCACTTAATCTTAAGTCACACACTTACACAACCACACTTAATCAACCACGCGTCGCGGTCAAACTCGCGTTATATATCTGCTTATATTAATATAAATGCAGCTCACTGCACCAGCCTGGTTTGCTTCCCCTCTGGAATCAAAAAGGCTGTGCTGTTCTTACTGCTGAGTTTTTAAAGTCTCCTAATTAGACAGCCACACCCTAATTAAACAGCCACACCCTAATTGCTCACCTGTGCAACCCCTGGAGAAGGAAAAAAAAGTGTTATCACAGCACAAAATACAGTCAAACACAGCCACTTATCAATGTCCACAAATAATTTAGCTCTCAGATACTCCCTCACTTAATCTTAAGTCACACACTTACACAACCACACTTAATCAACCACGCGTCGCGGTCAAACTCGCGTTATATATCTGCTTATATTAATATAAATGCAGCTCACTGCACCAGCCTGGTTTGCTTCCCCCCAGGGGGGTGATCAATGACAGGGGGGTGATCAGGGAGTCTATATGGGGTGATCAGCACAGTCATTGATCATGCCCCTGTAAGGCTTCATTCAGACGTCCGGATGCGTTTTGCGGATCCGATCCATCTATCAGTGGATCCGTAAAAATCATGCGGACGTCTGAATGGAGCTTTACAGGGGGGTAATCAATGACAGGGGGGTAATCAATGACAGGGGGGTGATCAGGGAGTCTATATGGGGTGATCACCACAGTCATTGATCACGCCCCTGTAAGGCTTCATTCAGACGTCCGGATGCGTTTTGCGGATCCGATCCATCTATCAGTGCATCCGTAAAAATCATGCGGACATCTGAATGGAGCTTTACAGGGGGGTGATCAATGACAGGGGGGTGATCAATGACAGGGGGGAAATCAATGACAGGGGGGTGATCAGGGAGTCTATATGGGGTGATCAGGGGTGATCAGGGGCTAATAAGGGGTTAATAAGTGACGGGGGGGGGGTGTAGTGTAGTGTAGTGGTGCTTGGTGCTACTTTACTGAGCTACCTGTGTCCTCTGGTGGTCGATCCAAACAAAGGGGACCACCAGAGGACCAGGTAGCAGGTATATTAGATGCTGTTATCAAAACAGCGTCTAATATACCTGTTAGGGGTTAAAAAAAACACATCTCCAGCCTGCCAGCGAACGATCGCCGCTGGCAGGCTGGAGATCAACTCTCTTACCTTCCGTTCCTGTGAGCGCGCGCGCCTGTGTGCGCGCGTTCACAGGAAATCTCGCGTCTCGCGAGATGACGCGTATATGCGTCCAGGCGGAATGAATCAACCACCTCCAGGACGCGTCTGTGCGTACAGCGGTCCGGAGGTGGTTAATCAGTATTTTGTGGAAGCAGGTGTATCACAGGCCTCAATCAATATTTGGTGGAAGCAGGTATATCAATTCCTTTAATCAGTATTTTAAGGAAGCAGATGTATCGCAGGCTTCAATAAATATTTGGTGGAAGCAGGTATATCTATCCCCTTAATCAGTATTTTGTGGAAGCAGGTGTATCGCAGGCCTCTATCAATATTTGGTGGAAGCAGGTATATCGCACCCCTCAATCAGTATTTTGTCGAATCAGGTGTATCGCAGGCCTCAATCAGTATTTGGTGGAAGCTGATATATCAAACGCCTTAATCAGTAGTTTGTGGAAGCAGTTGTATCGCAGGCCTCAATCAATATTTGGTGGAACTTGCTATATCAATCCCCTTAATTAGTATTTTGTGGAAGCAGGTATATAGAACTTTTTAATCAATATTTGGTGGAAGCAGGAAAATCACAACCCTCAATCTGTATTTTATAGAAGTAGGTATATCGCACCCCTCAATCAGTATTTTGTGGAAGCAGGTATAACAAACCTTTTAATCAGTATTTTGTGGAAGCAGGGGTATCGCAGGCCTCAATCAATATTTGATGGAAGCAGGTATATCGCACCCCTCAATCAGTATTTTGTGGAAGCAGGTATATCGCACCCCTCAATCAATATTTTTTAAAAGCAGGTATATCGCTGGCCTCATTTGGTAAAAGCAGGTATATCACACCCCTCAAAAAGTATTTTGAGTAAGCAGGTATATAGAACCCCTTAATCAATATTTGGTGGAAGCAGGTATATCACACCCCTCAATCTGTATTTTGTGGAAGCAGGAATATCGGATCCCTTAATCAGTATTTTGCGGAAGCAGGTATATCAAATCCCTTAATCAGTATTTTGTGGAAGCAGGTATATTGCACCCCTCAATCAATATTTTGTGGAAGCAGTTGTATCGCAGGGCTCAATCAGTATTTGGTGGAAGCAGGTATATTGCACCCCTTAAATATTTTGTGAAAGCAGGTATATCTATCCCCTTAATCAGTATTTTGTGGAAGCAGTTGTATCGCAGGCCTCAATCAATATTTGGTAGAAGCAGGTATATCGCACCCCTCAATCAGTATTTTGTGGTAGCAGGTATAAAGAACCCATTAATCAATATTTGGTGGAAGCAGGTATATCACACCCCTCAAACTGTATTTTGTGAAAGCAGGTATATCAAACCCTTAATAAGTATTTTACGAAAGCAGGTATATCGCACCCCTCAATTAGTATTTTGTGAAAGCAGGTATATCAAACCCCTTAATTAGTATTTTGTGGAAGTAGGTGTATCGCAGGCCTCAATCACTATTTGATGAAACCAGGTATTTCAATCCCCTTTATCAGTATTTTGCGTAAGCAGGTGTATTGCATACATCAATTAATATTTGGTGGAAGCAGGTATAACAAACCCCTTAATCAGTATTTTGTGGAAGCAGCTATATAGAACCCCTTAATCAATACTTGTTGGAAGCAGGTAAATCGCAACCCTCAATATTTTCTGGAAGCAGGTATATCAAACCCCTTGTGGAAGCAGGTGTATCGCAGGCCTCAATCAGTATTTTGTGGAAGCAGGTATCTTGCAGGCTTTAATCAGTATTTGGGGGAAGCTGGTATATCAAACCCCTTAATTAGTACTTTGTGGAAGCAGGTGTATCCCAGGCCTCAATCAAAATTTGGTGGAAACAGGTATACCAAACCCCTTAATCAGTATTTTTAATGGAAGCAGGTATATCAATCCCCTTAATCAGTATTTTGTGGAATCAGGTATATAGAACCCCTTAATCAATATTTAGTGGAAGCAGGTAAATCGCACCACTCAATCAGTATTTTGTTGAAGCAGGTATATCAAACCCCTTAATCAGTATTTTGTGGAAGCAGTTATATCGCACCCCTCAATCAATATTTTGTGGAAGCAGGTATATAGAACCCCTTAATCAATATTTGGTGGAAGCAGGTATATCGTACCCCTCATTCAGTATGTTGTGGAATCAGGGATATCAAACCCCTTATTCATTATTTTGTGGAAGCAGTTGTATCGCAGGCCTCCAATTAATATTTGGTGGAATCAGGTTTATCAATCCCCTTAATCAGTATTTTGCAGAACCATGTATATCGAACCCCTTAATAAATATCTTGTTGAAGCAGGTATATCGCAACCCTCAATCTGTATTTTGTGGAAGCAGGTATATCAAACCCCTTATTAAATATTTTGTGGAGGCAGGTATATCGCACCCGTCAATCATTATTTTGTAGAAGCAGGTATATCAAACCCCTTAATCAGTATTTTGTGGAAGCGGGTATATTGCACCCCTCAGTTTTTTGGGGGGCAACAGGTATATCACACCCGTTGCAAATAGTTGTTCCAATAGCGCTTGTCCCTCTATATACCTGCGGTATCGCTGCAGAACCACGCACAACTGCTGCACTATATACTTTTAATGTTAGAAAGTATATTATAGGTATATCACACCCCTCAGTATATCTCACCTATTGATAGCACACCTATACCAGTCCTTAAAAGAACTTACTTTTGTGGCCCTATTAGCTAGCGTTTTGTGTCCCTAACAGTCTGTCCCTGCTCCACAAAGCAACCTCTCCCTAATTTGGCAAAACACAGAATGTAAAGTGGCTGCCAGATCGGTTTCTGTTGTAGGTTGGGGGTGTGTCCATGTGCTAAAATGTCTCAATTGGCTGTCCTGTCCCACCTGATGGATGTGTCATGGGTCAAAGTTCGGCGCAATGCAAAAGAATATGGCACATGCGAATATCACTATATGTTCACATGTTCGGCGAATCGCCTAACGCGCAAAGTTCGCCCCAAAATGACTGCCGGGCAAACAGCAAGGACATCTCTACCTGTAACAGACTGGTGAGGGTGGCAACAGCATGAAGAGTCAAAATGGTGGCCCTGTAACAGAGTAATGAGGGTGGCACAGGAAACTTTCTGTTGGCCATAATGTACAGTAACTGAATCAGTAATGCAACAGAGTAAGTACGAATGGCGCAGTGGATGAACTAGAAAAACGCACTTACATATTAGCCCGCCTGACAATGAGTCTGATGCACACTAAGTTCTATGTATAACAGAACATAATAATTATTAATGGCATAGCAGATAAACTAAACGCACCTATATATTAGACTGCCTGTTGAGACCAAGTCTGATTCACAGTAAGTTTATGTATAACAGAACAGATTAAGAATGAACGGTGCAGCACATGAAAAAGATGCACAGGGCGATTACACTGACCCTGCAGTTTCCCTATGCTCTCCTTACAGTGTCTAAAAACTCTCCTTTCGATCTCCCTACAATGTCCCTGCACTGTCCCTATCCAATATTGTACAATTAAAAGCTTTGTTAACCACTGTCCCTAGCGCTTGTCACGTCTCTCCCTATGCTAAGCACACAATAAAATGGCAGAGACCTGTCGGGATAAAGTTTGTATAGGGCTGTGACATCACAGGGGATGGCTATCTGCTGATTTGCTGGCTGCATGGTATTATGGGTCATATCGCGTCCTTGGGCTTCTTACTTTCACTTTGTAAGACGTGTAGCTGCCATATTAGGAAAAAGATTATTTGTTGCCACGAAGCAATAGAAAATTAGGATTTGTGGTAAATTAAATTTTTCCTGAAATTCTGATCAGTCAATTCGTTTTACTTCAATTCGCTCAACACTACTGATTACATTTTTGGCAGACAAGATTCTACCATGAGACATCATGATCATTTGCACTAGATTTTCAAAGGACAGTCAGACATAGGTTTCAGCAGGTTCCCTCCAGTTCTCCAGATCCAGTTGTTAAAATTACAGCCGGCTCGGAGAACTGTGTTACCGGCTGAATCCCGATCCAGTGCTCTGTAGGCAGCAGCAGCTGGAGATGAGCGCTTCTATTGTGGAGGCGGTCATCTCCCTACATTTATCATCTGTATCGCCATCCTCAGAACATGATACAGATGAACGCTGCAGCAGGGCAGGGTAGAGGCGTCTCCCTTCCCTGTTCCTCTAACAGGCTGCAGGCACTGGCACATCATGGGGGACTTTGGGGGCATTTACACTGGCACATCATAGGGGACACTATAGGGGCATCTTATACAGGCACATTATAGGGGTCCTATGGTGTTGGAGGGGGGGAGAATACTATGGGGGCATATTATATAGACACATTATGTGGGGCACAAAGAAGGGGCATTTATACTGGCGCATTATGGGGGACAATATGGGGGAATCTTATACTATCACATTATGGGGGCACTGTGGGGTTGAGGGGGAAAGAACACTATGGGGGAATATTATATAGGCACATTATGGGGACACTATGGGGAAGGGGAAGGAGCACTAATGGGGGCATCTACTTTCCTTTTGGACAATATATAGGGGCATTTTATACTGGCACATTATGGGGGACACTATGGGGAAGGGGAGAGGAGCACTATGTGGGCATTTACTGGGGGCATTATATAGTGGTATTTTATACTTGCACACATTATGGGGGCACAATGGGGACATTAGCTCATCTGGGGGCACTAAGAGGGGGAATTTTGTTTGTACTGCCATACAGAACGGGAGCGTTTTTGAACTAGTGCACATTATTGGTGGTATTTTGCAAATGTCATGTTATTTTTTTAGGAAGTTAGAAGGGTTAGGCCTCTTTCACACTTGCGTTGTCCGGATCCGGCGTGTACTCCACTTGCCGGAATTACACTCCGGATCCGGAAAAACGCAAGTGTACTGAAAGCATTTGAAGACGGAACCGTCTTCCAAATGCTTTCAGTGTTACTATGGCACCCAGGACGCTATTAAAGTCCTGGTTGCCATAGTAGGAGCGGGGAGCGGGGGAGCGGTATACTTACAGTCTGTGCGGCTCCCGGGGCGCTCCAGAATGACGTCAGAGCGCCCCATGCGCATGGATGACGTGATCCATGCGATCACGTGATCCATGCGCTTGGGGCGCCCTGACGTCACTCTGGAGCGCCCGGGGAGCCGCACGGACGGTAAGTACACTGCTCCCCCGCTCCCCGCTACACTTACCATGGCTGTCAGGACTTTAGCGTCCCGGCAGCCATGGTAACCACTCTGAAAAAGCTAAATGTCGGCTCCGGCAATGCGCCGAAACGACGTTTAGCTTAAGGCCGGATCCGGATCAATGCCTTCCAATGGGCATTAATTCCGGATCCGGCCTTGCGGCAAGTGTTCCGGATTTTTGGCCGGAGCAAAAAGCGCAGCATGCTGCGGTATTTTCTCCGGCCAACAAACGTTCCGTACCGGAACTGAAGACATCCTGATGCATCCTGAACGGATTACTCTCCATTCAGAATGCATTAGGATAATCCTGATCAGGATTCTTCCGGCATAGAGCCCCGACGACGGAACTCTATGCCGGAAGACAATAACGCAGGTGTGAAAGAGCCCTTAGAAGTTTAGAAGCAATTCTTAAAACGTTTAAGAAAATTTCCAAAACACACTTTTTAAAGGACCAGTTCAGGTCTGAAGTCACTTTGTGGGGCTTGCATAGTGGAAAACCCCCATAAATGACCCCATTGTAGAAATTACACCCCTTAAGCTACTCAAAACTGATTTTACAAACTTTGTTAACCCTTTAGATGTTCCACAAGAATTAAAGGAATATGGAGTTGAAATTAAAAAATTTCACCTTTTTGGCAGATTTTCCATTTTAATACTTTTTTTTCTTTAACACATCGAGGGTTAACAGCCAAACAAAATCAATATTTATTACCCTGATTCTGCGGTTTACAGAAACACCCCACATGTGGCCATAAACTGATGTAAGGGCACATGGCAGGGAGCAGAAGGAAAGGACTGCCACATGGTTTTTGGAAGGCAGATTTTGCTGGACTGGTTTTAGATGCCATGTCCCATTTCAAGCCCCCTGATGCACCCTTACAGTAGAAACTCCCAAAAAGTGACCCTATTTTGGAAACTAGGGGATAAGGTGCCAGTTTTATTGGTACTATTTTGGGGTACATATGATTTTTAATTGCTCTATATTAAGTTTTTTGTGAGGCAAGGTAACCAAAAAATGGCACCATTTTTATTTTTTACAACATTCATCTGACAGGGTAGATCATGTGCTATTTTAGCAGGTTGTTATGGACGCAATGATATCAAATATGTCTACTTTGTTTGTTTGTTTCAGTTTTACATAATAAAGCATTTTTGAAAAAAAATGTTTTTGTGTTGGCATTTTTTTTTATTTTTCTACCGATAGTCTTCTGCAGGGGCTCATTTTTTGCAGGAAGAGTTGATGTTTTTATTGGTACCATTTTTGGGTACATATGATTTTTTGATCATTCATTATTACACTTTATGGGGCAAGGTGACCAAAAAGTTGATAATTTTGGCACATTTTTTTTTTTTTTTACAGCATTCACCTGAGGGGTTATGTCATGTGATATTTTTATAGAGCTGGTTGTTACGGATGCAGCGATAACTAATATGTATACTTTATTTCATTTTAACACAATAAAAGCATATTTGAAACAAAAAAAATTATGTTTTAGTGTCATGTTCTGAGAGCTATATATTTTTTTATTTTTTGAGCGATTTTCTTATGTAGGGGCTTATTTTTTGTGGGATTAGGTGATTGTATAATTGGTTTAATTTTGTGGGACATACGCCTTTTTGATTGTTTGGTGTTGCACTTTTTGTGATGCAAGGTGACAAAAATGGCTTTTTTTGGCACAGTTTTTATATTTTATTTATGGTGATTATCTGACGGGGTGGATCATGTGATATATTGATAGAATCAGTCGTTACGGACACAGCGATACATAATATGTGTTTTTACATTTTTTATATTATTTATTTTAAAATCAGGGGAAAAGGGGCGTTTTTTTCTTTTTTTACTTGAAACTTTATCTGCAATGCATTACAATACATCTGTATTGTAATGCATTGCCTGTTAGTGTATTACTCAGTGTAATAGACTAAGAGGTTGCCTGGGGCTGGATCTCCTGGGCACCCATAGAAGGCAGGTCCCGATGACGTGCAAGGCATTGTGCAGCCTCTGCATGGCATTGGGCTTCCTTCTCACCCATCTCTTGCCACAGCAGCGTGGGGACCCGATGGGCTCCCTCACCTGCAGCAAACCTCTATGTTGCAGTCAGCGCTGACCGCGGAATAGAAGGGGTTAATGCGCCGGCATCTGTGTTTTCCCTGATGCAGGCGCATACAGCAGGGGTTCGACTAACGGGAACAGCCAGTCCCCTGCAGCTGATCAGGCGGGCGCAGCTCCTGCACCTGGCCGATCAGCAGGCCGTAATAGTATGGCACTGGGCGGCAAGTCACGTCCCACTGCGCCATACTATTACGGCGCTGGTCGGGAAGGGGTTAATGGGGTGGGGGGTTCTGGAAATCACTGTTAAGAAGATGGGGTACTGTGGAGGTCACTGTTAAAGGGACGGGCACTGTGAAGGTCTTTGTTAAGGTGGCAGGGAACAGTGGAGGTCACAGTTAAGTGGACGGTCCGCTATGGAGGTCAGTGTTAAGGGGTGGGGTGCTGTAGAGGTCACTGTTAAGGGGGTGGGGTGTGGAAGTCATATTTTAAGGGAACATAGTTCTGTGGAGGTCACTTTTAAAGGGGTGGGTTATTGTGGAAATCACTGTTAACGAGACTGGGTACTGTGGAGGTCACTAATAAAGGGGTGATCGCTGTGGAGGTAACTGTTAAAGGGGAGGGCACTGTGGATGTTACTGTTAAGGGGGCAGGCTGCTGTGGAGGTCACTGTTAAAAGAGGAGGGGACTGTGGAGGCCACTATTAAAGTGGCAGTGGGGTACAGTGGAGGTCACTGTTAAAGGGGCAGTCGCTGTGGAGGTCTCTGTTAAGGGGGCCGGGAATGGTGGAGGTCAGTTAAGGGGACTGTGGAGGTCACTGTAAGGGGGTGGGTGCTGTAGATGTCACTGTTATAGTGGATACTGTCAATGTCTTTTAACGACACACACAAACATTAAATGAAATAGATTAAATATACCCGTGCGAAGCCGGGTCCTTCAGCTAGTGTGTATATATAAACATGTGTTGTGACGTCACGTGTCCGCTGTTGAGTAAGGAACCTGTTAAAAATTTTAATCCCACCCCTGACAAGTCAATCGAAATGGCCAAGATCAGCCATTCCAACCAACTTTTGTCCCATGTACAGTATAAGGCCAGCTATATAGTATTATTCCTAAGCTGTTGCTTCTCTCTGTGGGTCCAGGAGCAATTTTCTCAGCACAGAGACTGTAGACTATTAGAACTGATAGTACATTCTAAACTGTGCAAAGGCTCATGCACACAAACGTATTTTCTTTCCGCTTCCATTCCATTTTTTTTTGCAGACCGTATGTGGCATCATTCACTTCAATGGGGCTGTGGAAAATACAATACTCCGTGTGCATTCCGTTTCAGTTTGTCCGCATAGCTGTTCCGCAAAAAAGTAGTGCATGTCCTATTATTGTTCGTAAATCACAGTCCAAGGCCCCATTCAAGTCAATGGTTCCAAAACGTACATGGAACACACCTGTATGTCATCCGTATATTGCGGATCCATACTGTAGAAATACTATGCCCAGCCCATATAACTCATGTGTTTGGTGATTAATAAGTTACTGTTTCTGTATACGATCCACAAAAAACGGATCAAATACGGAAACCATACGGATATGTTTTGTGCAATAACGGAACGGAAGAGGACTTAAGTCAGAGTAAAAAAAACTAGATACAGAACAACGGATCAGTGAAAAACTGACTGCAAAACAACAACGGTCGTGTGCATGAGCCCTCAAGCTGAGGGTTTCAGATCTTTAGAGCTTGGGTAGTACATATGCTTTTTACAAGTTAGAATTGTACATTGACCAAGATGAAGTGGAAAAAGTATTTAAATGTCATATAACATGTAATCTATCAGCAATGAATAACATTTTTAAAACTTACACTTATTTTTATAAATTTTTTGTAACACTTATGAATTAAATCCAAATGCAGTGAGGAAATTGCAGTCTGCCACTCATTTATTTGTCTCACCTTGGTGTTTTTAATAAGCCATACAAAAACTAAAATGGCTACAGGTTGAAGAATGCAATTTTTGAAATTCATATCTATGACTTTTTTATTGCAAAATGAGCATGCTGTGTTTTGATTTAAAAAACAACAACATTTGTTTCTATTGAACGTTTGCAGATTTGCTGTAAAATACCGATCAGCTTGTGTATTTAATTTTTTTAGGATGTTAGTAGGTTTAGAATTTTAGAAGCAATTTTTCACATTTTCAAGAAATTTTCCAAAACTGACTTTTTAAGGACCAATTCAGTTGTGAAGTCACTTTAAAGGGCTTACATATTAGAAACCACAAACAAATGACCCCATTTTATAAACTGCAAACCTCTTAAATTATTCAAAACTAAATGTAAATATCTGCTAACCCCTTAGGATGTTCCACACTAATTAAAGCAAACTATTTAGAATTGCAACTACTTTTTGCAGATTTTCCATTTTAATCCATTTGTTTCTGTAAAACAGCAAAGGTTAACAGCAAAACAAAGTTCATTATGGATTACCCTGATTCTGCATTTTACAAAAACACCTTATACAGTATGTGGTCATAAACTGCTGTATGGCGACATAGCAGGGCTCAGAAGAGGAGGATCTCTATATTACTTTTGGAGGGTAGTTTTTCAGAAATAGCTTTTGGGTGCTATGTCATATTTCAGGAGACCCTGAGGTACCTGAAAGGCACCAAAGGGACTCCATTTTGGAAACTATATCCCACAAGGAATTTTTCAAGTGGGAGGATGAGGAACTGCCACCAATGACATTCCAGATGTGCTCACCGGAGATGCTGCTGGCCATATTAACTCATTTATACCAAACAGCCAGGCTGCTCACAGTGGCACAAGCAACATGATGCCTAGGATTGTCCTGTTGAAAAATGGCTCCTACCACTGGTTTGACGACCAAATCAATGTAACAGCAAACTGTCCGTGTATCTGAAAGATTTTGAGGGTTCTGGCTAGCGTACATTATGACACCATAATTCCGACAGTAGGTCCGGTGTGAAAATAACGTGTGAATCTATCTATTTGTTACTAAACAGTTGAAATATCAACTTTAAACTTTTCATCATTTCACAAGGTTTGTGCGACAATATAGCATCTAAAAATAGTGTAAACTGTATTAACTGGAAATACCACAGGACTCGTACTGACATAGATCTGTTCATGATAAAACAAGTATGTTTCAGATGCACAGGAAACCGGGGCAGGAAATGCTCTCTGCATTGAGGTGTTGGAAAATAATTTGTTTTTAAAATTTCAACTCTCTTAAGTGTCAATCTAATATATAAAGCTGAGTGTATGTATGTGTGCGTGCGTGCGTGTGTGTAATGCCCCCGAGTGGCATTACAACTCCTATGCCCTGCATCTATCTGTGCATGCTAGTATCATTTCATCTGTGCATTTATTACAAGTCCTCCACATTGTGCATTTCCTATTTCTATGCAACTGTATAGGTTCATGTAATGCACCTGTTTCACCAGTAGGTGGCAGTAAGCATGGCAGAGCTGAGAAAATTGAACCCTTCTTTCCATTCTAACCCTCTCTCTAAGGAAGAGTGGAGAGTTGTTAGAGGTCAGTCCTAGCTTACCCCGAACCTAGGTGAAGGTGTTTGGGACGTACCCAAGCCCAAACCAAGCCAGCCAGAGCACCCTAAGCTCAGCTGGACATGGAGTCAGAAACTTAGAGCCTCAGAAGCCAGGAAGAAAGCTCCCTGGTATAACTTAAGAGACAGAATACAGAAGGAATGTGCAGCATACAGCAAAAGCTGAGTTAAATAGCCAGCCTGTCAGTAAAGCAGAGCCAGAGAGCAACAGATGTAGAGGAGTTTGCCACAGTTTTAATGCTAAAGCCTGCTGGGATCAAGACTAGAGTTGAGCGAACACCTGGATGTTCGGGTTCGAGAAGTTCGGCCGAACCGAACTTCGTCCCGAACCCGAACCCCATTGAAGTCAATGGGGACCCGAACTTTTGGGCACTAAAAAGGCTGTAAAACAGCCCAGGAAAGAGCTAGAGGGCTGCAAAAGGCAGCAACATGTAGGTAAATCCCCTGCAAACAAATGTGGATAGGGAAATGAATTAAAATAAAAATAAAAAAAATAAAAATGAACCAATATCAATTGGACAGAGGTCCCATAGCAGAGAATCTGGCTTGACGTCAGCAGAGAATCAGTCTCTTCATGCCATAGCAAAGAATCTGGCTTCATGTCAGCACAGAATCAGTCTCTTCATGCCATAGCAGAGAATCTGGCTTCATGTCAGCACAGAATCAGTCTTCATGTCATAGCAGAGAATCAGGCATCACGTCACCCACCACTGGAACAGGCCACTGTCACACATTTAGGCCCCGGCACCCAGACAGAGGAGAGCGGTCCCGTAACAGAGAATCTGGCCTTATGTCAGCGCAGAATCTGTATTCATGTCATAGCAGAGAATCAGGCTTCACGTCACCCACCACTGGAACAGGCCACTGTCACACATTTAGGCCCAGGCACCCAGGCAGAGGAGAGAGGTCCCGTAACAGAGAATCTGGCCTTATGTCAGTGCAGAATCTGTATTCATGTCATAGCAGAGAATCAGGCTTCACGTCACCCACCACTGGAACAGGCCACTGTCACACATTTAGGCCCAGGCACCCAGGCAGAGGAGAGAGGTCCCGTAACAGAGAATCTGGCCTTATGTCAGCGCAGAATCTGTATTCATGTCATAGCAGAGAATCAGGCTTCACGTCACCCACCACTGGAACAGGCCACTGTCACACATTTAGGCCCCGGCACCCAGACAGAGGAGAGGTTCATTCAACTTTGGGTTGCCCCGCAATATAATGGTAAAATGAAATTAAAAATAGTATTGAATGAGGAAGTGCCCTGGAGTAGAATAATATATTGTTAAGGGGAGGTAGTTAATATCTAATCTGCACAAGGGATGGACAGGTCCTGTGGGATCCATGCCTGGTTCATTTTTATGAACGTCAGCTTGTCCACATTGGCTGTAGACAGGTGGCTGCGTTTGTCTGTAATGACGCCCCCTGCCGTGCTGAATACACGTTCAGACAAAACGCTGGCCGCCGGGCAGGCCAGCACCTCCAAGGCATAAAAGGCTAGCTCTGGCTACGTGGACAATTTGGAGACCCAGAAGTTGAATGGGGCCGAACCATCAGTCAGTACGTGGAGGGGTGTTCAAAGGTACTGTTCCACCATGTTAGTGAAATGTTGCCTCCTGCTAACACGGTCCGTATCAGGTGGTGGTGCACTTAGCTGTGGCGTGTTGACAAAACTTTTCCACATCTCTGCCATGCTAACCCTGCCCTCAGAGGAGCTGGGCGTGACACAGCTGCGTTGGCGACCTCTTGCTCCTCCTCTGCCTTCGCCTTGGGCTTCCACTGGTTCCCCTGTGACATTTGGGAATGCTCTCAGTAGCGCGTCTACCAACGTGCGCTTGTACTCGCGCATCTTCCTATCACGCTCCAGTGTAGGAAGTAAGGTGGGCACATTGTCTTTGTACCGGGGATCCAGCAGGGTGGCAACCCAGTAGTCCGCACACGTTAAAATGTGGGCAACTCTGCTGTCGTTGCGCAGGCACTGCAGCATGTAGTCGCTCATGTGTGCCAGGCTGCCCAGAGGTAAGGACAAGCTGTCCTCTGTGGGAGGCGTATCGTCATCGTCCTGTGTTTCCCCCCAGCCACGCACCAGTGATGGGCCCGAGCTGCTTTGGGTGCCACCCCGCTGTGAACATGCTTCATCCTCATCCTCCTCCACCTCCTCCTCATCCTCGTCCTCCTCGTCCTCCAGTAGTGGGCCCTGTCTGGCCACATTTGTACCTGGCCTCTGGTGTTGCAAAAAACCTCCCTCTGAGTCACTTCGAAGAGACTGGCCTGAAAGTGCTAAAAATGACCCCTCTTCCTCCTCTTCCTCCTGGGCCACCTCCTCTTCCATCATCGCCCTAAGTGTTTTCTCAAGGAGACATAGAAGTGGTATTGTAACGCTGATAACGGCGTCATCGCCACTGGCCATGTTGGTGGAGTACTCAAAACAGCGCAACAGGGCACACAGGTCTCGCATGGAGGCCTAGTCATTGGTGGTGAAGTGGGTCTGATCCACAGTGCGACTGACCCGTGCGTGCTGCAGCTAAAACTCCACTATGGCCTGCTGCTGCTCGCACAGTCTGTCCAGCATATGCAAGGTGGAGTTCCACCTGGTGGGCACGTCGCATATGAGGCGGTGAGCGGGAAGGCCGAAGTTACGCTGTAGCGCAGACAGGCGAGCAGCGGCAGGGTGTGAACGCTGGAAGCGCGAACAGACGGCCCGCACTTTATGCAGCAGCTCTGACATGTCGGGGTAGTTGCGAATGAACTTCTGCACCACCAAATTTAGCACATGCGCCAGGCAAGGGATGTGCGTCAAACCGGCTAGTCCCAGAGCTGCAACGAGATTTCGCCCATTATCGCACACCACCAGGCCGGGCTTGAGGCTCACCGGCAGCAACCACTCGTCGGTCTGTTGTTCTATACCCCGCCACAACTCCTGTGCGGTGTGGGGCCTCTCCCCCAAACATATGAGTTTCAGAATGGCCTGCTGACATTTACCCCGTGCTGTGCTGAAGTTGGTGGTGAAGGTGTGTGGCTGACTGGATGAGCAGGTGGAAGAAGAGGAGGAGGAAGCTGAGTAGGAGGAGGAGGAGACAGGAGGCAAAGAATGTTGCCCTGCGATCCTTGGCGGCGGAAGGACGTGCGCCAAATAGCTCTCCGCCTGGGGCCCAGCCGCCACCACATTTACCCAGTGTGCAGTTAGGGAGATATAGTGTCCCTGGCCGTGCTTACTGGTCCGCGTATCTGTGGTTAGGTGGACCTTGCCACAGATGGCGTTGCGCAGTGCACACTTGATTTTATCGGACACTTGTTTGTGCAGGGAAGGCACGGCTCTCTTGGAGAAGTAGTGGCGGCAGGGAACAACATACTGTGGGACAGCAAGTGACATGAGCTGTTTGAAGCTGTGTGTGTCCACCAGCCTAAATGACAGCATTTCATAGGCCAGTAGTTTAGAAATGCTGGCATTCAGGGCCAGGGATCGAGGGTGGCTAGGTGGGAATTTACGCTTTCTCTCAAATGTTTGTGAGATGGAGAGCTGAACGCTGCCGTGTGACATGGTTGAGATGCTTGGTGACGCAGGTGGTGGTGTTGGTGGTACATCCCATGTTTGCTGGGCGGCAGGTGCCAACGTTCCTCCAGAGGCGGAGGAAGAGGCCGAGGCGGCGGCAGCAGCAGCAGAAGAGGCCGAGGCGGCGGCAGCAGCAGAAGAGGCCGAGGCGGCAGCAGCAGAAGAGGTAGCAGGGGGAGCCTGAGTCACTTCCTTGTTTTTAAGGTGTTTACTCCACTGCAGTTCATGCTTTGCATGCAGGTGCCTGGTCATGCAGGTTGTGCTAAGGTTCAGAACGTTAATGCCTCGCTTCAGGCTCTGATGGCACAGCGTGCAAACCACTCGGGTCTTGTCGTCAGCACATTGTTTGTGTTATGTCCCCTGGACACTCTGTGTCTCTCAGGTGCCGCTGGCAATGCTGCCAGTATCTGCTCAGCAAGTTACACACACAGGCCGATGTACTACTTAACCAGAGCAAGGTTTATTACTCGGAACATTATGGCATTCTTACATGGAGGAGTCTTATTCCAAACAGCTTCTGTCCTTATCAGATGCAATCCCTTCTCAGCCTCATGTGTCTGCTTCCGGTTCCCCTCACACACTGTCTGACTTCCTGGTACAGCTCCTCCTCCCCCATCATGCATCAGGAGAAAGAGGGTAAAGGTCACAGTGATCTATCACAAACATCACACCTCCTTTCCTTCCCAAAAAAAAATAAAAAAACATAACAAGAGAACAAATGTTGAACACATAACATAACAAGGCAAGCGAGATCAGGTCAGCAAGTAGTATCTCCAACTCAGTTCTGTGATTTCCGCAGCACTTCATGAGCCCTTTGTCTCTGTTCCCTGACCTCCAATGTGTCCCGTAAGATTTCAGCACTTTGCCAGCGCGGCGTTTGACGTCTTTGACGGGTAGACTTACGCAGAGGCACAGCACTGGGAGGGATAGAGTCAGTCAAAGGTTCTGGAGATGTCAGTGGGCGTCCCACAGACAAATCAATCTCTGTAACTCCAGGCACATGTCCGGGCTCCTCAGGAATATGGCCACCAACCGGTTCAGGGTTTGGTTGTAAACTTGTGGGATCATGCCAGACACCATGCCATATGTCACCAGCAGAGTTCAGAGTAGACTCTGGTGGGTGGTTAGAAAGAGGGGTCGGTTTTGTCACTAGTGGCCGGCAAATGCGTTTCCTCAATTGTGAAAGGTGTCGCCGAACACAAATGCCTTCCTCCAGGCGGACAAGGTACATTCTTCTGCCAAGAGTTCCATCAATAACGCCAGGAAGCCAAGGAGGCAAAGCTCTGTAATTCCGAGACCATACAAGATCACCGGCACGGAATCCCAGACGGCCCGGCGGAGGAGGCGTTGGTGACTGTTCCTGCGGACGAACTAAATCAAGTTTGGTGCGGAGATGCCTGCCAAACATAAGAAAAGCCGGTGACAGCCCAGTAGTAGCGTGTTTCGTGTTACGGTACATGATCAAGAATTCCAGCAGCTTCTCTTCTGACAGTCCAACCTGGTCCAGAGTGGACAGTAAGTGCTTCTTAAATGTCTGCACAAATCGTTCTGCCAGCCCATTTGAAGCTGGATGATAAGGAGCTGTTTTGTAGTGTTGGACGCCCAAGCCACTAAGGAAGGATTGAAACTCATGCGATGTAAATTGAGTTCCATTGTCGGAGACTATGGCTGTTGGCAAGCCATATTGAGCAAAGAGCTTCCTTAAGACTAGAATGGTAGCAGCTGAGGTAATAGAAGGCATTTGAAAAACCTCCGGCCATTTTGAATGCGCATCTACCACGATCAAATACATTTTACCCTGGATGGGGCCAGCAAAATCAAGATGGAGTCTGGACCACGGTTCTGTTGGCCATGGCCAAGGTTGCAGGGTTCCTCTCTTTTGGGGTCGCTGGGCTTGACAGCACCCAGGACATTGAGCAACATAATCTTCAATTGCTGTATCCATTTGTGGCCACCAAACATAGCTCCGGGCTCGCTGCTTCATGCGCACCACACCAGGATGGCCTTCATGCAGTATCCTTAGCATGGTTGATTGCAAGTACTGGGGTACAATCACTCTATTGCCCCATTGTAGGCAACCAGCATTAGTCACAAGCTCGCATTTTCTGGCAAAGTACGGACGAAATTCACCTGAAACTCTCTCTGGCCATCCAGTCTGAACATAAGAGAATATCTGAGACAGGAAAGGATCTGTGGCTGTATGTCTGGCAATCAGGGAGGTGGACATGCAAGATTGTGGCCTGTGTACTTCCACTACACGTACCTCTCTTAGTGGGTGGTCATCTCTTAGTGGCAATCTGGAAAATGCATCTGCATTTCCATGGGTATCATGGGAGCGGTATCTGATAGAATAAGCATAAGCTCCTAAAAATAAAGCGTACCTTTGTAAGCGAGATGCGGTTGTTGTAGAAATTCCTTTCTGAGGGTTCAGTATTGACAACAGAGGTTTGTGGTCAGTGATAAGTGTGAACTCCCGACCATAGATGTACGCGTGAAATTTTTTTGTGGCCCATACAATGGCCAAAGCTTCCTTGTCAATCTGGGAGTAGTTTTGTTCTGCTGAGGTTAAAGACCTGGAGGCAAAAGAAATGGGGCGCTCCGTGCCATCCGGCATGACATGGGAAAGCACGGCACCCAGTCCATAAGGCGAGGCATCACAAGCCAGGATGACAGGTTTCTTTAAATCATAGTGGACCAGAACTCGAGAAGACAGAATGAGTTCTTTAGAAATCACATTTGTCTGTCCATATCCATTTAGCTCTTGCATCCAGTAAGCGATGTAATGGGTAGAGCTGGTGTGCTAGGTTCGGCAAGAAACGGTGGTAGTAATTTAGGAGGCCAAGGTAGGACCTGAGCTGGGTGACATTCCGGGGGGTAGGGGCATGGGTAAGGGCTTTAATCTTTTCTTCAGTAGTGTGTAACCCATGTCGGTCCACCGTGTGGGCACAAAACTCCAGTTGAGACTTGAGAAATTCGCATTTTGAAAGATTGACACGCAAACCATACTTTTGGAGTCTCTCTAGCACAGCTTCAACATTCTTTCTGTGTTCTTCATCAGTGGGACCAGTGATGAGCATGTCATCCAGTAGACATTGGGTGAAAGGTATTCCTGCCAGTACCTCATCCATGATCCGCTGCCAGATGGCTGGAGCTGGGGCTATGCCAAAAACCATGCGGTTATACTGGAATAATCCTTTATGAGTGTTAATGGTCAACAGATGGCATGAATCTGGGTGTACTTGCAGTTGCAGGTAAGCTTGCTTTAAGTCTATTTTTGTAAACTTTTGCCCCCCAGCCAGTGAGCCAAATAAATCTTCAAGTCGAGGCAATGGGTATTGATCCACAAGAAGTTGGTTGTTCAGAGCTACCCTGAAATCACCACAAATCCTAATGTCTCCATTCTTTTTCTTGACAGGCACAATTGGTGATGCCCATTCACTTCTATCCACTTTCGTTATGATCTTTTCAGCCAATAGGTGGTCCAGCTCTGCTTCCACTTTTTTTCGCAAGGCAAAAGGTACTGATCTTGCCTTACAAAAACGAGGTGTAGCACCAGGCTTCAAGAGGAGGTGGGCCATCTTTCCTTTTACGGTGCCCAAAGAGTCCTCAAAAACCTCTTTAAAACGTGACTTCAGGGATTCCACCCAATGGTCTACTTTAGAAAGCAATGTACATTGGGCAATGGTAAAAGGAGGCATGCCCAGGGCTTTGATCCAGTCCCTCCCATACAGCGGAGGACCTCCATTCCTTACAACATAAAGGCGTAGACTTTGACTGCGGTTGCCTAATGTAACAAGGGGTTTTACATAACCCAAGGGCTGTAGTAGTTCCTTGCTGTAGGTTTGTAGTGTGAGCTTTGTAGGTTTTAGCGGCAGGGACAGACCCGATGCCTTTAAATCAGTCCATGAAATGACAGACACAGCTGCCCCTGTATCAACATCCATGGAGACAGGACAGCCATTGAGTGTGACATCCACTTTAATCGCAGGAGTACTCCCAGCTACTTGAAACAGTCCAACATGCTGGACACATGTCTCCTCATCAGAGCTAAAACCGTTATTGTCCATATCCACACGGAATGTCTGTTTACGTCTATCTTTTGTGGTAGTGTTCGGGGAGCGAGAGCTGCGGCAAACGCGCCCAATATGACCAGTCTTTCCACAGCGAAAACAAACGACATCCTTGAACTTGCAAGCAGGCGCACTGTGAGTAGTGTTACCACAACGGTAGCAAGTCGGGGTCCCAGAGACAGAAGAATTAGGGTGGCGAGGTTTAAGCTGAGTGGCAGGGGACGGCCGTCTCGAGCGTTGAGTGATAGCGGTGTGGAATATTTCCTCACACTGGCTTGCAGGAGTTGTAGGTGGTGCCTTCAGTAGGGTGGCGTCCCGTGTTGCCAACTCCATGACCGTAGCAAGGTCAGTGGCTTTCGTCAGAGTCAAGTCGGGTTCTGTGAGTAAACGTTTCTGTATGGCTGGGTCGCAGAGTCCCATGACGAACATGTCACGGAGAGCCGTCTGTAGGTAGTCTCCAAACTGACAAGTGGCAGCTAGTTTACGTAAAGCAATGATATATGTCTTTATATCCTCCCCGGCCTGCTGCCTTCTACTGTAGAATTTAAACCGCTCTGCGATTTCTAACGGCTTCGGGTTGTAGTGTGTATGTAGCGTCTGAATTAACTCAGGCAGGGACTTAGAGGCTGGCTTGTCTGGAGAAACAAGGTCTCTGAGGGTTCCATATGCAGCTTGACCCAATGCAGTGAGAAAAACTGCAACTTTCTTTTCAACAGTCACATTATTTGCTTCCATATACTGTTCCAGCCTCTCCACCCAGGAGATCCATGACTCAGCTGCAGGATCAAATGGTTGAATAAACCCTATGAAGGCCATGTGTGCTAAAATCCACAATCCTCGTCGCCACTGTTATGTCCCCTGGACACTCTGTGTCTCTCAGGTGCCGCTGGCAATGCTGCCAGTATCTGCTCAGCAAGTTACACACACAGGCCGATGTACTACTTAACCAGAGCAAGGTTTATTACTCGGAACATTATGGCATTCTTACATGGAGGAGTCTTATTCCAAACAGCTTCTGTCCTTATCAGATGCAATCCCTTCTCAGCCTCATGTGTCTGCTTCCGGTTCCCCTCACACACTGTCTGACTTCCTGGTACAGCTCCTCCTCCCCCATCATGCATCAGGAGAAAGAGGGTAAAGGTCACAGTGATCTATCACAAACATCACAGTTTGAAGAAGTGCCATGCCAGGGAACTCCTTGAAGCTGCCTTTGGGATGCTCGGTCCCAGATGGCGGCGGTCAGTAGCAGGCGGAGTCTCTTGGCGGCGGGTGTTCTGATTTTGCCCCCTGCTCCCTCTTTTGCTACGCTGTTGGCTCGGTCTCACCACTGCCTCTTCCTCTGAACTCTGAAAGTCAGTGGCACGACCTTCATTCCATGTGGGGTCTAGGACCTCATCGTCCCTGCATCGTCTTCCACCCAGTCTTGACCCCTGGCCTCCTGTTCAGTCTGCACACTGCAGAAAGACGCAGCAGTTGGCACCTGTGTTTCGTCATCATCAGAGACGTGCTGAAGTGGTATTCCCATGTCCTCATCATCAGGAAAAATAAGTGGTTGTGCGTTAGTGCATTCTGTCTCTTCCACCCCTGGGGAAGGGCTAGGTGGATGCCCTTGGGAAACCCTGGCAGCAGAGTCTTCAAACAGCATAAGAGACTGCTGCATAACTTGAGGCTCAGACAGTTTCCCTGATATGCATGGGGGTGATGTGACAGACCGATGGGCTTGGTTTTCATGCGCCATCTGTGCGCTTTCTGCAGAAGACTGGGTGGGAGATAATGTGAACGTGCTGGATCCACTGTCGGCCACCCAATTGACTAATGCCTGTACCTGCTCAGGCCTTACCATCCTTAGAACGGCATTGGGCCCCACCAAATATCGCTGTAAATTCTGCTGGCTACTGGGACCTGAGGTAGTTGGTTCACTAGGACGTGTGGCTGTGGCAGAACGGCCACGTCCTCTCCCAGCACCAGAGGGTCCACTAACACCACCACGACCATGTCCACGTCCGCGTCCCTTATTAGATGTTTTCCTCATTGTTCCCGTTCACCACAATTTTGAGAATGGCAAATTTGGGAATGCTTTTTCAACCCAGAACAAAAAGTCTGCTTTTACGGTCACTACAAATAACTTGACCAGCAAAAACAGTGCAGATTTGGTTGAATAGAGATGTGAGACCTGTTTTTTTTTGCGCTGTGTGACAGGTATAGGTTTAATCACAGAATGACACTTCTATCAGCACGCTAGCGTGTGTCTTAGGTTTTTCTAAATGACACTATCAATACCTTCAATGTAAGATTTTCTTTTTGGGATAGATTTCAAGTAGGCCTCAAATACCAGAAACTAGTTATTTTGAGAATGGGAAATTTGGGAATGCTTTTTCAACCCAGAAAAAAAAGTGTGCTTTTACGGTCAATACAAATAACTTGACCAGCTAAAACAGTACAGATTTGGTTGAATAGAAATGTCAGGTCTATTTTTTAGGCGCTGGGTGACAGGCTCAACTTGCCCCTGATGTAATATATGGCCAAAAAATAACCACACTGTTGATGGTTAAATGCACTTGGGTGACACAGGCTCAGCCTGCACCAGATGTAGTATATGGCCAAAAAATAACCACACTGTTGATGGTTAACTGCACTTGGGTGACACAGGCTCAGCCTGCACCAGATGTAGTATATGGCCAAAAAATAATCAGACTGTTGATGGTTAAATGCACTTGGGTGACACAGGCTCAGCCTGCAGCTGATGTAGGATATAGCACAAAATAACCACACTATCGATGGTTAAATACACTTGGGTGACACAGGCTCAGCCTGCAGCTGATGTAGTATATGGCCAAAAAATAATCAGACTGTTGATGGTTAAATGCACTTGGGTGACACAGGCTCAGCCTGCAGCTGATGTAGTATATGGCCAAAAAATAACCAGACTGTTGATGGTTAAATGCACTTCGGTGACACAGGCTCAGCCTGCAGCTGATGTAGGATATAGCACAAAATAACCACACTATCGATGGTTAAATACACTTGGTGATAGCTCGTGCTGGCGCACCACAAGTCACAAAATGGCCGCCGATCACCCCAGAAAAAAAGTGATCTAAAAACGCTCTGGGCAGCCTCAAAAAAGTGAGCAAGTCAATAATAGCACTTCAATGATCCACAGCTGCAGATCGATCACAGAATAAAGTCTTTTGGAGGAGTTAATCTGCCTAATCTCGCCCTAACGTCGCAGCTGCAACCTCTCCCTATACTGATCATAGCAGAGTGACGTGCGGCGCTACGTGACTCCAGCTTAAATAGAGGCTGGGTCACATGGTGCACTGGCCAATCACAGCCATGCCAATAGTAGGCAAGGCTGTGATGGCCTCTTGGGGCAAGTAGTATGACGCTTGTTGATTGGCTGCTTTGCAGCCTTTCAAAAAGCGCCAAGAAAGCGCCGAACACCGAACCCGAACCCAGACTTTTACGAAAATGTTCGGGTTCGGGTCCGTGTCACGGACACCCCAAAATTCGGTACGAACCCGAACTATACAGTTCGGGTTCGCTCATCCCTAATCAAGACAAAGTCTTTAAACAGTTTGGAGAAACGTTTATGCAAAGTAAAGCTGTTATTGAACTTCATCACAAGGTCTGGACTCAATTCATGCTTCATCTCAAAATTCAACTACCCCCTTTATCTGCTTCAGAGCCAATGCCTGCGGTTTCAGCGTATCCTGGTAGGAGCACCGTGACATGTGCACAAAACATTGAGGGACATTATAGGCCACCCTATACTACTTGGCCATTGCTATACCTGGATACCAACAACAGGGGACTCTGTCCCATTGTCGCTTCACTGCAACTGGCGTCACAAAACACATCTCATCTTAATGGGACCCCTTGTGGACCGTGCCTCTGTTGCATGTGTGTATGTATGTCTGCTAAAGGAATCCGCACTGTCGCATTTACAATCACGAAATTTGGCACACAGGTACATCAGGTGTCATCACGGGTACATCAGGTGTCCGGGAAGGTTTTAGACCGGGTCTCAGCTCTCTAGCACGTAACGTTCCTGAGATATTCCCAAACAATACATTAGCAAATAGAAACCTGGTCACATGACTAGAGTTGAGCGGACAACTGGATGTTCGGGTTCGGCAGGTTCGGCCGAACTTGAAAAAAAAGTCAATGGGGACCCGAACTTTTGGGCACTAAAATGGCTATAAAATAGTCCTGGAAAGGGCTAGAGGGCTGCAAAAGGCATCAAAATGTGCTTAAGAGCATGACAACTGTTCTGCAAACAAATGTGGATAGGGAAATGACTTAAAATAACATAAAATACAGAAAAATTTAAAATAATCTGGATCTAGGAGTAGGAGGTTGAGAAGGCGGTGGATGTGGCGGTGTAGATTGACGTGGTGGTGTAGGTGGAAGCGGCGGTGAAGGAGGAATAGGTAGCCAACACTGATGTGTTATTTTTTATTTTTAAATTGGGGTATCCCCCAAAATATTGGGACATATCACAAAATAAAACAAAGAATAAGTGCACTTGAGTACAAGAATGGATGGTTGAGGCTGGTATAAATGTCTATTCTGCACAAGGTACGGACAAGTCCTCTGGGATCCATGCCTGGTTCATTTTAATAAACGTAAGCTTGTCTACATTGGCTACGGCCTGTGATAATGCTCTGTGCCGTGCTAAACACACATTCACACTATACACTGGCTGCAGGGCAGGTCAGCACCTCCAAGGCTGACAAAGCTTTTCCACATTTTGGCCATGCGAACCCTGCCTTCTCAGGTGCTGGTGGTGCCCCTGCTGCGTTTGCCACCTCTTCCTCCTCCACTGCCTTCGCTTTGTGCTTCCACTTGTCCCCCGGCGTCAGTCGGGAATGCTCTCAGGAGCACGTCTACCAGCGTGCGCCTGTAGTCGCGCATCTTCCGATCACTCTCCAGTGAGGGAATTAAGGACTGCACATTGTCTTTGTAACGGGGATCCAGCAGGGTGGCCACCCAGTAGTCAGCACATGTTAAAATGTGGGCAACTCTGCAGTCGTTGCGCAGGCACTGCAGCATGTAGTCGCTTATGTGTGCCAGGCTGCCCAAAGGTAAGGACAAGCTGTCCTCTGTGGGAGGCGTATCGTCTGCGTCCTCCGTATCCCCCCAGCCACGCACCAGTGATGGGCTCGAGCTGCGTTGAATACCACCCCGCTGTGAACATGCTTCATCCCCATCCTCCTCCTCCTCCTCGTCCTCCAGTAGTGGGCCCTGGCTGGCCAAATTTGTACCTGGCCTCTGCTGTTGCAAAAATCCTCTTTCTGAGCCACTTCTAAAATACTGGCCTGAAAGTGTTAGAGATGACCCCTCTTCCTCGTCCTGGGCCACATCCTCTTCCATCATCGCCCTAAGTGTTTTCTCAAGGAGACATAGAAGTGGTATTGTAAAGCTGATAACGGTGTCATCGCCACTGGCCATGTTGGTGGAGTACTCGAAACAGCGCAACAGGGCACACAGGTCTCGCATGGAGGCCCAGTCATTGGTGGTTAAGTGGTGCTGTTCCACAGTGCGACTCACCCGTGCATGCTGCAGCTGAAACTCCGCTATGGCCTGCTGCTGCTCGCACAGTCTCTCCAGCATGTGCAAGGTGGAGTTCCACCTGGTGGGCATGTCGCATATGAGGCGGTGAGCGGGAAGGCCGAAGTTATGATGTAGAGCAGACATCCGAGCGGTGGCAGGATGTGAACGCCGGAAGCGCGCACAGACGGCCAGCACTTTATGCAGCAGCTCAGACATGTCGGGGTAGTTGTGAATGAATTTCTGCACCACCAAATCCAGCACATGCGCGAGGCAAGGGATGTGCGTCAAATCGGCTAGTCCCAGAGCTGCAACGAGATTTCGCCCATTATCGCACACCACCATGCCGGGCTTGAGGCCCACTGGCAGCAACCACTCGTCGGTCTGTTGTTCTATACCCCGCCACTACTGCGCGGTGTGGGGCCTGTCCCCGAAACACATCAGTTTCAGAATGGCCTGCTGACGTTTACCCCTGGCTGTGCTGAAGTTGGTGGTGAAGGTCTGTCGCTGACCGGATGAGGAGGTGGTAGAAGAGGAGGAAGAAGCAGAGTAGGAAGAGGAGGAAACAGGAGGCAAAGAATGATGCCCTGCGATCCTTGGCGGCGGAAGGACGTGTGCCAAACAGCTCTCTGCCTGGTGCCCAGCCGCCACTACATTTGCCCAGTGTGCAGTTAGGGAGATATAGTGTCCCTGGCCGTGCTTACTGGTCCACATATCTGTGGTTAGGTGGACCTTGCCACAGTTGGCGTTGCGCAGTGCACACTTGATTTTATCCGATACTTGGTTGTGCAGGGAGGGCACGGCTCTCCTGGAGAAGTAGTGGCGGCTGGGAACGACTTACTGTGGGACAGCAAGCGACATGAGCTGTTTAAAGCTGTCCGTCTCCACCAGCCTGAATGACAGCATTTCAAAGGCCAGCAGTTTAGAAATGCTGGCATTCAGGGCCAGGGATCGAGGGTGGCTAGGTGGGAATTTACGCTTTCTCTCAAAGGTTTGTGAGAGGGAGAGCTGAACGCTTACGTGTGACATGGTGGAGATGCTTGGTGACGGAGGTGGTGTTGTTGGTGGCACATCCTCTGTTTGCTGGGCGGCAGGTGCCAACGTTCCTCCAGAGGCGGAGGAAGAGGCCGAGGCAGCAGCAGAAAAGGGAACAGGAGGGGCCTGAGCCCTTTCTTGGTTTTGAAAGTGCTTACTCCATTGCAGCCTGTGTCTCGCATGTAGATGCCTGGTCATGCAGGTTGTGCTAAGGTTCAGAACGTTAATGCCTCGCTTCAGGCTCTGATGGCACAGCGTGCAAACCACTCGGGTCTTGTCGTCAGCACATTGTGTGAAGAAGTGCCATGCCAGGGAACTCCTTGAAGCTGCCTTTGGTGTGCTCGGTCCCTGGTGACGGTGGCCGGTAGCAGGCGAACAGTTTTGGCGACGGCTGCTCTGCTTTTGCACCCTGCTCCCGCTTTTGCTACGCTGTTGGCTCGGTCTCACCACTGCCTCTTCCTCCGAACTCTGAAAGTCAGTGGCACGACCTTCATTCCATGTGGGGTCTAGGACCTCATCGTCCTCTGCATAGTCTTCCACCCAGTCTTCCTCCCTGACCTACTTTTCGGTCTGCACACTGCAAAAAGACGCAGCAGTTGGCACCTGTGTTTCGTCATCATCAGAGACGTGCTGAGGTGGTATTCCCATGTCCTCATCAGGAAACATAAGTGGTTGTGCGTCAGTGCATTCTATGTCTTCCACCCCTGGGGAAGGGCTAGGTGGATGCCCTTGGGAAACCCTGCCAGCAGAGTCTTCAAACAGCATAAGAGACAGCTGCATGACTTGAGGCTCAGACAGGTTCTCCGATATGCACAGGGGTAATGTGACAAACTGATGGGCATGGGTTTCAGGTGCCACCTGTGCGCTTTCTGCAAAAGACTGGGTGGGAGATAATGTGAACGTGCTGGATCCACTGTCGGCCACCCAGTTGACTAGCGCCTGTACTTGCTCAGGCCTTACCATCCTTAGAACGGCATTAGGCCCGACCAAATATTGCTGTAGATTTTGGCGGCTACTGGGACCTGAGGTAGTAGGTTCAGTAGGACGTATAGCTGTGGCTGAACGGCCACGTCCTCTCCCTGCACCAGAGGCTCCACCAACACCACCACCACGACCATGACCGCGTCCCTTATTAGATGTTTGCCTCATAGTTAGCGTTCACAAAGCAAAGTAAAAAGTGGTTAAGTATGTTAAAAATAATTAACCGCAAAAATAAACCCTGATATAGGGTATTGCACTAATTTTTTTTTTTTAACTCTATATGACAGCGGTATTTGTGGCCTAAATGTGACACACTTATGCATGTCTTATACCAGATGTGCAGTATATCAGAGGCTTTTTTCACCCCAGTAACCAAAAATCCGTATTTATGGCCTAAATGTGAGTCACTTATGCACGTGTAATCCCAGATGTGCAGTATATGAGAGGCTTTTTTACCCCAGTATGCCAAAGCCGTATTTATGGCCTAAACGTGACAGTCACTTATGCACGTGTAATCCCAGATGTGCAATATATTATAGGCTTTTTTGACCCCAGTAACCAAAAAGCTGTATTTATGGCCTAAATCTGACAGTCACTTATGCTTGTCTAATACCAGATGTGCAGTATATTAGAGGGTTTTTTCACCCTAACCAAAAGCTGTATTTCTGTCCTCAATGTGACAGTCACTTATGCACAGGTAATCCCAGATGTGCAGTATATTAGAGGTTTTTTTTCACCCCAGTATGCCAAAGCTGCATTTCTGGACTTGCAGACAGCCTATGCTGGTGCACTATCGTTGTATAAAATGGCTGCTGATCATGTATGGATATGGACTCACTGAAGAAAAAAAAAGTTTGTTTTCAGCAGTAGTTGGCTCAGGGCAGGCTTAAAAAAATTGTGCACTGCACCCACAAAACACTTTTTCTGTAGATCGCTGAGTACATAAACCATTTCTTGATAAGATTTCTCCCTGATCTCTCCCTCACAGCAGCTGCATCCTCTCCCTACACTAATCAGAGCAGAGTGACGGGCGGCGCTACATGATTTCAGCTTAAATAGAGGCTGGGTCACATGTTGCAGTTGGCCAATCACAGCCATGCCAATAGTAGGCATGGCTGCGATGAACTTTTGAAGCAAGTAGTATGACGCTTGTTGATTGGCTGATTTGCAGCCTTTCAAAAAGCGCCATAAAAATCACTGATCACCGAACCCGAACTTTTACGTAAATGTTAGGGTCCGGGTGCCGAAAACCCTAAAGTTCGGGTTCGCTCAACTCTACACATGACCCTTATCAGCCAATAGAAGCTCGCAGGCCCTTAGTCTCCACATACACACAGTTTTAAACCAGGTTTACATAACAACCCAGCCATTTTTCTTCACTGCTGTAGGTCAGCTTTAAAGAATAATCGCTATTGAAGTAAAGCCATGGTCTAATAGCACTTAGTACCTTATTTCTAGATGTGCCTTTGTTCCAGAAATAGATGTTTTTTATCCTCTGAAAATCCAGTTTATTTGGTATGCAAATGAGCCAGTAAGGTGCCCAGAGAAGCGTCATTCTTGCAGGAAGGAGCCCAGGCACCCCTCCTGCCACAATGTGTCCACCCACCCCTCCTATATCACATTCAATGTATAACTCTGCACCCTTTTCCCTGCTCCCAGCATGAGGGTGGGCTTGGGCACTAGCAGGAGGCGTGACTGGGCTCCTTCCTGCAGAAATGATGCCTCTCTGGGCACCCTACTGGCTCAATTGCATACTAAATAAACTGGATTTTCAGAAGATAGAAAACATCTATTGCTGAAACAAAGCCACATCTAGAAATAAGGTACTAAGCACTATTAGGCTATGGCTTTACTTCAATAGCCATTATCCTGGTGACAGATTTCCTTTAAAGGGGCAGGGACCTGTGGATGACACTGTTAAGGGAACGGAGTGCTGTGGAGGTCACAGTTCAGGGGGCAGGTAGGGTGGCCAATTAGGCCACCCTCAAAAGGTGGACTTAAAAACCCCACCCCCAGGTCTTTCTATAAGACGCCCCAATCTGGTTAAGCCACGCCCCTCCCACAGCAGCTAACGGGGATTGGAGGGAGGATGACTTTCTCCCTGAAGCTCACGCTCAGACAGCACAGTGCTGCTGTCTGAGTGTGAGCTGTTCAAAAGGACAGCCCTGTGTCCGTCCAGGCCCTGCGCCGGACGGAGGGCAGGAAGTCTGAAAGCCGGACTGTCCAGCCTAAAACCAGACCTCTGGCCACCCTAGGGGCAGGCTGCTGTGGAGGTCACAGTTAAGGGTACTTTCACACTTGCATTAAAGTTTTTAAAAAAAAGCTTCAGTTTTATCCTAATGCATTCTGAATGGAAAGCATCAGGATGTCTTCAGTTCAGTCCCTCTTACTGTATTTTGCTGGAGAAAATACAGCAGAATGCTGCAGTATTTTCTCCGGCCAAAATTTCCATTGAAATGTATTAATGCCGGATCCTAAAGAAAAAGTACGGTCGTGTGTATAAGGCCTTTTTTTTTTTTGCATCCAAAAGATCCCCAGTTACAGGAAAAACCAGCCTGCTGAGGGGGACATTGTACAGGGCAGAGCTGGTGAAGCTCTGCAGTCCTCTGCCCTTGACACCCGGCGATCACATGATTGCCAGGTATAAACTGCACAGAGCGCAGCTCACCTGTATGAGGAGAAGCAGAAGCGCTGATACACTGCTTCTGCCTTCTCCTTGACTCCCCCGCTGTCGGGGATCAGTCCTGCTCCTGCTACAGTGCAGGAGCAGGAGCTGTAATGATCCATCGTTTGGCGCTGCGGGCACAATCAGCTGTGTTTCTGCCCAGCAGGATGGGGCCGCAGGTTGTGCACCCCTGCTTTAGGTGTGCCACAAGAATGAAAGGAAAATGGAGATCAAATTTTTAAATTTCACTTTTTGGGCAGATTTTTCATTTTAATACATTTTTTTTCTTTAACTCATCGATGGTTAACAGCCAAACAAAACTCAATATTTATTACCCTAATTCTACGGTTTACAGAAACACCCCACATGTGGTCGTAAACTGATGTAAGGGCACACAGCAGGGCACTGAAAAAAAGGAGCGCCATATGGTTTTTGGAAGGCAGATTTTGCTGAACTGGTTTTTAGATACCATGTCCCATTTGAAGCACTCCTGATGCACCCTTACAGTAGAAACTCCCAAAAAGTGACCCCATTTTGGAAACTAGGGAATAAGGTGCCAGTTTTATTGGTACTATATTGGGGTACATATGATTTTAAATTGCTCTATATTACGTGTTTTGTGAGGCAAGGTAACCAAAAAATGGCACCATTTTTATTTTAAATTTTTTACAACATTCATCTGACAGGGTAGATCATGTGCTATTTTTATAGAGCAGGTTGTTATGGACTCAATGATATCAAATATGTCTACTTTCTTTGTTTCAGTTTTACCTAATAAAGCATTTTTGAAAGAAAATTGTTTTTGTGTCTCCATTTTCTGAACGCCATATGTTTTTTATTTTTCTGCCGATCGTCTTGTGCAGGGGCTCGTTTTTTGCAGGAAGAGTTGACGGTTTTATTGGTACCATTTTGTGGGACATATGCCTTTTTGATCACTTGGTGTTGATCATTTTTTGTGATGTAAGGTGACAAAAATGTTTATTTTTTTTACACATTTAAAAAAATAATTTATGGTGTTTATCAGACTGGGTGGATCATGTGATATATTTATAGAGCCGACCGTCACGGAGGCGGATTTTGTTTTTTACATGTGAAAACTTTTTTTTATTCTTTTATTTTACACTTTGCGTCCCCCATAAGGTCATACAACACTGTACAGCCTCAGTGCAGGGCTGATCGAGGTCTGTAGAAGACCTAACAACTCCTGCACTCTCCCGGCCCTGGTGGTCACATGACCACCGGGCCGGGAGAGGAAGCGCATAGCGCTTCCTGATCTGTGTACACAGCGCTCATTGAGCACTGTGTATACAGTGATCTAGAAAGCAGGGACACCTGGGAACTGTCCCTGCCTTTTCTCTGGGTTGCCCTGCTGTCACTGACAGCGGGCAACCTGCTCGGCAGCTGCACAATTAGCGTGCAGCTGCAATCTCTGAATGGACATTCAGAAACGTCCATTCAGAGATGGAGATCCACCTCCCGGACATTTATAGTCAACGGGTGGACGGGAGGTGGTTAAAGTTTGTTCTTTTAAAGAGGTTGTCTGATTTCAGAGTAAAACCAGACAACCTAGGTGATCAACCGGTAATGAAAATTAGATGATTACGTACCTGACAGATCCTATGCAGACGCTTCAGTTTTTCCTGCAGGACATTATTTTCTCAGCTGCAATGGTGATGTCACTTCAACAACATATGATGTCACCATTGCAGCCAATCAGTGGCCTCAGAGGTGCACTAAAGAGGACAATGATTGGCTGCAGTGGTAATGTGTTGTTGATGTGAGGTCACTGGAGTGGGATCTGGCAGGTAAGTAATCATCAATTTTTTATTATAAGTTGATCTTGCCTGATTTCCCATTAAAACGAGACAACCCCTTTAAATATGATTATTTTTATCTTCATTCTGTCACTAAGGCCCTCATGTGGTTTGAAACATTTAGGGGACCTTTTCAAGTAGTGGAATACATGCACTGTTTCTGTGGAAAAACAGAAATATTGTACAATACCAGCAAAGCAACTGAGAGTAAACAAATTTCATGTACACTTTGCAGATTATTTTTTTGAGAAATTGACCTGCCGATTTCAAAATCTGCAGCATGTCTGCATCAAATCAGCACCAAATCTCACCAATATGTATTGCGATTTTTGGTGTGATTTGGGTACAGAAACACACTGAAATCTGCACAGAAATTCATGCAGATCTTCTGCACGATGACCTGCACCCATGTGCAGGTACTCTTACACAGTATATACTGTGTTCCTCATGGACTTTCTGGAAGATCTTCACTAAAGCCTGATGAGTTTATTATAATCGCTGGATTATGGATTTCTTCTTGCTATGTACAGTGGATATAAAAAGTCTAGACACCCCTGTTAAAATGTCAGGTTTCTGTGATGTAAAAAAATGAGACAAAGATAAATCATTTCAGAACTTTTTCCACCTTTAATGTGACCTATAAACTGTACCACTCAATTAAAAAACAAACTGAAATCTTTTAGGTGGAGGGAAGAAAACAAAACAAAAAAACATTATGTGGTTGCATAAGTGTGCACACCCTCTTATAACTGGGGATGTAGCTGTGTTCAGAATTAAGCAATCACATTCAAAATTATGTTAAATAGGAGTCAGCATACACCTGCCATCATTTAACCACCTCAGCCCCCCTAGCTTAAACACCCTTAATGACCAGGCCACTTTTTACACTTCTGCACTACACTACTTTCACGGTTTATTGCTCGGTCATGCAACTTACCACCCAAATTAATTTTACCTCCTTTTCTTCTTACTAATGTAGCTTTCATTTGGTGGTATTTCATTGCTGCTGACATTTTTTGTTATTAATCGAAATTTAACGAAATTTTTGCAAAAAAATGAAATTTTTCACTTTCAGTTGTAAATTTTTTTTAAAAAAATGACATCCATATATAAATTTTTCTCTAAATTTATTGTCCTACATGTCTTTGATAAAAAAAAATGTTTTGGGTAAAAAAAAAATATGGTTTGGGTAAAAGTTATAGCGTTTACAAACTATGGTACAAAAAATGTGAATTTCCGCTTTTTGAAGCAGCTCTGACTTTCAGAGCACCTGTCATGTTTCCTGAGGTTCTACAATGCCCAGACAGTAGAAAAACCCGACAAATGACCCCATTTCGGAAAGTAGACACCCTATGGTATTCGCTGACGGACATAGTGAGTTCATAGAACTTTTTATTTTTTGTCACAAGTTAGCGGAAAATGATGATTTTTTTTTTTTCCCCTTACAAAGTCTCATATTCCAATAAAAACGTCCATGAACTCACTATGCCATCACGAAATACCTTGGGGTGTCGTCTTTCCAAAATAGGGTCACTTGTGGGGTAGTTATACTGCCCTGGCATTCTAGGGGCCCTAATGTGTGGCAAGTAGTTTGAAATCAAAATGTGTAAAAAATTACCTATGAAATCCTAAAGGTGCTCTTTGGAATGTGGGCCCCTTTGCCCACCTAGGCTGCAAAAAAGTGTCACATATCTGGTATCACCGTACTCAGGAGAAGTTGGGCAATGTGTTTTGGGGTGTCTTTTTACATATACCCATGCTGGGTGAGAGAAATATCTCGGCAAAAGACAACTTTTCCCATTTTTTTATACAAAGTGTGCATTTGACCAAGATATTTCTCTCACTCAGCATGGGTATATGTAAAATGACACCCCAAAACACATTCCCCAACTTCTCCTGAATACGGCGATACCAGATGTGTGACACTTTTTTGCAGCCTAGATGCGCAAAGGGGCCCAAATTCCTTTTAAGAGGGCATTTTTAGACATTTGGATCCCAGACTTCTTCTCACGCTTTAGGGCCCCTAAAATGCCAGGGCAGTATAAATACCCCACATGTGACCCCATTTTGG
The DNA here is from genome assembly GCF_905171765.1 of Bufo bufo. Lineage (NCBI taxonomy): Eukaryota > Metazoa > Chordata > Amphibia > Anura > Bufonidae > Bufo > Bufo bufo. The sequence goes on along the minus strand of NC_053390.1, from coordinate 491,539,869 downwards.
AAAGAAGACACCCAAAGGTATTCAATGAGGGGCATGGCGAGTTCATAGAAATTTTTTTTTTTTGCCACAAGTTAGAGGAAATTGTTTTTTTATTTTTTTTTTCTCACAAAGTCTCCCTTTCCTCTAACTTGGGACAAAAATTTCAATCTTTCATGGACTCAATATCCCCCTCACGGAATACCTTGGGGTGTCTTCTTTCCGAAATGGGGTCACATGTGGGGTATTTATACTGCCCTGGCATTTTAGCGGCCCTACAGCGTGAGAAGAAGTCTGGAATATAAATGTCTAAAAAATTTTACGCATTTGGATTCCGTGAGGGGTATGGTGAGTTCATGTGAGATTTTATTTTTTGTCACAAGTTTGTGGAATATGAGACTTTGTAAGACGTCTGAATGGAGCCTTACAGGGGGGTGATCAATGACAGGGGGGTGATCAATGACAGGGGGTTGATCAGGGAGTCTATATAGGGTGATCACCCCCCTGTCATTAATCACCCCCCTGTAAGGCTCCATTCAGACGTCCGTATGTGTTTTGCGGATCCGATCCATGTATCCGTGGATCCGAAAAAAACATACGGACGTCTGAATGGAGCCTTACAGGGGGGTGATCAATGACAGGGGGGTGATCAGGGAGTCTATATGGGGTGATCACCCCCCTGTCATTGATCACCCCCCTGTAAGGCTCCATTCAGACGTCCGTATGTGTTTTGCGGATCCGATCTATGTATCCGTGGATCCGTAAAAAACATACGGACGTCTGAATGGAGCCTTACAAGGGGGTGATAAATGACAGGGGGGTGATCAGGGAGTCTATACGGGGTGATCAGGGGTTAATAAGGGGTTAATAAGTGACAGGGGGTGTAGTGTAGTGGTGTTTGGTGCTACTTATTACTGAGCTGCCTGTGTCCTCTGGTGGTCGATCCAAGCAAAAGGGACCACCAGAGGACCAGTTAGCAGGTATATTAGACGCTGTTATCAAAACAGCGTCTAATATACCTGTTAGGGGTTAAAAAAAATCGCATCTCCAGCCTGCCAGCGAACGATCGCCGCTGGCAGGCTGAAGATCCACTCGCTTACCTTCCGATCCTGTGAACGCGCGCGCCTGTGTGCGTGCGTTCACAGGAAATCTCACGTCTCGCGAGATGACGCATATATGCGTGACTGTGCCTGGAGCTGCCGCCTCCGGAACGCGATCCTGCGTTAGGCAGTCCGGAGGCGGTTAAAGTGCCTCTGATTAACCCCAAATAAAGTTCAGCTGCTCTAGTTGGTCTTTCCTGAAATTTTCTTAGTCGCATCCCACAGCAAAAGCCATGGTTCACAGAGAGCTTCCAAAGCATCAGAGGGATCTCATTGTTAAAAGAAATCAGTCAGGAGAAGGGTACAGAAGAATTTCCAAGGCATTAGATATACCATGAAACACAGTGAAAACAGTCATCATCAAGTGGAGAAAATATGGCACAACAGTGAAGAACTGGACGTCCCTCCAAATGAAAAGGACGTCCCTGATGAAAAGACGAGAAGAAAACTGGTCTGGGAGGCTACCAAGAGGCCTACAGCAACAATAAAGGAGCTGTAGGAATATCTGGCAGGTACTGGCTGTGTGGTACACGTGACAACAATCTCTCGTATTCTTCATATGTCTGGGCTATGGGGTAGAGTGGCAAGACGAAAGCCTTTTCTTACGAAGAAAAACATCCAAACCAGGCTATATTTTGCAAAAACACATCTGAAGTCTCCCAAAAGCATGTGGGAAAAGGTGTTATGGTCTGATGAAACCAAGGTTGAAGTTTTTGGCCATAATTCCAAAAGATATGTTTGGCACAAAAACAACACTGCACATCACCAAAATAACACCATACCCACAGTGAAGCATGGTAGTGTCAGCATCATGCTTTGGGGCTGTTTTTCTTCAGCTCGAACTGGGGCCTTAGTTAAGCTAGAGGGAATAATGAACAGTTCCAAATACCAGTCAATATTGGCACAAAACCTTCAGGCTTCTGCTAGAAAGCTGAACATGAAGAGGAACTTCATCTTTCAGCATGACAATGACCCAAAGCATACATCCAAATCAACAAAGGAATGGCTTCACCAGAAGAAGATTAAAGTTTTGGAATGGCCCAGCCAGATCCCAGACATGAATGCGATTGAAAATCTGTGGGGTGATCTGAAGTAGACTGTGCACAGGAGATGCCCTCGCAATCTGACAGATTTGGAGTGTTTTTGCAAAGAAGAGTGGGCAAATCTTGCCTAGTCGAAATGTGCCATGCTGATAGACTCATACCCAAAAAGACTGAGTGCTGTAATAAAATCAAAAGGTTCTTTAACAAAGTATTAGTTTAAGGGTGTGCACACTTATGCAACCATATTATTTTATTTTAATATTTTTTCTTCCCTCTATCTAAAAGATTTCAGTTTGTTTTTCAATTGAGTGGTACAGTTTATAGTTCACATTAAAGGTGGAAAAAGTTCTGAAATGATTTATCTTTGTCTAATTTTTTTACATCACAGAAACCTGACATTTTAACAGGGGTGTGTAGACTTTTTATATCCACTGTATTTGGGTGCTACTTCAGCATGTCCATGCAACAACAGCCTGAGAAGACAGAAGTACATTCACATCAGATCAGAGGAGGGAGAATCACTAGGGTTCCCAGCAGTTGGACCTCTAGCAATCAGCTAGTTATCCACATTGGATTGGGGAATGCGACCCTCTTTCACAGGATCTTCATCAATCAGTTATCCCCTATCCTGTGGATACTTGGCACAAACCCATTAAGCAAGACCACTACTGTGCCATGTTTTAATGTGGGAATGGGAAACATTTACTAAATGGGGAACCAACAATATCTACTATAGTTTTCTGTTGGTATGACATCAGAGCTGTGGCTTTGCCTGGGGCACAAACAGATGACACTTTACTCCTCTGATACCTCTTAGGCTACTTTCACACCTGCGTTTAGGTCGGATCCGTCTGGTATGTGCCCAGACGGATCCGCACCTATAATGCAAACGTTTAGATCCGTTCAGAACGGATCCGTTTGCATTACCATGAACAAAAAAAAAAAAAAAAAATTATTTTTTTTTGTTCATAATGCAAACAGATCCGTTTTGACTTTACATTGAAAGTCAATGGGAGACGGATCAGTTTGAAAATTGAGCCATACTGTGTCAACTTCAAACGGATCCGTCCCCATTGACTTACATTGTAAGTCTGGACGGATCCGTTTGCCTCCGCACGGCCAGGCGGACACCTGAACGCTGCAAGCTGCGTTCAGGTGTCCGCCTGCTGAGCGGAGCGGAGGACAAACGGAGCCAGACTGATGCATTCTGAGCGGATCCGCATCCATTCAGAATGCATTAGGCGTAGCTATCAGGGAAGCAGGGGAAGCGACTGCTTTGGGGCCCGAGCTTAGAAGGCAGTACTGAATGTTTTTATTAGATCTATAGGCTTCCCCTACCTACTGCTGTGCTGTACTTTACAGAAGCAGGTACTACATACGGCAGCAGCGCTGGAGCTCCTCCCACTGAAGGTCCTTGCTCAGTGAGGAGGAAAGAATACAATTGCTGTCTCCCCCTCCTATGGTCGTTCTCACTCTGGGATCTGCAGCACTGGCACAGCACTTGCCAGTACTGCTTTTTGTTTTCTATTGGCTAGCAGCTTACTATGACACTTGCTGCCAGCCAATAGCAGAGCATCATGGGATCAAGCCCCACCCCAGCACGAAGCTAGGGTAGAGCAGGCTGGCTGCTCCTGCACACAGAGCTCTATAATGCCTGCCCCCCCTCCTGTGTGTCCTGTTCTCTGACCCCCCATTGTAGGTTACTGATTAACCCCTCGACTGCTGTCCCTGGATGACACAGAAGGGTGATGGCACCTACTTCTCCAGGCTGCCTGTAAAGCACTAGACATCAGCTGTCTACATGAAAGGTAAGTGTCTGTGTGTAGAAATAGGTGTATAACTATGTTCATGTGTGTGTATATATTTATATTTAATTTATATATATGATGAGCTCATGTATAAGTGCGTCCATGTATGTGGTGACTGTGTATGAGTGCGTCCATGTATGTGGTGACCGTGTGTATAAGTGTGTCTATGTATGTGGTGACCGCGTGTATGAGTGCATCTATGTACAGTACAGACCAAAAGTTTGGACACACCTTCTCAAAGAGTTTTCTTTATTTTCATGACTATGAAGGCATCAAAACTATGAATTAACACATGTGGAATTATATACATAACAAACAAGTGTGAAACAACTGAAAATATGTCATATTCTAGGTTCTTCAAAGTAGCCACCTTTTGCTTTGATTACTGCTTTGCACACTCTTGGCATTCTCTTGATGAGCTTCAAGAGGTAGTCCCCTGAAATGGTTTTCACTTCACAGGTGTGCCCTGTCAGGTTTAATAAGTGGGATTTCTTGCCTTATAAATGGGGTTGGGACCATCAGTTGCGTTGAGGAGAAGTCGGGTGGATACACAGCTGATAGTCCTACTGAATAGACTGTTAGAATTTGTATTATGGCAAGAAAAAAGCAGCTAAGTAAAGAAAAACGAGTGGCCATCATTACTTTAAGAAATGAAGGTCAGTCAGTCAGCCGAATAATTGGGAAAACTTTGAAAGTAAGGGCTATTTGACCATGAAGGAGAGTGATGGGGTGCTGCGCCAGATGACCTGGCCTCCACAGTCACCGGACCTGAATCCAATCAAGATGGTTTGAGGTGAGCTGGACCGCAGAGTGAAGGCAAAAGGGCCAACAAGTGCTAAGCATCTCTGTGAACTCCTTCAAGACTGTTGGAAGACCGTTTCAGGGGACTACCTCTTGAAGCTCATCAAGAGAATGCCAAGAGTGTGCAAAACAGTAATCAAAGCAAAAAGGTGGCTACTTTGAAGAACCTAGAATATGACATATTTTCAGTTGTTTCACACTTGTTTGTTATGTATATAATTCCACTTGTGTTAATTCATAGTTTTGATGCCTTCATAGTCATGAAAATAAAGAAAACTCTTTGAATGAGAAGGAGTGTCAAAACTTTTGGTCTGTACTGTATATGGTGACCACGTGTATGAGTGCATCTATGTATGTGGTGACCACGTGTATGAGTGCGTCTATGTATGTGGTGACCACGTGTATGAGTGCATCTATGTATGTGGTGACCGCGTGTATGAGTGCGTCTATGTATGTGGTGACCGCGTGTATGAGTGCGTCTATGTATGTGGTGACAGCGTGTATGCGTGCGTCTATGTATGTGGTGACCGCGTGTTTGAGTGTGTCAATGTATGTGGTGGGCGCGTGTATGAATGCATCCATGTATGTGGTGACTGTGTATGAGTGCATCCATGTAAGTGGTGAGTGCATCTATGTATGTGGTAAGCAAGTGTATGAGTGCATCCATGTATGTGGTGAGCACATGTATGAGTGCGTCCATGTATGTGGTGAACGCATGTATGAGTGTGTCCATGTATGTGGCGAGTGTGTTTATGGGTGCGTCTATGTATGTGGTGACCGCGTGTATGAGTGCGTCCATGTATGTGGTGAGCGTATGTATGAGTGCGTCCATGTATGTAGTGAGCGCATGTATGAGTGCGTCCATGTATGTGGTGAGTACATGTATGAGTGTGTACATTAAGTTGGGGAGGAGGTCCATACAAAAATTTGCTGTGGGGCCCAGTCAGTTCTAGCTACGCCCCTGGTGCCACTGACCATACATAGCCATGAATACATGCATGTTTGATTACATTAACAAACAGTGGGGTAGATTTATCAAACTGGTGTAAAGTAGAACTGGCTTAGTTGCTCATAGCAACCAATCAGATTCCACCTTTCATTTTTTACAGCCCCTTTGGAAAAAGAAAGGTGGAATCTGATTTGTTGCTATGGGCAACTAAGCCAGTTTTACTTTACACCAGTTTGATAAATCAAGCAGAGAAAACATCTAAAAGGAGATTTTATATACTACTAAAATTGAGTTAACCACTTCCCGACCGCTCATTGACTATAAACGTCCATGGGCGGTCGGTAAATCTCTGAATGGACGTTCTGGAACGTCCATTCTGAGATCGCAGCTGCACGCTAATCGTGCAGCTGCAGATCGGGTTGCCCGCTGTCAGTGACAGAAGGGCAACCCTTAGATAAGGCAGGGACAGTTCCCAGGTGTCTCTGCCTTCTAGATCGCTGTATACACAGCGCTGTGACCGCCAGGGCCGGAGAGTGCAGGATCTATCAGGTTTTTCACAGACCTCGATCAGCCCTGCACTGAGGTGGTACAGCGCTGTATAGTGCTGTACAGCCTCTCTAGGGGGTGTATTTCCCCGGTAACTGGGGCAAATATGTCAGCCCCAGTTACAGGAGAAATCAATAATGAAAAAAAAAAAAACAAGTGAAGTTAAATGTCCCCCTGAGCGTCCGTAACAACCAGCTCTATAAAAATATCACATGACCTAACCCATCGGATGAACACCGTAAAAAATAAAAACTGCGTCAAAAAAGCAATTTTTTTCACTTTACATCACAAAAAGTGCAACACCAAGTGATCAAAAAGGCGCATGTCTCACAAAATGGTACCAATAAAACAGGCACCTCATTCCGCAAAAAATTAGCCCCTAAATAAGAAAATCGTTAAAAAAATAAAAAAACTATAGCTCTCAGAACATGGACACATTAAAACATCATTTTTGTTTCAAAAATGCTATTATTGTGTTTGTCACTATTAAAGTGACTATTGTCACTATTAAAGTGAAATAAATAAAAAAAAGTATACATATTAGGTATCGCCGCATCCGTAACAACCAGATCTATGAAAATATCACATGACCTAACCCCTCAGGTGAACAGGCAATGGGCCCCTATGCAAAGGGAGGGGGGAGTGTACTTATTTAAAATATAGCTTTTAATAAGTTATACGATAAACAGAGTAAAAAGGACTCACTAAACGAAAAACATACAAACATAGATAGGACCAATTAGTACCAGGCTGGTACAAATGAAAAATTCTGCTTCGTCTGTGAGGACGCGAACAGTCTTACCAGACCCTTTGTAGTAAGTGGGTACGGTTCCTTGGTAACCGGAGGCAGGAAAACCTGGGAGTATGCCGGGCGGAGGACGGATGCTTCAGCTGTGCAGTCAGGTAGATCAGACAGTGTAGTCAGGTAGATCAGACAATAGGAGGAGTCCTATATATCCCTATCAAGGTGAGAGGGGCTATTATGCTGCTACCTGTCTATACAGAGCACTCGCCTTGAAAAAGGCGACCCCGTCCGGTAGCCTGTCCCTATGGTGGACCTGTACCCTGGAACTACAGAAGGTTTTTCCAGTGATGAATGAATGGTGATACTTCCAGTGGTCACCCGACGTGGCACGTTTCTGTCCGTGACTTCTTCAGGGGGAACGACTGCAGGAGGTAACAGTATAGCCGTAGGTATTTAACCTTAGGCTAGTTTAACACTGAGGAAAAAGGAACAGGCTGTAATGGCCTGTGGACTGCTGAAGCCTGGTTGGGCTGCAGTTGCTGCTTAATCCAGGGTGGAAAGCAGAGTGGCACAGGAGGGGTAGTCTTGTGCAAGACGGTCTGGGGAATCTAATAATCCCTTTCAAACATGTGCAACCCCTATGGTTGTGGGTGACAGTATAGACCAGCCGCGATTGTATGTCTCAGAAGTGAGTTTTAAATATCCGCGCCTCAGTTCCGTCGCCCCGCCCCCCAGTGACGTCATCGACGCAGGACGCCACCCGGGAGCGCCGCCGTACGTCCAGTCACGTGACCCAGGCATCAGGGAAGCCCGAGGAGAGTCACAGTGAACAGGGCAGAGGGCGGACGCAGCCAGTGACGTCACACGCCGGCAACACCACTCAGGTGAGGCGGGATTGCGGCAGGGGGTGGGCGGAGACCAATCGTCACACAGCCAGTATCTAGATGGTCTGGTGACGACGTCCGACGCAAAGTGTATGCGTCACCTAGGTTACCAAGTAAATAGTAGTATAGCCTGGATGCGGCTAGTGGCATTTAGTGCAGGGTGGACGGGCACAGGACGGGACACAGATGATGCTAGAGATATAACTAGCTGGGCCACTTGAAATTGATATGTAGATATGGGCGCACTGTTGTAGTGGACAGGGGTACCATGAGATGATGTATCAGGGATCCCTGTAACAGTACACAATATAGTGCGACCACCGTATTGTGTGGATGACAGTCAAAACGACCACCGTATTGTGTGGATGACAGTCACAACGTAGTGGCTGCATCAATTCAGGAGGGGGATGGGCCATCCGGCGCATATACCCCAAAGGAATTGAGTCAGGGGTAGCACATGCGTGTAGTCGGGCGCAGATCACACACATGTGATGATGCAGAAGAGGCGAGGGGAGGCTCTGCACTGTATGCCCGTGCACCGCAATGCGGTGAATTGTATCAGGGCTCTGATCAATTTTTGCTTACCCTCAGGTGAACACCATCACAAAAAGCGCAACGCCAAGTGATCAAAAAGGCGTATGTCCCACAAAATGGTACCAATAAAACCGTCACCTCATCACTCAAATGAGCCCCTACATAAGAAAATCACTCCAAAAAAAAAAAAAACTATAGCTCTCAGAACGTGGACATATTAAAACATAATTTTTTTGTGTAAAATTTTAATAAATAAGAAAAAGTATACATATTAGGTATCACCACGTCCGTAATGATCTGCTCTATAAAAATGTCACATTACCTAACCCCTGAGGTGAACGCTGTAAAAATAAAAAAAAACAAATAAAAAAAAATAAAAACTGTGCTAAAACAACACATTTTTCCCCTCCCCACGACAGCACCACAGAGAGAGGGATCCACCCCCAGGGACAGGAAACCTACAGAATAAAAAAGGTGGAGCCTCTCTACTACTTCAGTGGTTTACTGTCCCTGGAGAGGGAGACCTACAGTTTTTCCCTTTAGGTTCCTTACCGTCGGTCTGTTATTCCTAGGGGAACCCTAGATGGCTGAAGGTATACTCCCAGGGTCCATCTCGCTGCAGGGCAGGCTGACAGGACAGGCTGACAGGACCCTAGGATGTGGAGGTGCTCCAGGAGCCCTCCGTATCTTGCGGCAGACATGTGGGTTACCTTTCTGGGAAAGCTCTGCGCCATGAAAGCTCCATCCAGGATCCGGAGCTGAGTGCCGATCCAGGCGCAGGACACGAGGGCATCCTTGAGGCAAGGCTCTGCCATGCAGCTTTTCTGTGGACTGAAGGATGGCGTCTTCCGGGAGGCAATGCCAGGTGGGTGGGAGGACGCCGATTCGATCGACGGGCGCATAGACATCCTTGAGGCAAGGCTCTGTCATGTGGCCTTTCTGGGAGCTGGAGAGCAGCGTCTTTCGGGAGGCGGTGCGCGTGGTGAAGCGGTTCCGGGTGTGCGAAGGGACGCCGCATAAGCGCGGTATGTAAGGCAGCAAGCCAGACCAGTTCGCTGAGGCCAGGGACGGACTGGGGATAAAAACCAGCCCTGGAAAAAGTTGCACACCAGCCCCACAGCATTGCGTCAGTATTTACTTGTTTATAAAAGGGGAAAGCATTCATTTTAAAACACGTGTGTAAACACGAATATGAACTTTGCCCCACAATAGCTCTTTTGTAGAACCCCATTGTTCATATTACCGTTTTACTGGCTAGGGCAGCGCTAAATCCCAGCCATCAGTGACGGTGACGTCACTGGGCTTCCTGGCCCCATGGAGAGCCCCGGTACGTCACCAGATCTTCAAAAAATGCCTTTACCCTGCGCGATTTAGCGCAGGGCAAAGGAGAGCATCGGATGCACAGTATAGCTTTCCCTGATATGTATTGGATGCCAGGGCGGGCTGCTTCTCCTGGGCACCAGTGACAATGGCAGGGGCAGCGGTGTGGGACCGGGAGGGGGCTTGCAGGAGAGCCGCCGGGGGAAGCAGGGAGCTTGCATGAGCTTATTGGGGAAGCCGCTGTCATACAACAGCAGCCAGAGCTGCCGGAGGAACGTGAAGTACTGGAGGCTGCATAACTACCTGTGCTGGAGAGACCCCGGGGCTGGGCATTTGTCTACCACGTCTTTGTGTGAGTACCGGACACCGTGCTGCTGTGTATAATGCACCGCCACTCGCTACATGTGGGCATGGCCCTGGCATCCAATACATATCAGGGAAAGCTATACTGTGCATTTATAATGTGTGCAGGGTGCCAGGGGGGTCCAGCAGTATCTGTCACTTGGAGAAGTCCGCAGCAGAGCTCCTGGAGACACGACGTATCCTCATCCACACACTCTTCTGTGCGATTCCTCTGCTCTGTCACATGAAGCCACATATTCTTCTCCAAAGTACAAGCCCTCCTCAGTCAATCTGATTCCCTGCCCTCTGTGGAGGCACCATGCCCAGCAGATCCTTTGTACAGCACAGTGACACCAGGTTACACACCAAGATGTTCTCCACTCCCAGCCCCTGACAACCTGTGTGACAACCTTTCACAAAGTGCTACCAGAGCCCTGCTGTCAACTGCCCCAATCTCCTTGCTGTGATGCATAAAGAAGCATGTGAGGGCCACAGAATGTCCATGGAGCCCAGATCCTAGAAGCTGATCTGCCCAGCTGATGTCACTCCTGGAGAGTCCTGGAGACTGTATGTAAACTAATAGTATACACTACATAACCCTGACAGCCTGCACAGTCACATGTGGGCACAGCCCTGGCATCCAATACATATCACAGAGAGCTATACTGTACAGTATAGCTTATAATGCACAGTATAGCTCTCTGTGATATGTATTGGATGCCAGGGCTGTGCCCACATGTGACTGTGCAGGCTGTCAGGGTTATGTAGTGTATATTAGTGTACATACAGTCTTATAATTTATAAGACTGTATGTAAATAATATACACTACATAACCCTGACAGCCTGCACAGTCACATGTGGGCACAGCCTGGCCCCTCTTTCTTACCCCCAGTATTCGCGGTTCCTCAAGTCCTCAGGCTGTTTACATCGGTGACGGCGGCATACACACGGGTCGGGCTCTGCTTCCGGTCTGTGGCCTGGGCCCGGCATAGCTGCGAGATTGAATCTGGAGGTTAGGCCCCACAGCCCCGGGCTAGGGAGGCGGCGGGAGGCCACTTGCATGAAGAGGAGGCGGCCACACACAGGACAGCCATGCGCCAGCCAGGCCGGGCCAGGATCACGGGCTTCCGCTTCTGGGACTGAAAGGGACGAGCCTGCAAATCACAGCGACACCAGGTGGTCGGAGGGAGCAGTGCCGGCCTGCTCAGCTCCACTACATCAGAGCTTTCGGTCGCCGGCCGCCGAAAGTGCAGGCACATCTTAAAGCGGCCCCAGGGCCGGCGGCCTACCGGGAAATTTCCCGGTATCCCGGTAGGCCAGTCCGGCCCTGGCTGAGGCTACTACTGCTAGCGCTGGGTAAGACAGGTCTGCGCTTGGCTAATAGAGTAGGCTGCCTGGTTCAGCTGTTCACCATGGAGGAAGAACATAGACAGGAATCTGCAGTGGGAGAAATGGTGACTCCAGTCCTGGTAGCGTTATCTTCTTCTTATGAGATAAAAATTATGCCAGGGGAGTATTGACAAGACCATATCGGACGAGTCGCCTTCATTGTTAGAAAATATAAGATCCCTTATTAAGATGGAGGTTAAAAAAATTCCTTAAAGCCAAGCTAAAGGGCTAGGACATCGGAGAAGGATAAAAGTTCTCGATATAGCCTATCACAGGATTTCTCATCTGACGACTGAGTGATTCTCCCCAAGACTCTTTGTCTTCAGATTCTTCTTCGGACGATGAAATTATGGAAAGATCCATTTTCCCCCCGGACAAATCAGTAGCAGGCTCTTTGTTTGAAGGTTTACAGGAGAGCAAAGGGCGTTGTTTTCCAGTACACAATAGCATCATGTCCTTCGAAAAGGTCATCTCTTCACTTTGAGGATACTGGTGTGCTTAACCCCTTTAGGACACAGCCTTATTTCACCTTAAAGGGATTCTGTCATGACATTTTAGGCCTATAACTAGAGTTGAGCGAACACCTGGATGTTCGGGTTCGAGAAGTTCGGCCGAACTTCCCGGAAATGTTCGGGTTCGGGATCCGAACCCGAACCGAACTTCGTCCCGAACCCGAACCCCATTGAAGTCAATGGGGACCCGAACTTTTGGGCACTAAAAAGGCTGTAAAACAGCCCAGGAAAGAGCTAGAGGGCTGCAAAAGGCAGCAACATGTAGGTAAATCCCCTGCAAACAAATGTGGATAGGGAAATAAATTAAAATAAAAAAATAATAAAAAAAAATGAACCAATATCAATTGGACAGAGGTCCCATAGCAGAGAATCTGGCTTCACATCAGCAGAGAATCAGTCTCTTCATGCCATAGCAAAGAATCTGGCTTCATGTCATTACAGAATCAGTCTCTTCATGCCATAGCAGAGAATCTGGCTTCATGTCAGCACAGAATCAGTCTTCATGTCATAGCAGAGAATCAGGCTTCACGTCACCCACCACTGGAACAGGCCACTGTCACACATTTAGGCCCCGGCACCCAGACAGAGGAGAGAGGTCCTGTAACAGAGAATCTGGCCTTATGTCAGCACAGAATCTGTCTTCATGTCATAGCAGAGAATCAGGCATCACGTCACCCACCACTGGAACAGGCCACTGTCACACATTTAGGCCCAGGCACCCAGACAGAGGAGAGAGGTCCCGTAACAGAGAATCTGGCCTTATGTCAGCGCAGAATCAGTCTTCATGTCATAGCAGAGAATCAGGCTTCACGTCACCCACCACTGGAACAGGCCACTGTCACACATTTAGGCCCAGGCACCCAGGCAGAGGAGAGAGGTCCCGTAACAGAGAATCTGGCCTTATGTCAGCGCAGAATCAGTCTTCATGTCATAGCAGAGAATCAGGCTTCACGTCACCCACCACTGGAACAGGCCACTGTCACACATTTAGGCCCAGGCACCCAGGCAGAGGAGAGAGGTCCCGTAACAGAGAATCTGGCCTTATGTCAGCACAGAATCTGTCTTCATGTCATAGCAGAGAATCAGGCATCACGTCACCCACCACTGGAACAGGCCACTGTCACATATTTAGGCCCAGGCACCAAGTCAGTGGTGTAGTACAGTCGATATGAACCACATGAAGTTTCACCAAATATCCAGTCTGCAGGTTTGCAATAGGGTCATACCAATATACAGGAGCTGCAGCAATGATCACTTGTTAAATATAGTTCCATATATTCATAAGCTGTTAGCAGAGAGTCAGGACATGCTAAATAAACCTCTTCAAATGTGCTATTAGATAACTGAGGAAAGTTTTAACAGACAGAGTCTTTACAGTGGACTCTTCCAGAAAGCCCCCTGTGTATTCTGCTACTTGGTTTGGTCTCCTCAGTGCAGACATTTACTGTGAAGGAGGTAGGATCTCTGTCTAAGTTCTCTAAAGCTAAAGTTAATTTATCTATTGTAAAAGTTATAATATATACCCATAATAGTTCTGTAGAATGTAAAGAGGTGACTGTATGTTTTCTAGCAGCCTTTAAACCCTGCAGCACATGCTAGGCTGAGTAGATGATGTACAGTTAAAGAGACATGTGTTCTTCCTAAAATGGCTGCAAGACATGCTGTATTCCAGGTCACCCTGCTGCAATATCTTTGTAAATGATTTTCTCTTGTTCATTTTTCTGTATGCTTTGTTATATCCTGTAACATGTATGTGGGAATGTAATATAATGACTGCCTGTTATGATATAGGTGGGCTGGTGACCTGGCTGTATACCACATAGTGGCAGTGTTTCCCTGTTGTATTACAGGCTCCAGCCAAGTGCACTACACCTCAATAAAGCTTTAAACCACAGAAGACCTGAGTGTTGTCCCTTAGAGTCCACTTAGAGTTTATGCCTGGAGGAGCTGGTGACCGAGTGAGTGTGAAAGCTGGAGGTGTCGCAGATGGTGCAAGGAAAAGAGGGTTACATTTGGTGCCGTGACTCGGATGTCATCATTCTGCTCAAAGTGACCAGTGAAGATACCTAAAGTCACCAGTGTGCGAGTTCTGAGGTGATTGTGCCACGGCGGAGCTGCTAGGTGGCAGATTGACCTTATTAGCGGTTTATATCCTCTCAGGAATAGAAGATGAGTGGACGAGCCAGAGCCCGCGGAAGAGCACGTGCCAGGGGGCAGCCCAGCCAAGGACAGCCTGGACAGGAGCAAGAGGCTCAAGAACCTAGACGCATTGAAAGACCCCAGCAGCCACCAGCCGAGCCTTTGCTTGTGGGAAGAGGGCGCCAGAGAGGCCCGCCAGTAGTGGAGAGACCTCCGACTGATGTTCTGCAGCTTTCAGCTGTATTTCAGGACATATCCCTCGGAGAACGGGGTGGCCGCAGGCGTGACTTCCATGACCTTGGAGTGAACACCCGGCAGACCATTGAATAGAAATGTGAGAGCTGTTTTTTTTTTGCACTGTGTGACAGGTTAAGGTTTAATCACAGAATCAGACTTCTATCTGCACGCTAGCGTGTGTCTTAGGTTTTTCTGAATGACACTATCAATACCTTCAATGTAAGATTTTCTTTTTGGGATAGATTTCAAGTAGGCCTCAAATACCAGAAACTAGTTATTTTGAGAATGGCAAATTTGGGAATAGTTTTTCAACCCAGAAAAAAAATAGGGCTTTTACGGTCGCTACAAATAACTTGACCAGATTAAACAGTACAGATTTGCTTGAATAGAAATAGGAGACCTGTTTTTTTTTGCGCTGTGTGACAGGTTAAGGTTTAATCTCAGAATCAGACTTCTATCTGCACGGTAGCGTGTGTCTTAGGTTTTTCTGAATGACACTATCAGTACCTTCAATGTAAGATATCCTTTTTGGGATAGATTTCAAGTAGGCCTCAAATACCAGAAACTAGTTATTTTGAGAATGGGAAATTTGGGAATGCTTTTTCAACCCAGAAAAAAAAGTGTGCTTTTACGGTCAATACAAATAACTTGACCAGCTAAAACAGTACAGATTTGGTTGAATAGAAATGTCAGGTCTATTTTTTAGGCGCTGGGTGACAGGCTCAACTTGCCCCTGATGTAATATATGGCCAAAAAATAACCACACTGTTGATGGTTGAATGCACTTGGGTGACACAGGCTCAGCCTGCACCAGATGTAGTATATGGCCAAAAAATAATCAGACTGTTGATGGTTAAATGCACTTGGGTGACACAGGCTCAACTTGCCCCTGATGTAGTATATGGCCAAAAAATAACCAGACTGTTGATGGTTAAATGCACTTCGGTGACACAGGCTCAGCCTGCAGCTGATGTAGGATATAGCACAAAATAACCACACTATCGATGGTTAAATACACTTGGTGATAGCTCGTGCTGGCGCACCACAAGTCACAAAATGGCCGCCGATCACCCCAGAAAAAAAGTGATCTAAAAACGCTCTGGGCAGCCTCAAAAAAGTGAGCAAGTCAATAATAGCACTTCAATGATCCACAGCTGCAGATCGATCACAGAATGAAGTCTTTTGGAGGAGTTAATCTGCCTAATCTCGCCCTAACGTCGCAGCTGCAACCTCTCCCTATACTGATCATAGCAGAGTGACGTGCGGCGCTACGTGACTCCAGCTTAAATAGAGGCTGGGTCACATGGTGCACTGGCCAATCACAGCCATGCCAATAGTAGGCATAGCCTCTTGGGCCAAGTAGTATGACGCTTGTTGATTGGCTGCTTTGCAGCCTTTCAAAAAGCGCCAAGAAAGCGCCGAACACCAAACCCGAACCCAGACTTTTACGAAAATGTTCGGGTTCGGGTCCGTGTCACGGACACCCCAAAATTCGGTACGAACCCGAACTATACAGTTCGGGTTCGCTCATCCCTACCTATAACCTAAACATATGGCCAGGTCCGTCCAAATAGCATGAATCCGAAACTGTCCTTACTAAATGTGCCTGTGGCTCTATTAGCACTTAAAACAGGTTTTTATAACCTGTCATTCACCTACCTATGGTTTCCAAGGGGACGTCGCTTCATACAGGGTGCCCGGCTGCAGCCATCTCAGTCTGGTGCCCAGCACCGCCTTCCCAGTTGAAATCGCCGCCTTCCTCACCTCAGCCCCGCCTCTGCAATCGTCCGGTCCCTCTGCCAGATCCCGCGCGTGCGCACTAGGCATAACCTGACGATTGCGGAGGCGGGGCTGAGGTGAGGAAGGCGGCGATTTCAACTGGGAAGGCGGCGCTGGGCACCAGACTGAGATGGCTGCAGCCGGGCACCATGTATGAAGCGACGTCCCCTTGGACACTTTAGGTAGGTGAATGACAGGTTATAAAAACCTGTTTTATGTGCTAATAGAGCCACAGACACATTTAAGAAGGACAGTTTCGGATTCATGCTATTTGGACGGACCTGGCCATATGTTTAGATTATAGCCCTAAAATGTCATGACAGAATCCCTTTAAGGACCAGGCCATTTTTTGCAAATCTGACCAGTGTCACTTTAAGTGATGATAACTTTAAAACGCTTTGACTTATCCAGGCCATTCTGAGATTGTTTTTTTCGTCACATATTGTACTTCATGACACTGGTAAAATGAAGTAAAAAAAATAAATCATTTTTATTTATAAAAATGCCAATTTCCAAGTTTCAATTTCTCTACTTCTATAATACATAGTAATACCTCCAAAAATAGTTATTACTTTACATTCCCCAAATGTCTACTTCATGTTTGGATCATTTTGGGAATGATATTTTATTTTTTAGGGATGTTACAAGGCTTAGAAGTTTAGAAGCAAATCTTGAAATTTTTCACAAATTTTCAAAAACCCAATTTTTAAGGACCAGTTCAGGCCTGAAGTCACTTTGCGAGGCTTACATAATAAAAGTCACCAAAAAATGACCCCATTCTAGAAACTATATTCCTCAAGGTATTCAAAACTGATTTTACAAACTTTGTTAACCCTTTAGATGTCCCACAAGAATTAATGGAAACTAGAGATACAATTTCAAAATTTCACTTTTTGGGCAGATTTTCCATTTTAATATTTTTTTTTTACTTTTACAAAGCAAGGGTTAACAGCCAAACAAAACTCCATATTTATGGCCCTGATTCTGTGGTTTACAGAAACACCCCATATGCGGTCGTAAACTACTGTACGGACACACGGCAGGGCGCAGAAGGAAAGGAATGACATACGGTTTTTGGAAGGCAGATTTTGCTGGACTGTTTTTTTTGACACCATGTCCCATTTGAAGCCCCCCTGATGCAACCCTAGAGTAGAAACTCCATAAAAGTGACCCCATCTAAGAAACTACACCCCTCAAGGTATTCAAAACTGATTTTACAAACGCCGTTAACCCTTAAGGTGTTCCACAAGAGTTATTGGCAAATGGAGTTGAAATTTTAGAATTTAAATTTTCTGGAAAATTTTCCATTTTAATCCATTTTTTCCAGTAATAAAGCAAGGGTTAACAGCCAAACAAAACTCCATATTTATGGCCCTGATTCTGTAGTTTACAGAAACACCCCATATGTGGTCGTAAACTGCTGTACGGGCACATGGCAGGGCGCAGAAGGAAAAGAATGCCATAAGGTTTTTGGAAGGCAGATTTTGCTGGACTGTTTTTTTTTACACCATGTCCCATTAGAAGCCCCCCTGATGCACCCCTAGAATAGAAACTCCAAAAAAGTGACCCCATTTTAGAAACTACGGGATAGGGTGGAAGTTTTGTTGGTACTAGTTTAGAGTACATATGATTTTTGGTTGCTCTATATTACACTTTTTGTGTGGCAAGGTAACTAGAAATAGCTGTTTTGGCACCGTTTTTATTTTTTGTTATTTACAACATTCATCTGACAGGTTAGATCATGTGGTATTCGTATAGACCAGGTTGTCACGGACGCGGCGATACCTAATATGTATACTTTTTTTATTTATGGAAGTTTTACACAATGATTTTATTTTTGAAGCAAAAAAAAAACATGTTTTAGTGTTTCCATAGTCTGAGAACCATAATTTTTACAGTTTTTGGGCGATTACCTTTTGTAGGGTATGATTTTTGCTGGATGAGATGACGGTTTTATTGGCACTATTTTGGGGTGCGTGTGACTTTTTGATCGCTTGCTATTACACTTTTTGTGATTTAAGGTGACAAAAAATGGTTTATTTAGCAGCTTTTATAAAAATAAAAAAAAAATTACGGAGTTCATCTGAGGGGTTAGGACATGTTATATTTTTATAGAGCCGGTCGATACGGACGCGGCTATATCTAAAATGTATACTTTATTTTTATTTATGTAAGTTTTACACAATAACAGCTTTTTTTAAAACAAAAAAAATGATGTTTTAGTGTCTCCATATTCTGAGAGCCATAGTTTTTTCAGTTTTTGGGTGATTATCTTAGGTAGGGTCTCATTTTTTGAGGGATGAGATGACGGTTTGATTGGCAGTATTTTGGGGTGCATATGACTTTTTGATCACTTGCTATTACACTTTTTGTGATGTAAGGTGACAAAAAATGGTTTATTTAGCACAGTTTTTATTTTTTACGGTGTTCATCTGATAGGTTAGGTCATGTGATATTTTTATAGAGCCACTCAATATGGATGCGGCGATGCCTAATAGGTATACTTTTTTTAATTTATGTAAGTTTTACACAATAACAGCTTTTTTAAAACAAAAAAAATTATGTTTTAGTGTCTCCATATTCTGAATACAGCTAAATATATGTACAAGGTACACGTCCTAAAAATATGAGAAACAAAAATATTGAAAAGGACGCTAAAATGGAGCAAAATAATAATGGTTTTATTAGTGCTCATAGGAAGGGGGGTGAAACCTATATGAATCAAAATAAGACTGATCAGTCTATCCTGATTGGTCTAACCTCATGTGGATTCATTGACACTACCTAATGTATATATAGGAGGTCTATAGAAGGTATCATGAGGGGATAGTCAGACTGAAATATCTAAAAAACCACCGAACTGACACACGGATATGATGCTCCGACCGGCAAGGTAATGCCGGTGTAATGTGCTGACGGAGATGGATACTGTGTGTGTATAATCCCTGGGGAACTTGGATTCCCAAAGTTATTCACAGGAATTGACACACACTGCAACCAAATGACTGACCAGTGACCACATGTCACTGAGCAGAGGCGGTTAGAGTGAGGAGCGGCTGTGCACTATGCCGACTCACAGACACTATCCACCAAGTAGGTGAGTTAACTACATAGACCACCGCTGATGCCGGCTACCAAACCGCACCGGCAGCAGCAGGTCTACACACACTGAGCTACGGCTCTACGCGTTTCTGTGCAAGTTGGTACATGCACGTCATCAGGAGCCAGGTAGCCACTACACCCAGGGCCGGTACAAGGCAGGGGCCGAAGGAGCGGGTGCCCTGGGCGCTACCATTTGCGGACAGGAGGGGGGCGCAGGTGAAGTGCCACGGCCCCCCCTACATCATGCTGTGCCCCCCCATGTGCCCCCCCAACTAAAATGACCCCCCCCCCCCAAGTGAGCAGCCGCCGCCGGGCACAGGGAGATGAGCGCTTCCATTGCGCTCATCTCCATTGTAAACTGTCTGTGCCAGCGGAGGTGCAGGGGAGGGAGAGGCGTGTCCCTTCCCTTTCCTCTGATAGGCTGCAGGCAGGCACCGAAGTGGAGGAGAGGCCCCGCCCCCTAATTACTCCTGTTTACCTTTCTAAAGCTAAAGGACCTTTGATGATGTCATCACAGGTCCTGTAAGGGAACTGCACAGTGTAAAGTGTAGTTCCCAGGTTAGAACAGTGCATCTGCCAGGACCTGTGATGACATCATCTTCAACATCACAGGTCCTGCAGAATCTAGCAAAGGAACTGCATCAAAAATGGTGTAGTTCCTAGGTTTCAAAGGTACATCTGCCAGGACCTGTGATGACATCATCACAGGTCCTTCAACCCCTAACAGCAAGTATTAAAAGTTCACAAGCAGCTCTGTATTGATCCATACAGACTGGAATGGAGAGGTAAGAGGAGGTCCTCCACTTTTCATCATTTACCCCCCCCCCCCCCTCCATGCCCTGTTTTTACTCATTGCTCACTCATGTATACTACTTCAGACAGTTACCACTACCTCATGTACCTCACAGTGACTATAATGCATAACTGACCACATATTTCTATAAACACTGCATCTACAGTATTATACCTTCTATGTGTCACATCAATACACTGCTCTGTATATATATATATATATATATATATATACACACACATACATGCACACACACTGCATATATTACACAGTATTATACATGCAATATGTACAGATATATAGTATATACCGCAGTGCACTGATATGTGAGGTATGAGGTATAATAGATGCTGTGTGTACAGATATCAGTACACTTCTGTATATACTATATATGTGAGGTACGAGGTATAATAGATGCAGTGTGTACAGATATATAGTATATACAGCAGTGTACTGATATGTGAGGTACGAGGTGTCAATACACTGCTGTATTTACTATATACCTGTACACACTGCATCTATTATACCTCGTACCTCACATATTACACTACTGTATATACTGTATACACTGCATATATTATACCCCGTACCTCACATATCAGTACACTGCTGTATATACTATATACCTGTACACACTGCATCTATTATACCCTGTACCTCACATATCAGAACACTAGGGAATATACTATATACCTGTACACACTGCATCTATTATACCGCGTACCTCACATAACTGTACACTGCTGTATATAATATACATCTGCATCTATTATACCTCTTTTGTGTGCCAGGGCTGTTTTGTAATCCCATTCCGGCCCTGATGGCATAAATTATAAAACGCAGCAGCAAGAATAGTTCATGGAACAAAGGGAGGGGCTATAAAAGGGGAATGGGGGCCCAATTTAGATTCCTGCTATGGGGCCCAGTGATTTTTATGTACACCCCTGGCTGCAGGCACTAGGCCGGCAGCCTATCAGAGGCCGGCGCAATGACGTCATCGTGCCGCCTGAGCCTTACATTACAGCGTGGGACACAGGAAGAGGCTGCATCGCATCGCTGACACTTAGGTAAGTATAAGTGGTTTTTTTTTGTTTTTTTTTACAATAGTGTTACTGGCACATTGGGGGGGCTTATTACAAAACTGGCACATGATGATGGGGGGGACTTTATACTGGCACATGATGATGGGGGGGAACTTTATAGTGTCTGTGACTTTCAAAGTCCCACAGTCCTTTGTTCTATTGCTTTAAGTATATTCTTGTTTTGAAACAACATTGATTCTTTCTTAAAAACGGGGGGGGGGGGGGGGGGGGGGGCGCAGTTTGCCATCTTCGCCCTGGGCACCAAATGGCCTTGTCCCAGCCCTGACTACACCTAACTGCCTAACGCCGATAGCAGAGATTTGAAATCGGCTTGCTAACAGTGTTTGTCATGCTGCACCGAATCCTGGTGTGGGAGACGGTGTACTGATAGTTGCATATAGTCTCGGCTCTGTACTGGCCGCGAAGCGGCCAGGCAGACGCCGTGATTTAAAGAGGAACACCACGCCCCCAAGAACACGCCTCCTGCCGGCAGCCAATCCGCCAGATCAAACAATCATATTGGGCTGGTCCACTGACGGCTATGGAGGAATGAGGATGCGTTTAGGGGGGGTCAGCGCAGCAGCGCTGTATCATAACAAAATAGCAGGGACATATTAGCGGCTTACTATATGACAGGCAGCAATATTAAAGGAGCAAAATCGGAAGCCCTAAAGGTAAGCAAGCAGTGTCAAATAATGGTAAAATTATAGAGAATGACCGTACTGAACTGTATGGAGGATATCCATATACATATTATGATGAAAAGTTAAAGTGAAGGTAATATTGCAGAAGATGACATATATTGATAAATATATGATGGATGTCCAAATGTATGTTGCAGTGAATCATCATCAACATATATCAATGGATGAACATGTCACCCTCTCACAATGACAGATCAATGCCAACATGTCTATCGACTAGATATCATCAAATAAAGGACGCACATAGACCACTAGGCTTGATGGTACCCAGCCTAAAAATCCATTGTGCCTCCTTTTGTAAAAGAATGCGGTCCAAATCACCGCCTCGCGGTGATCTCTTCACGGTGTCAATGCCCTGAAATTTGATAACGGAAGCATTACCGCTATGGCATTCAACCACATGGCGGGCGATAGGCGTGTCCTGACATTTGTTGATATCAGATACATGTTCCCCTATCCGCCGTCTTAGCTCCCGTATCGTTTTGCCAACGTATTTCAGGCTACATTTACATGTCATCAAATAGACCACGCCAGTAGTTTTACAATTCACGAATGGTCTAATGAAGAATGTTCTGTCAGATGCATAACCAGAGAATGATTTGTTCTTGTTGATATAGCCACAAAACTTGCAAGAGCCACAAGGAAACGTTCCCGAAACGGGATTATGTAACCAGGTATGTTGTCTAGGACTCTGGTACATACTATGAACCAAAATGTCCCGCAAATTTTGGCTGCGACGGAAGGTAATTGCTGGTTTGTCCGGGATATGATGACCAATATCCGTATCGGATCTGAGGATGTCCCAATATTCAGATAGCACGTTGCGCACTTGATCATGAGCGCTATCAAACGTGCCGATGATCCGCACACAATCCATCCCTGATGGAATTGATTTGGGAGATAGTAGCGAATCTCTGTTGAGACTCAAAGAGTGATGGTAAGCTTCCTTGAGTAATTGGGAAGGATAACCTCGAGATAGAAATCTCTCTTGAAGGTCACCAGCAGCTTTTCTGAAATCCGATAGCTGGGAACAATTCCTGCGGGCCCTTAAATATTGTCCCTTAGGAATCCCTCGTTTGAGAGCTTTTGGATGACCACTCTCCCATCTGAGTAGGCTATTTGTAGCCGTGGTTTTTCTATACATGCTGGTGACTATATCACCAGACGTATTAAGTTTAATGGTCAAATCCAGGAATGAAATCTGACTCTCATTTATTTCCGAGGTGAAAAATAAACCCAGCTCATTGTTATTCAGAGCTGCCACAAATTCATGGAACAAAGTGGAACTGGCCCCCCAGAGGATCAGCACATCATCTATGTATCTGATCCACAGGGGGACAGCTCCAACGAAATGCTCCATGTCATCAGAAAAAACCAGCTCCCTTTCCCACCAGCCCAGGAAGAGATTCGCAAAAGTAGGGGCACAGGGACTGCCCATTGCGACTCCCCTGAGCTGGTGGAAAATCTTACCATCAAACAAAAACACATTGCGCGTCAATATGAACTCAAGGAGTTCCATGATAAAGGCATTTAGATATTTCAGTCCGACTATCCCCTCATGATACCTTCTATAGACCTCCTATATATACATTAGGTAGTGTCAATGAATCCACATGAGGTTAGACCAATCAGGATAGACGGATCAGTCTTATTTTGATTCATATAGGTTTCACCCCCTTCCTATGAGCACTAATAAAACCATTATTATTTTGCTCCATTTTAGCGTCCTTTTCAATATTTTTGTTTCTCCATATTCTGAGCCATATTTTTTTTTTATTTTTTTTTTGGGCGATTGTCTCAGGTAGGGGCTCATTTTGCAGGATGAGGTGACGATTAGATTGGTACTATTTTGGTGGGCAAACACCTTTTTGATCACTTGCTGTTGTACTTTTTGTGATGTAAGGTGACAAAAAAATGGTTTATTTAGCTCAGTTTTTATTTTTTACGGTGTTTATCTGAGGGGTTAGGTCATGTGATATGTTTATAGATCCGGTCGATACGAATGTAGCGATATCTAATATGTAATATGTAATAAAACTTTATTTGGAGAAAATTACGTTTTTGTTTATTTTTACTTGAAACTTTAAAAATTTTTGGGGGAAAACTTTATTTTTTTTCACTTTATTTTTTGTCCCACTTTGGGACTTGAACTTTTGGGGGTCTAATCCCTTTACAATGCATTCCAATACTTCTGTATTGGAATGCATTGGCTGTATGAGTAATACTGTGTGTATTTACTCATACAGCTTCCGGCCTGTGAGATCCAGGGGGCTGGATCTCACAGGCACGTCACTGGAAGGCAGCGCGATGCCTTGCTTAGGCATCGCGCTGCCTTCCATGCCATAGGGTCCCCCCTACAGCCCCATGGGGACCCGATGGCACCGCCGCCAGCGCAATAGGTAAGAGCCAATTGAATTGATCTGCGGTTTGCGGCGATGGCCACGCATTTAGCCGAGGTGCCTGCTTTATGATTTGAGCTGGCACTGGCTTCCGATCACCGCCCGCCGCGCGGCGGTGATCAGAAATACACAGGGCGTACAGGTACGCCCTGTGTCCTTAAGTTCCAGGACATAAGGGCGTACCTGTACGCCCTGTGTCCTGAAGAGGTTAAAGAACCCTTAGATAAAAAAGCTGAGACTTTCCTTCGGGGAGCTTGGGAGGCCTCCACGTTATCTTTTTGCCCGGCTATAGCTGCTACGGTTACGACCAGAACATTAGCTCTTTGGTTGCAGCAACTGAAGGTTCAGTTAAAAGATAAAATCTGTTCCATAGGGAATCTATCTTTCTTACCCACGTTACAAAAAGTGGCTGAGTTTTTGACAGACGCTTCAGTTGATACGATCAAGCTCAGTGCTCAGTCTGCATCCCTAACCAACTCCACTCGGAGGGCATTTTGGCTTAATTTTTGCTTTGAGGCCACATCCCCCGCACTCCAACTCTTATGTGGCATCCCCTGTCAGGGAGAGTTTTTGTTCAGTCCTGAGCTAGACGACCTGTTAGAAAAAGCAGCTGATAAGAAAAGGAGATTTCCGGCCTCTAACCCTTCAGGGGTATTTGGTTCAAGGAACAGGCAGTTCTTTCGCCCCTATAGGAATAACGCAGGTAGAAGAGAAGTCAGAGACAAGGATCAGAGATACAAATCCAAGAATTTGGAAGGCAGAGGGTTCCTATTTGGGAACACTTCCTCTACATATAAAAAACAACCTCAACAATGACGCCAGGCTAAAAGTGGGAGGAAGACTAAAATTCTTCCTCTCAGCCTGTAAAAGAGTCGCGGGGCCTTGGGTCTTAGACGTCATTCGTTTAGGTCTAAAACCAGAATTTCTCTCCTTGCCGCTGCAAAGATTCGTCACTACAAAAAACTGTTGTGTAAAAGGCTCTTTTCCCATAATAAAGGAAGTATTAGACCTTATAGAGAAAGATGTCCTGATTCCTGTTCCCCTAGAAGAACAGTCCGAAGGTTATTTCTCCCATCTCTTTCTAGTTCCAAACCCGGACTGCTCTCGCAGGACAATCATCAATCTGAGGGATTTTAACAAATTTCTGGTGTTCAAAAAGTTCAAAATGGAAACAATGAGGAATACAGTCCAGCTTCTTGTCCTTCATTGTTTCATGGCGGTAATAGATTTAAAAGACGCCTAGTTCCACATTTCTATGCACCAGGAATTTCAGAAATACCTCAGGGTGGCGATTCTGATGGAGGGTCACATTTAACAATATTAGTTCCAGGCATTGCCCTTTGGCCTGTCCATGGCCCCAAGGATATTCACAAAGTTTGTAGCAGAGATTGTTTCATTCATAAGACTCAAGGACGTGTTGATAGTACCATACCTGGATGATTTTTTGATAATCGCAGATTCCCGGTTCAACTGCAAGAAGGCCGTTCAGATGGTGGTGTAGACTTTTCAAGAACTAGGATAGATAATAAACTACAAAAAATCCAGGTTAAAACCGGTAAAGAAACAGAGGTTTCTGGGCCTAGTTCTGAATTCAGGAACACAGAAAATGTATGTTTCAGAAGAGAAAATTAAAAAAAATTGGGGTCTAATCAAGTCTTTTTCCTCCACCTCTTTGACTCTTCGGAAAGCAATGTCGGTTGTGGGGTCTCTGGTTTCATGCATCCCTGTGGTGGAGTGGGCTCAACTTTATTCCCGTCAGTTGCAGTCAGAGATTTTAGCAGCCTTCAAAAAATCCAAGGGGGCATTGGATGTCAGAATAAAGATTTCAAATACGACATTAAGGAGTCTATCCTGGTGGCTGGACAAGGACAATCTAATTCAGGGAGTTCCATGGTCCTATCCAGATCCTATTATTCTGACCTCTGATGCAAGCCCTTGGGGGTGGGGAGCCCATATTCAAGGGTACAGCTTTAAGGGTCTATGGTCCCCAAGTCAGAAACTGTTCTCTTCCAAGTGGAAAGAATTAGTGGCGTTAAGACTGGCCGTGAAAGCTTCTCAGTCCCTTCTAGGCTCGGGTCACGTGAGGATTCTCTCAGACAATCAGGTGACTGTGGCATATTTGAATCATCAGGGGGGAACAAGATCGATAACCCTGTGCTGGGAAGCGAGGAGATTGCTAGAAATATTAGAAAAACAGGTCAGTCATGTATCAGCTCTCCATATAAAAGGAAAGGAGAACGTTCAGGCAGACTTAATAAGCAGGTACCCCCTGAAGCAGGGGGAGTGGTCCCTGAAAAGTTCTATATTTGCCATGATCACAAAGTCTTGGGGCATGCCGGTGATAGATCAGTTTGCTTCAGCCAAAACAAGAAAGTAGACCAATTTTGCTTGCCAAATCCCAGGGAGTCCCCTATGGGATGGACGGACGCCTTTCTTCTAAAGTGGGACTTCGCTCTAGCCTATGCCTTTCCTCCCTTCCAGTTGCTACCAGCAGTCCTAAAAAAGATCAGGAAGGACAAAGCAAGGATTATCCTCATTTGCCCCTTCTGGCCCAAGAGGGCATGGTTTACTCTCCTCCGAACCATGTTGGTATCAGACCCCTGGATTCTACCAGAGATCCCGGATTTGCTGTCCCAGGGTCCAGTTTCCCATCCAGCAGTAAGTGGTCTCCATCTGACTGCTTGAAATTTGAGAGTAACCTATTAATCAAGAAGGGGTTCTCTCAGGAACTCATTGCGTCTTTGCTTAAAAGCAGAAATCCTGTGACTATTTCCATCTATGCTAGAACTTGGAAGAAGTTTATAGATTTTGGTAATCTTAACCCAAAAAATTTGCCTTCATCTGTTCCTATTTCCCAAGTCCTGGAATTCTTACAGAAAGATCTTTCATTAGGGTTGGCAAAGAATACTCTTAAGGTACAGGTCTCTGCCCTGTCAGTTCTATTTGAGCAAAACTTTGCTGCAGATCCTTGGGTCATTAGGTTTTTTAAAGCGGTAGATAGGATTACTCCAGTCTCGTCCCCCAGGGTCCCCCCATGGGATCTTAATCTTGTGCTTAAATCTTTGACCCAGACACCCTTTGAACTTATTGAATCTTCTAGCATAAAACATCTTACTTATAAAATGATTTTATTGGCAGCTCTCACCACTGCTAGAAGGATAAGCAAGTTGCAGGCTATTTCCATTAATCCTCCCTTCACTAGGGTTCTGGATGACAGAGTCTTTACTCAACCTGATTCGGCCTTTTTAACTAAAGTCTCCTCTAAATTTCATAGGTCTTCCTTCCTTTTGTGACCATCCTAAAAATTCTAAGGAAATTGAATTTCATGCTCTTGATGTCCGGAGATGTTTGTTACAGTATCTCAAAGTTACTGAAGGATGGAGAAAGTCTTCTGCTTTGTTTGTTCTTTTTTCGGGATTAATTATAGTGTTGAGCGCGAATATTCGAATAACGAATTTTTATCTCGAATATGGCAACTTCGAGATTTCGCGAATATTTCGAATATAGTTCCATATATTCGCAAAATCGAATATTTATTTTTTTTTCATCTGAAAATATATAATTCCTCCCTGCTTCTTGCTTGTGGGTCAATGAGCCATTGGCCCACAAGCAACTAAATTGAAGCTGGAAGGAATCACGTTTTCAGATGGACCAAATATGACGAATATTCTAAAGAAAGAATATATTGCTGTATATTCGATTTTAGAATATTCGTCCTATTCTAATCTAAACCAATAATCTTGGTTATAATATTCGAGTTCACAAATATTACAATAGAAAAATCGGAATGGTTAATACGTGTGCCCGAGCGCATGACAAAATCGTTATTTAATCAACATCAGCATACACCTCCCCGACAAGCGTCCCCGTCACCATGGGAACGCCTGTGGGTTAGAAAATACCATCGGATCTGAGTTTTCCCTGAGATCATAAAACCTCAGATCCGATGGTATATTCTAACCCACAGGCGTTCCCATGGTGACGGGGACGCTTGTCGGGGAGCAGTATGCCAAAGTGGAATATTATTGCTCTAACTTCGACTTTTAGAATATTCGTAATATTGCTCTAACTTCGTCTTTTAGAATATTACGAATATTCTAAAAGATGAAGTTAGAGCAATATTAAGAATATTCGTAAAATACACATATAGATTGTAATTTAGCTAATATACTGCTATAGTAATTTTTTTTAATAGTGTACATATTTTCCGAAACTGAAGTTCAGAAGAGGCAAAAAAATTATTGGAAAAAAAAAGGATTATAGCACTATATTAGCTAAATTACAATCTATATGTGTATTTTATGAAAATTCGTAATATTGCTCTAACTTCGTCTTTTAGAATATTACGAATATTCTAAAAGATGAAGTTAGAGCAATATTAAGAATATTCGTAAAATACACATATTAGCCTAGCCATAGTCAATTAGTCATAGGAACGTTGCCTCATACTGTCAAAAGAAAAATCGCAATACGCGATTAATTAAATCGCATATTATTCACGATAAATGAAATAATTACGAATATTCGATTTCGACGAATATAACACGAATATTCAATCGAATATTCGCGAAATATTGCGAAATCGAATATGGCACCTCCCGCTCATCACTAATCAATTAAGGGAAGGAGGCTACAAGGAGTACCTTATCTAGGTGGCTTAAACTTGGTATTATACAATCTTACTTGGAGGCTGGTCTGTCTCCTGCAGTTTCGGTGAAGGCTCCCTCTACTCGCTCTGTTTCCACTTCCTGGGCCGAGAGGTCGGGGGCTTCAAATGAGCAAATTTGTAAGGCGACCACATGGACGTCTCCTTGTACCTTTTTCCGTCACTACCGTTTGTATCTGCACTCTTCCTCTGATCTTTCTTTTGGTAGGAAGGTTTTACAAGCGGTGGTACTTCCCTAGGAAAGGTTCTACTCCTCTGTAATTCTCTGTGGTGCTGTCGTGGGGGAGGGGAAAAATGATGATTACACTTACCGGTAATGGGATTTTCCAGTCCCTCTCTTGCTCTGAAATCCACTGAAGGGGTAGAGAGACTCCACCTTTTTTATTCTGTTGGTTTCCTGTCTCTGGGGGTGGATCCCTCTCTCTGTGGTGCTGTCGTGGGGTCTGGAAAATCCGATTAACGGTAAGTGTAATCATCATTTTTGGTCACCTTGCCCCATAAAGTGTTATAATGAATGATCAAAAAATCATATGTACCCAAAAATAGTACCAATAAAACTGGCACCTTATCCCCTAGTTTCCAAAATGGGGTCACTTTTTGGGAGTTTCTAATGTAAGGGTGCATCAGCGGGGTTTTAAATGGGACATCTAAAAACAGTTCAGCAAAATCTGCCTTACAAAAACCATGCAGCACTCCTTTTCTTCTGCTCCCTGCCGTGCGCCCTTACATCAGTTTACGAATGTAATGAATTAATTAATTAGACATGAAGTGCATTATAAATCAGTTATTTCCTGCCCTACAGGGAGAGTGTATTTCAGCGTACATCACTCTGCATTGCAGAAACATACGTAGCTAGTCTGTTGTGGTAGTGAAACACTTACTGTGCGTCAATATGACAGACAGGTGACCGGCATCACTCTTAGGCCTCATGCACACAACTTTTTTGTGCATCCGTGGCCGTTGTGCCGTTTTCTGTTTTTTTTTCGCGGACCCATTGACTTTCAATGGGTCCGTGGAAAAATCGGAAAATGCACCGTTTTGCAGCTGCATCCGTGTTTCCAGTCCGTCAAAAAAATACGACCTGTCCTGTTTATGAAGATCCGTCTGCATAAAAGCTTTTTCAGAGATGAGTTTTCACTTCGTGAAAACTCATATCCGACAGTATATTCTAACACAGAGGCGTTCCCATAGTGATGGGGACGCTTCTAGTTAGAATATACTACGAACTGTGCACATGACTGCCCCCTGCTGCCTGGCAGCACCCGATCTCTTACAGGGGGCTGTGATCCGCACAATTAACCCCTCAGGTGCTGCACCTGAGGGGTTAATTGTGCATATCATAGCCCCCTATAAGAGATCAGGGGCTGACAGGCAGCAGGGGGCAGACCCCCCTCCCTCCCCAGTTTTAATTTCATTGGTGGCCAGTGCGGCCCCCCCGGCCCCCCTCCCTCTATTGTAATATCATTGGTGGCCAGTGTGCGGCCTTCCCCGGCCCCCCTCCCTCCCTTTATTGTATTACCAGTAGGAGGAGCTCCCGGCCGGTCACAGACAGCGCAGCAGGTAAGTATGATGCTTCCAATATTGTAATATTGCTAAGTAACCATGGCAACCAGGCCTGCAGTAGCGTCCTGGTTGCCATGGTTACCGATCGGAGCCCCAGCGATTAAACTGGGACTCCGATCGGAACTCTCCGCTGCCACCAATGATTGGAAGGGGGGGGGAAGAGGGGAGGCCGCAAACTGGCCACCAATGATATTACAATAGAGGGAGGGGGGCCGGGGGAGGCCGCACACTGGCCACCAATGATAATACAATAGAGGGGGGGCGGGGGGGGCGCACACTGGCCACCAATGATAATACAATAGAGGGAGGGAGGGGGGGCCGGGGCCACACACTGGCCACCAATGATATTCAAACTGGGGAGGGAGGGGGGTCTGCCCCCTGCTGCCTGGCAGCCCCTGATCTCTTACAGGGGGCTATGATATGCACAATTAACCCCTCAGGTGCAGCACCTGAAGGGTTAATTGTGCGGATCACAGCCCCCTGTAAGAGATCGGGTTCTGCCAGGCAGCAGGGGGCAGTCATGTACACAGTTCGTAGTATATTCTAACTAGAAGCGTCCCCATCACTATGGGAACGCCTCTGTGTTAGAATATACTGTCTGATAGGAGTTTTCACGAAGTGAAAACTCATCTCTGAAAAAGCTTTTATGCAGACGGATCTTCGGATCCGTCTGTATGAAAGTAACCTACGGCCACGGATCACGGACGCGGATGCCAATCTTGTGTGCATCCGTGTTCTTTCATGGACCCATTGACTTAAATGGGTCCGTGAACCGTTGTCCGTCAAAAAAATAGGACAGGTCGTATTTTTTTGACGGACAGGAAACACGGATCACGGATGCGGCTGCAAAACGGTGCATTTTCCGATTTTTCCACGGACCCATTGAAAGTCAATGGGTCCGCGAAAAAAAATGGAAAACGGCACAACGGCCACGGATGCACACAACGGTCGTGTGCATGAGGCCTTAGACTGAGTAAACACTTCACTTATTTGGTCAGTTACGGGTCAAGATCTGACCATATAACTGAAGTGTGAAATCAGCCTTACCAGTCAATGTTAGCGTCAGGTGTAATGTACTTAACTGTGCAGTAGCCCAAGATTCTACTATAGAATAAAAGAGTGGTCTCCTTTTATACTGTCTGCTGATTCCACATAGACTGCTAGAGGACTTTTACTTGTACTGTTACATGCTGATACAAGTAGCGGCCCCATGACAGAGTGAAGAGGGTGTCAGCAATGAGTTTGTGTTGACTTCACTGTTTATTTTTCCCCTCTTCT
This sequence comes from Bufo bufo, assembly GCF_905171765.1. NCBI lineage: Eukaryota > Metazoa > Chordata > Amphibia > Anura > Bufonidae > Bufo > Bufo bufo. The sequence goes on along the minus strand of NC_053390.1, from coordinate 491,508,177 downwards.
AATCCATCAGAAGAACAACCCCAAGAAAGCAGATCCTATCTTTTGAGCATCCGCCTTCACACGGTCAGTATTTGGTCAGTAAGGCAAAAAAAAACAGGAGTGGGTCCAAAACAGAGATGACACCTGATGGGAATATTTTCATGTCTTCTGTGTATTGGACCCACTCCTGCTTTTGTCTTCCAAATCATGATTTTAATTTTTTGGTGCTTCTGACCAGAAGGGTATAATAATAAGTGATGTCAACAAGGCCAAAAAGGGACACTAGTGGCCCCGTCAGAGTGATGAGGGGGCAACTGTATGAGGAATCAATATAGTGGCCCAGCCACAGAGTGTTGAGGTTGACAACAGCATAAAAAGTCAACATAGTGGCCCAGTCACACAGTGGAGAGGGTGGCAACAGCATAAGGAGTCACCACAGTGGCCATGTCACAAAAAGGGGAGGTTGGGGGCAACAGTAGTGGCAGTAACAGTAAGAGAAGATGGCAGCAGAGACAGCAGTTGTGTGGCATCAGGCAGGTGGCAGCACCTGAGTTCCTCAAAGGGCCTGAGCAAACGGCAGGTGTCACACATGAGCTGCCACTGGCTAACATTAAAGATACACAGGGCAGTACCCCTGTCCACCTGCATCATCAAGAAATCGCTCGTGGCCTTCCTCTGCTCATATCGTTGGTCCACCATGTAGAGGGTGGAGTTCCAACATGTAGAAACATCGCAAATGAGATAATGTTGGGGAACACTAGTCTGCCTTTTTCAGCTCAAGGAGGGCGTCTTTTGCAGGGTAAGAGTGGCTGAAGTGCATGCACAGTTTCTTGGGCATTTTCAAGATGTCTTCCAGTTAGGTTTACAACCAGCAATATGCCCCTGTGCTGCTACGCAGCTTTTACTGTCTAGCAGTTGTTATTATATGTTATGTTACTATATTATTTGGTATCATCCTTACACCCCTGCTGTTTCTAGCTAGTTGGTTGCTCCCACCCTCCATTTCCTGCTGTAACTCTATTTTGTATAGTTGTTATGAAGAGACTGCAGAGTGTGGGAGCTGTGTAACTTCATTGGAAATTTACCTATGAAAAAGCCTCTATGTTTATACCCTTGCTACCTTGAAGCACAAAAGAGGCATTGAAAATCACCTCTGGAGTCTTTATTCATTAAGTAAACTATCTGTTAAGGTGATCATTCAACCTGCTGCACACATCCTTACAGACTGGGTATAAAAGAAGCTTGTGGCAGGTACAACCGATGCTGAGACAGAATAGTAAATTTCCAGAAGAATCCATCACATGGATATCTCTGCAACTTCAGAACAGTGAGTAACCATTTGCCTGTGTGAAGAACAAAGGCCCTAAGACAGGAATTCATCTTTGTACTGTGCACTGAAAGTCAATGCCTTGTGTTACTGCTACAGTCATCAGAAGCATTACTCTGCATTAGAACACAGCTACCTGCTGAATTCTCCCCTACAGTGCCAGGGATTGCTGGACTGCGCTGTGGGTCTATTTTCTCTAGTAATACCAGCTTATACAAGTTTTGCCTTTCTTGGTAAGCCATAAGTACCTTCTGAACTGTGCAAGGACTGTGTATCATTGCTACATCAAGTCCCAAGGACTCATATTGTCAAGCTGTTTGGGTTGGGAATTCAATACCTGAATCTATTGAAATAACTGTATATTCCTGCCTTTATAAGGTGATTATGAACTGTGCTTCTCTGTGCACTGAGCTGAGCAATCCAGTTTGAGCCAGGCTGCAGCTCTAGCTGGCTCATTGCAACAAATATTCTGCTCCCCAGCTCAGCCTGCTTTTAAAACACTTCCATCAGAACTGAGCTTTGGCAGATTTCCAACAAGACACCAAAACTACAGCACTTGTCATTATGTTTAACAGAGATCACACTTATGAGTTACCTGCAATTAATCAAGATAAAGTAAAGTAGACACCTTGCTTCATTCTGCTCGTCCGGTTAGAGCCCCTCATCCATCCTTGAAGGCAAGGGAGGCTTATGAAGCAAGTAAGGAAGAAACATCTAGTAACCTGACTGCATTATGGGAGAAAACTTTAAGTTGTATAAAAGCCACTAATGAAACTAGCAACAATTCTGAGCAATTGAACACTGCTCTCTCAAGGGTTAAGAAGGGATTTGAAAATTATAAAAGACTTTCTGAAAAGTACTATTACCTTTTGTCACATTCCAATATAGAGGAAGCTTCACTAGAATTAAAGGACTTTACTTCTACTGACCAGCAGAGACATAGCACATATCTTGAAGCAAAGGCTCAGATAGAGGGCAGATTAGCACAGCTACATGAAACTACATCCTGTATATCTGCTTCTTCCAGAAAGTTATCTAGACCTGCCCGCTTATATCATAAATCTTCTTCTAAGTCATTGCGGTCCTGCTCTGTAAGGTCAACACTGAGCAACCAGATACTCAAAGTTCGCCCAAAAAGTTGCAGTAGCCCAGGTTCATGCCACCTGCTATAAAAGAGAAGCAGCCTTCAAGACAGAAGCTAAATGCAAGAAAGCAGAAGCTAAATGCAAGGAAGCAGAAGCTAAATGCATTCAAGCAAGAATACAAGCAGAAATAGAGGCTCAGCTAGAAATCCTTCAGAAGAATAGAGAAAAGGAAGTAGCCTTAGCGGAATTATCTATCTTTTAACAAGTCCTAATGGAAGAAGGAGCATCTTGCCTCAGCTTGGCTGCTTGTCAAGACCCGGTTGAAAGGACCCAGTGGCGTAACTACCGGGGAAGCGGCTGCTTCGGGGCCCGGCGCCCCGGCAGCGTGTGTGACAGTTTATTTTCAAGTTAGTTAAATATGATTGATTCTTGTTGTTCAGGGCCCCTTCACAGCAGCAGCGGCGGACCAGGCCCACTCGCTAATGTGATCTTAATCTTACTGTCTCCTGATGTATCAGAGGCAAAGCATTTACCCACACAGCCATAAGGGCTGCATTGAAACTGAGTGAAAAAATATGAGACTTCTACTGTTGTAGCTGGCTAAGTGTACATCTATACACATGACAGCTGCCCCAACACACCCAGCATTGCTATATCTCTATATATGATAGCTGCCCCAACACACCCAGCACTGCTATATCTCTATATATGATAGCTGTCCAAGCACATCCAGCTCTGCTATATCTAATACACATGACAACCAGCACACTCAGCTCTACTATATCTCTATATATGACTGCTGCCCCAGCAAACCCAGCTTTGCTACATCTATACACATGACAGCTGCCCAAACACACCCAGCTCTGCTACATCTATTCACATGACAGCTGCCCCAGCACACTCAGCTTTGCTAAATCTCTATATATCTATCTACTGTATAGCAATACTTCGAGATATATAGATGTAGCAGAGCTGGGTGTGCTGGGGCAGCTATTATATATAGAGATATAGCAGAGCTGAGTGTGCTGGGACAGCTGTCATATAGAGATATAGCAGTGCTGGGTGTGTTGGGGCAGCTGTCATGTACATAGATGTACACTTAGCCAGCTATAACAGTAGAAGTCTCATATTTTTTCAGTCATTGGCAAGGCTGCTCTTATGGTTGTGTGGTTAAGTGCTTTGCCTCTGATACAGAAGGTCGTGGGTTTGAATCCCAGCAGAAACTTTACTGAAATACAAGCACTGACTCCATATATGGACATACAGGGCGGGACACAGGAAGAGGCTGCATCGCATCGCTGACATGGAGGTAAGTAGAAGTGTTTTTTTTTTTTAATACCCGACTTTTACTGCCATGGGGGGAGCGGGAGGCACTTGATACTGGCACATGGGGGGAGGGGGGTTGGCACCTGATACTGGCACATGGGGGGGAGGGGGGTTGGAACCTGATACTGGCACATGAGGGGGAGGGGGGTTGGCACCTGATACTGGAACATGGGGGGAATGGGAGAGAGGCACCTGATACTGGCACATGGGGGGGGAGAGGGGTTGGCACCTGATACTGGCCCATGGGGGGGGGGAGAGGCACTTGATACTGGCACTTTTTTTGGGGGGGGGGGGAGATGGCACTATGATACTGGCACATGGGGGGAAGGAGAGAGGCACATTGGGGGGGGGGAGATGGCACTATGATACTGGGACATGGGGGGGGGAAGGAGAGAGGCACATTGGGGGGGGAGATGGCACTATGATACTGGGACATGGGGGGGAAGGAGAGAGGCACATTGGGGGGGAGATGGCACTATGATACTGGGACATGGGGGGGAAGAGAGAGGCACTTGATACTGGCACATGGGGGGGTTTGACACTATGATACTGGCACATGGGGGGTGGGAAGGAGAGAGGCACATTGGGGGGGGGGGGGAGATGGCACTATGATACTGGGACATGGGGGGAGGAGAGAGGCACTTGATACTGGCACATGATGGGGGGGCATCTATGGGCCCCCTCCTGGCACATTATTGGGGGGCATTATGGGGGACACTAGGCCGGCAGCCTATCAGAGGGCCAAGCCAAGTAACTAAGTTTTAATATGAAATATGTTTATGTTATACACATATAGCCTACACTGTGCCCCACAATATACAGTATACCGCTACACTGTGCCAAAGGAGTGGGGTTTACACAGGAGGAGGGATGTGCGAAGCACGCTGGGGGGGCCCTTACAAATATTTGCTGTGGGGCCCAGTCACTTCTAGTTACGCCCCTGAAAGGACCCTACAGTTTGTCTTAACCCAGAACCACGACAATACAGTCCCACCTACAGTTAGAGATTCTTCTCATAATCATCCAGCAAGTCAATCAGAAGGCAACATGTTGCCAAAGCAAGCTGGTCAACTAGACACACCTACCAACAGAGACACTCCACAACTACAGCATGCCACAAAATCAAGTGTACCGACCTATCCAGCTCATGTGCCAGCACAACCCTATGTGAATAGAGATTACAAGGGCACAGCAGAAGACTACGGAATGGACTCTATACCTCCTGTGATACAGCTCTCTTCAACTTCAAATACACAGATCTTCAGACGCCAGACCCTTACCTGGAATGAACCCATCTGCAATATCTTTCTCTCCACCTACCAGCCAGCATCAGATACCAACCATGCTCCAAGATGGTGCACCATCAGTATCACCTATGGCTGTAAAAACTGAAAGCATTGACACTGCAGAGTTCAGCAAGTATATGATTCGATGAGAGTTAACTACTACTGGACTGTCTAGATTCGATAACCTCCCAGAGAACTATAGGAGTTGGAGATCTACATTTAAGGTGGTAACCAATAATTTGGACATTGAACCTCAAGCAGAACTTGACTTACTAATAAAGTGGTTGGGGGGTCAATCTTCAGAACAAGTAAAGAGACTTTACGTTTACATTTAGAACTTTGAAGCAGGCCTTGATGCTGCATGGGAACGTCTGGAACAAGACTATGGGAGCCCCGAAGTAATTGAATCTGCCTTATTCCAACGACTAAAAGACTTTCCTAAGATCTCTGTTAAAGGACAATCATAAGCTTAGAGAGTTAGGTGACCTTCTTCATGAACTTGAAATTGCTAAGTCAGATCCTAGTTTGCCAGGTCTTAGTTATTTAGACACTGCTCAGGGCGTAAATCCTATTGTATTAACATCATGTTTCCCCCCCCCCCTTTTCTTATTTTGCAGAGTTCGTGAGGAATATTGCAAGATCTAAGAATGACCCAAGCTTCATGTATCCAGATACAACCACCCTTCCTTTAACTACTTCAAAGGGTATTGCCACCAACAGTAAATTCAAGGACTTAAGGCATCCTATTGCCATGAGGAAGACCGCAATCGCATCCAATGTCTTGGCTACAGACATTCAATTACAAGGTACCAAGGCAAGCAATCTTGATCAACAGTGTCCCATTCATAATGCGCCACATTCTCTGCAAATGTTGTGCATTTAAGGGCAAGCCTATCGAAGAACGCAAGGAATTTCTCAAAGAACATAATATCTGTTTCAAGTGTTGCGCATCCTCCGATCATTCCCTGTGTAACAGTGCCAAGCATGTGGATGCTCTTCATTTAGACCTGTTCAAAAGGAAACCTTCACCCGGTAGCAACCCCAAGACTACATCAGATGATGGCAGGGAGAGTACTGAGCAATATACTAACCCCATAACCACAAGGTGTACAGAGGTGTGTGGAGAAAGGCTTCATCGCAAGTCTTGCAGCAAGATATGCCTCGTAAGAGTTTTTCCTGAAGGATGTCCACAAAATGCCATAAAAATGTATGCCATACTCAACGATCAGAGCAATCGCTCATTGGCAAGTACAGAATTCTTTTACTTATTCAATATTCATGGAGAGACCTGGTCCTATACCTTGCAGACATGCGCAGGGAAGGTCAATACTTCTGGAAGAAGAGCCCATGGCTTCATAGTGGCATCAAAATATGAAAACATAGAGTTTCCTCTTCCAAATCTAATCGAATGTGATCAGCTACCGAACAACAGAGAAGAAATCCCCACACCTGAGGTTGCATGTCATCACCCTCATTTGAACTATATTGCTAACTACATTTCAACACTTAACAAGGATGCAAGGATCTTGATTCTTCTAGGGAGAGACATTCCTAGAGTTCATAAAATCCGAGAGTTATGTAACAGTCCAGATGATTCTCTTCATGCCCAGAAATTTGAACTTGGATGGGTGATAATTAGAGTTGAGCGAACACCTGGATGTTCGGGTTCGAGAAGTTCGGCCGAACTTCCCGTAAATGTTCGGGTTCGGGATCCGAACCCGAACCGAACTTCGTCCCGAACCAGAACCCCATTGAAGTCAATGGGGACCCGAACTTTTGGGCACTAAAAAGGCTGTAAAACAGCCCAGGAAAGAGCTAGAGGGCTGCAAAAGGCAGCAACATGTAGGTAAATCCTCTGCAAACAAATGTGGATAGGGAAATGAATTAAAATTAAAATTAAAAAAATAAAAATGAACCAATATCAATTGGACAGAGGTCCCATAGCAGAGAATCTGGCTTCACGTCAGCAGAGAATCAGTCTCTTCATGCCATAGCAAAGAATCTGGCTTCATGTCAGCAGAGAATCAGTCTCTTCATGCCATAGCAGAGAATCTGGCTTCATGTCAGCGCAGAATCAGTCTTTATGTCATAGAGAATCAGGCTTCACATCACCCACCACTGGAACAGGCCACTGTCACACATTTAGGCCCAGGCACCCAGGCAGAGGAAAGAGGTCCCGTAACAGAGAATCTGGCCTTATGTCAGCGCAGAATCTGTCTTCATGTCATAGCAGAGAATCAGGCTTCACGTCACCCACCACTGGAACAGGCCACTGTCACACATTTAGGCCCAGGCACCCAGGCAGAGGAAAGAGGTCCCGTAACAGAGAATCTGGCCTTATGTCAGCGCAGAATCTGTCTTCATGTCATAGCAGAGAATCAGGCTTCACGTCACCCACCACTGGAACAGGCCACTGTCACACATTTAGGCCCAGGCACCCAGGCAGAGGAGAGAGGTCCCGTAACAGAGAATCTGGCCTTATGTCAGCGCAGAATCTGTATTCAAGTCATAGCAGAGAATCAGGCTTCACGTCACCCACCACTGGAACAGGCCACTGTCACACATTTAGGCCCCGGCACCCAGACAGAGGAGAGCGGTCCCGTAACAGAGAATCTGGCCTTATGTCAGCGCAGAATCTGTCTTCATGTCATAGCAGAGAATCAGGCTTCACGTCAGCCACCACTGGAACAGGCCACTGTCACACATTTAGGCCCAGGCACCCAGGCAGAGGAGAGCGGTCCCGTAACAGAGAATCTGGCCTTATGTCAGCGCAGAATCTGTATTCATGTCATAGCAGAGAATCAGGCTTCACGTCACCCACCACTGGAACAGGCCACTGTCACACATTTAGGCCCCGGCACCCAGACAGAGGAGAGGTTCATTCAACTTTGGGTTGCCCCGCAATATAATGGTAAAATGAAATTAAAAATAGTATTGAATGAGGAAGTGCCCTGGAGTAGAATAATATATTGTTAAGGGGAGGTAGTTAATATCTAATCTGCACAAGGGATGGACAGGTCCTGTGGGATCCATGCCTGGTTCATTTTTATGAACGTCAGCTTGTCCACATTGGCTGTAGACAGGCGGCTGCGTTTGTCTGTAATGACGCCCCCTGCCGTGCTGAATACACGTTCAGACAAAACGCTGGCCGCCGGGCAGGCCAGCACCTCCAAGGCATAAAAGGCTAGCTCTGGCCACGTGGACAATTTGGAGACCCAGAAGTTGAATGGGGCCGAACCATCAGTCAGTACGTGGAGGGGTGTGCACAGGTACTGTTCCACCATGTTAGTGAAATGTTGCCTCCTGCTAACACGTTCCGTATCAGGTGGTGGTGCACTTAGCTGTGGCGTGTTGACAAAGCTTTTCCACATCTCTTCCATGCTAACCCTGCCCTCAGAGGAGCTGGGCGTGACACAGCTGCGTTGGCGACCTCTTGCTCCTCCTCTGCCTTCGCCTTGGGCTTCCACTGGTTCCCCTGTGACATTTGGGAATGCTCTCAGTAGCGCGTCTACCAACGTGCGCTTGTACTCGCGCATCTTCCTATCACGCTCCAGTGTAGGAAGTAAGGTGGGCACATTGTCTTTGTACCGGGGATCCAGCAGGGTGGCAACCCAGTAGTCCGCACACGTTAAAATGTGGGCAACTCTGCTGTCGTTGCGCAGGCACTGCAGCATGTAGTCGCTCATGTGTGCCAGGCTGCCCAGAGGTAAGGACAAGCTGTCCTCTGTGGGAGGCGTATCGTCATCATCCTGTGTTTCCCCCCAGCCACGCACCAGTGATGGGCCCGAGCTGCTTTGGGTGCCACCCCGCTGTGAACATGCTTCATCCTCATCCTCCTCCACCTCCTCCTCATCCTCGTCCTCCTCATCCTCTAGTAGTGGGCCCTGTCTGGCCACATTTGTACCTGGCCTCTGGTGTTGCAAAAAACCTCCCTCTGAGTCACTTCGAAGAGACTGGCCTGAAAGTGCTAAAAATGACCCCTCTTCCTCCTCTTCCTCCTGGGCCACCTCCTCTTCCATCATCGCCCTAAGTGTTTTCTCAAGGAGACATAGAAGTGGTATTGTAACGCTGATAACGGCGTCATCGCCACTGGCCATGTTGGTGGAGTACTCGAAACAGCACAACAGGGCACACAGGTCTCGCATGGAGGCCCAGTCATTGGTGGTGAAGTGGGTCTGATCCGCAGTGCGACTGACCCGTGCGTGCTGCAGCTGAAACTCCACTATGGCCTGCTGCTGCTCGCACAGTCTGTCCAGCATATGCAAGGTGGAGTTCCACCTGGTGGGCACGTCGCATATGAGGCGGTGAGCGGGAAGGCCGAAGTTACGCTGTAGCGCAGACAGGCGAGCAGCGGCAGGGTGTGAACGCCGGAAGCGCAAACAGACGGCCCGCACTTTATGCAGCAGCTCTGACATGTCGGGGTAGTTGCGAATGAACTTCTGCACCACCAAATTCAGCACATCGCCAGGCAAGGGATGTGCGTCAAACCGGCTAGTCCCAGAGCTGCAACGAGATTTCGCCCATTATCGCACACCACCAGGCCGGGCTTGAGGCTCACCGGCAGCAACCACTCGTCGGTCTGTTGTTCTATACCCCGCCACAACTCCTGTGCGGTGTGGGGCCTCTCCCCCAAACATATGAGTTTCAGAATGGCCTGCTGACGTTTACCCCGTGCTGTGCTGAAGTTGGTGGTGAAGGTGTGTGGCTGACTGGATGAGCAGGTGGAAGAAGAGGAGGAGGAGACAGGAGGCAAAGAATGTTGCCCTGCGATCCTTGGCGGCGGAAGGACGTGCGCCAAATAGCTCTCCGCCTGGGGCCCAGCCGCCACTATCGGACACTTGTTTGTGCAGGGAAGGCACGGCTCTCTTGGAGAAGTAGTGGCGGCAGGGAACAACATTCTGTGGGACAGCAAGTGACATGAGCTGTTTGAAGCTGTGTGTGTCCACCAGCCTAAATGACAGCATTTCATAGGCCAGTAGTTTAGAAATGCTGGCATTCAGGGCCAGGAATCGAGGGTGGCTAGGTAAGTATTTACGCTTTCTCTCAAATGTTTGTGAGATGGAGAGCTGAACGCTGCCGTGTGACATGTTTGAGATGCTTGGTGACGCAGGTGGTGGTGTTGGTGGTACATCCCATGTTTGCTGGGCGGCAGGTGCCAACGTTCCTCCAGAGGCGGAGGAAGAGGCCGAGGCGGCGGCAGCAGCAGCAGAAGAGGCCGAGGCGCCAGCAGCAGAAGAGGTAGCAGGGGAAGCCTGAGTGACTTCCTTGTTTTTAAGGTATTTACTCCACTGCAGTTCATGCTTTGCATGCAGGTGCCTGGTCATGCAGGTTGTGCTAAGGTTCAGAACGTTAATGCCTCGCTTCAGGCTCTGATGGCACAGCGTGCAAACCACTCGGGTCTTGTCGTCAGCACATTGTTTGAAGAAGTGCCATGCCAGGGAACTCCTTGAAGCTGCCTTTGGGGTGCTCGGTCCCAGATGGTGGCGGTCAGTAGCAGGCGGAGTCTCTTGGCGGCGGGTGTTCTGATTTTGCCCACTGCTCCCTCTTTTGCTACGCTGTTGGCTCGGTCTCACCACTGCCTCTTCCTCCGAACTGTGAAAGTCAGTGGCACGACCTTCATTCCATGTGGGGTCTAGGACCTCATCGTCCTCTGCATAGTCTTCCACCCAGTCTTGATCCCTGACCTCCTGTTCAGTCTGCACACTGCAGAAAGACGCAGCAGTTGGCACCTGTGTTTCGTCATCATCAGAGACGTGCTGAGGTGGTATTCCCATGTCCTCATCATCAGGAAAAATAAGTGGTTGTGCGTTAGTGCATTCTATCTCTTCCACCCCTGGGGAAAGGCTAGATGGATGCCCTTGGGAAACCCTGGCAGCAGAGTCTTGAAACAGCATAAGAGATTGCTGCATAACTTGAGGCTCAGACAGTTTCCCTGATATGCATGGGGGTGATGTGACAGACCGATGGGCTTGGTTTTCATGCGCCATCTGTGCGCTTTCTGCAGAAGACTGGGTGGGAGATAATGTGAACGTGCTGGATCCACTGTCGGCCACCCAATTGACTAATGCCTGTACCTGCTCAGGCCTTACCATCCTTAGAACGGCATTGGGCCCCACCAAATATCGCTGTAAATTCTGCTGGCTACTGGGACCTGAGGTAGTTGGTTCACTAGGACGTGTGGCTGTGGCAGAACGGCCACGTCCTCTCCCAGCACCAGAGGGTCCACTAACACCACCACGACCATGTCCGCGTCCGCGTCCCTTATTAGATGTTTTCCTCATTGTTCCCGTTCACCACAATTTTGAGAATGGCAAATTTGGGAATGCTTTTTCAACCCAGAACAAAAAGTCTGCTTTTACGGTCACTACAAATAAACTTGACCAGCTAAAACTGTGCAGATTTGGTTGAATAGAGATGTGAGACCTGTTTTTTTTTGCGCTGTGTAACAGTTATAGGTTTAATCACAGAATGACACTTCTATCAGCACGCTAGCGTGTCTTAGGTTTTTCTGAATGACACTATCAATACCTTCAATGTAAGATTTTCTTTTTGGGATAGATTTCAAGTAGGCCTCAAATACCACAAACTAGTTATTTTGAGAATGGCAAATTTGGGAATGCTTTTTCAACCCAGAACAAAAAGTCTGCTTTTACGGTCACTACAAATAACTTGACCAGCTAAAACTGTGATTTGGTTGAATAGAAATGTCAGGTCTATTTTTTAGGCGCTGGGTGACAGGCTCAACTTGCCCCTGATGTAATATATGGCCAAAAAATAACCACACTGTTCATGGTTAAATGCACTTGGGTGACACAGGCTCAGCCTGCACCAGATGTAGTATATGGCCAAAAAATAATTAGACTGTTGATGGTTAAATGCACTTGGGTGACACAGGCTCAGCCTGCAGCTGATGTAGGATATAGCACAAAATAACCACACTATCGATGGTTAAATACACTAGGGTGACACAGGCTCAGCCTGCAGCTGATGTAGTATATGGCCAAAAAATAACCAGACTGTTGATGGTTAAATGCACTTCGGTGACACAGGCTCAGCCTGCAGCTGATGTAGGATATGGCCAAAAAATAACCAGACTGTTGATGGTTAAATGCACTTCGGTGACACAGGCTCAGCCTGCAGCTGATGTAGGATATAGCACAAAATAACCACACTATCGATGGTTAAATACACTTGGTGATGGCTCGTGCTGGCGCACCACAAGTCACAAAATGGCCGCCGATCACCCCAGAAAAAAAGTGATCTAAAAACGCTCTGGGCAGCCTCAAAAAAGTGAGCAAGTCAATAATAGCACTTCAATGATCCACAGCTGCAGATCGATCACAGAATGAAGTCTTTTGGAGGAGTTAATCTGCCTAATCTCGCCCTAACGTCGCAGCTGCAACCTCTCCCTATACTGATCATAGCAGAGTGACGTGCGGCGCTACGTGACTCCAGCTTAAATAGAGGCTGGGTCACATGGTGCACTGGCCAATCACAGCCATGCCAATAGTAGGCATGGCTGTGATGGCCTATTGGGCCAAGTAGTATGACGCTTGTTGATTGGCTGCTTTGCAGCCTTTTAAAAAGCGCCAAGAAAGCGCCGAACACCGAACCCGGACTTTTACGAAAATGTTCGGGTTCGGGTCCGTGTCACGGACACCCCAAAATTCGGTACGAACCCGAACTATACAGTTCGGGTTCGCTCATCCCTAGTGATAATAGGAGAAGTCTGTTTAGATAAATCTCACAAGCTCTTGGATGTAGCTTCCTACAAAACTAATGTGGAGGGATCATGTACCTATCGATCGATGAAATGTCCATCGCGTGAAGGAAAGACTTGATTTCAAATCTGAAGTTCCATATCAAACACTCCAAGGTATTACCAACAAGCTCACTTCTCACAAGGACCTTGGTGATTCAGTGTACCAGACGACTTGTGATGACAACAAGATTGCCCCTTAGGTCAAAGACAAGGAGTTAATCAAGATTATGAATGAAGAGTTCTTCAAGGACAACTCCAACAGTTGGGTAGCTCTATTACCCTTCCGAATACCAAGGCTTACTCTCCCTAACAAATCGAGAACGAGCTTTAGCCAGATTTGATGCACTTAAAATAACTCTCTGTAGCAAGCCTGAGATGCAAGAGCACTTTCTAGCATTCATGCAGAAGATTCTAGATAATCATCATGCTGAGCCAGCACCAGACCTTAAGGAAGGTGAAGAATACTGGTACCTTCCATCCTTTGGAGTCTAGCATCCTCGTAAACCGGGGCAAATCAGGATAGTCTTTGACTCAAGCGCTCAGTTCAAGGGAACCTCTTTAAACAAACATTCTTCTAACTGGTCCAAATCTAATGAACAGCCTTGTAGGAGTGTTGATGCAGTTCAGGAAGAAACCCATTGTCGTGACAGCTGACATGCAACAGATGTTCCACTGCTTCATAGTCAAAGACAACCACAGAAATTATCTCAGATTCTTGTGGCACCGTAACAATGACATTAATGATCGGGGGATAGATTAACGCATGAGAGTCCATGTCTTTGGCAATAGTCCATCTCCTGCCGTAGCAACTTATGGACTGAGAAGAACAGTTCAGGAAGGTAAAAGGGAATTCAGATCTGACACCAGGCAATTCATTGATATTTCTATGTAGATGATGGCCTGAAATCCTTCTCAATACCTGAAGAAGCAGTCAATCTGCTAAAAAGAACTCAACAGCTCCTGTTGACTACTAACTTAAGGCTTCATAAGATCGCATCTAATAGCAGTGAAGTAATGAGGGCTTTCAATCCAGAAGATCATGCTAAGGATTTGAAGGATTTGGACTTGGGAGTAGATGCCCTACCCACGCAAAGGAGTCTCGGTCTCCTCTGGAATGTAACTTCAGACACATTCACCTTTCAGGTCTCTGACGCCAAGAAGCCATTCACCAGACGAGGAGTCCTGTCAACTGTTAATAGCCTTTACGATCCCCTAGGCTTCGTGACTACAGTTACCATCCAAGGGAGATCCATACTTCGCCAGCTTACTGAGAGAGTGACAGATTGGGATGACCTACTGCCTAAATGGGAGAAACTCCATGAAGGTACTGGAAGAACTTAATATCCCACGCTGCTATTCATCCACTTCAATGTTAAGAAGTCTGAGTAAAGAGATTCACATCTTTTGTGATGCATCTACCGAGGCGATAGCGGCTGTGGCTTATCTCAAGATCATAGAATTGTGTGGCGCAACCCTAGCTGTCGAACTCTCAGAATTCCTGCAAAATGAAGAGGACACTGAAATTGATCAGGTTATGTACAACACTGACAACAAGGCCGTACTTGGCTACATATGCAACAGTGTTAGGAGGTTCTATGTGTATGTGGCTAACAGGGTAGAACGAATAAGGAAAATCAGTAGACCTGAACAATGCAACTATGTCCCGACTGGTTTGAATCCCGCAGACATGGCTAAGAGGTCAGTGCCAGCAGTTCTCCTCGCGCAAACCATTTGGTTTTCAGGACCCGAGTTTTTAACGGACCAGTCTTCTACAAACTCAGAAGAAGATATCGATTTCCACCTGGTGGATCCAGATACTGATCCAGAAATCCGCCCTGAAGTAATAACATTGAGTTCCAACATCTGCTCAAGAAGAAACTTGGAGGTGAGACGTTTTGAACTTTTCTCTTCTTGGAAAAGATTGGTGAAGACTATAACAAGATTGAGTCATATTGCACAGACTTTCCACAAGTCTAATCAGACATTGTCTCGTCATGGATGGCACACCTGCAAGGAGTCACCCAATGTGTTAGAGTATGAGAAGGCAGAGTTATTAGTCATACGTCGTGTGCAAGAAGAAGTCTTTGCAGAAGAGATTAAGTGCCTGAGAGGCAAAGGGTAGCCCACTATTCACACTAAACCCAGTAATCGACAATGAGGGCATGCTTTGAGTCAGTGGACGGCTGAATAAGTCAAACCTGCTAAGAAGAGAACACAACCCCTTGATAGTACCAAGAAGCCACCATTTGGCAACTTTGATTATCCGGCATTACCATGAGAGAGTGAGACATCAAGGAAGACACTACACAGAAGGTGCAATCAGAGTTGCAGGGTTCTGGATAGTTGGAGTGAAAAGACAAATAGCCACGATCATTCACAAACTGTGTCAAATGTCAGAAGTTAAGAGGTAGACAGCAGTATCAACAGATGGCTGGCCTACCCGCAGACAGACTGAGTGAAGATACACCCTTTGCATATGTCGGAATCAATAAATTTGGACCATGGACAGTAACGGCTAGAAGAACCCGTGGTGGTCAAGTCAACAGCAAAAGATGGGCTGTAATGTTCACTCGCTTAAGTGTATGAGCTGTACATATCGAAGTAATCGAGTCAATGGACACTTCGAGTTTTATCAATGCTCTAAGGAGATTTCTTGCACTAAGAGGTCCCGTGAAGATGTTAAGATCGGATTGTGGAACTAACTTTATTGGTGCTTGTAGAGAGTTACAGATAGACCGACAAGTTGGAAATTATTTGAGTGATAAAGGCTGCGTGTGGAAATTCAACCCACCACACTCTTCACACATGGGTGGAGCATGGGAACGCATGATTGGGATGGCAAGGTGCATACTGGATTCAATGTTGCTTGATGTAAGTTATTCACGCCTTACCCATGAGGTGCTCACCACATTCCTTGCTGAGGTTGCAGCAATAATCAACTCAAGATCATTGACCGCCATATCTACAGACCCAGAATCTCTGACTATCTTAACTCCTGTGTGCCCCGCACCGTGTGTATCTCTGTTGATCAGTGAATATAGAGTGAGAGACAGGGGGCCATAGCTGGAAGAGGGGAGTGACGTCATGACATTGGTATGTGTGATAAGCGAGAACACTGTCTGCAAGGCCAAATAGAAAATTAAAAGAAGATTGTCGCATTCACACATGCAGGCAAGCAATACACTTGGACTGTGATGCCTCAGGGAGCACAGAATAGCCCCTCATGCTTTAGCAAAGCCATGTCCTCCGTGCTCCAACCATGGCAGACAGACAACCCGGAGGTTGAACTCCTAGAATACATGGATGACATCCTCCTTTGTGCTTCAAGCTTTCAGGAATGTCTGTCCTGCTCAATCTATCTCCTATAGTTCCTGGCCGAATCGGGCTGCAAAGTAACTCAAACCAAACTCCAATTGTGTTTACCCAAGGAAGTCTTTCTTGGACACTGTATTGCCCAAGGTAGTAAACAAAACACTTGACAGATTCCAGGAAAAAGGCGGTTTCAAACATACGGATACCAGACACTCCACACCAATTGCAGACCTTCTTAGGCCTCATTTCCTATGGCCGACCCTGGATCCCCGATGCCTCAGTACTGATGCATCCCCTATATGACTGTATTCCCCGGAATGCAACCTCTCCGTTCCAGTTAACAAGGGAGGCTAATGAGTCCTTTGACAAGTTGAAGACAGCAATTGCAACCGCTCTGGCCCTTGGGATTCCAAACTACAGCCTTCCCTTCAGGCTGTATGTCATGGAACGTCAAGGTCACGCTACTGGAGTTCTTACCCAAATTCATGGTGGACGCAACAGACCGCTGGGCTACTACTTTAAGCGCCTTGACCCTGTAGCCAGAGCTGCACCTTCCTGTGTCAGAGCTGTCCATGCTGTCAGCTCTCTTCTGGACGTCACATCTGACGTTGTGCTTGGGCACCCCCACACTATTTTTGCTCTGCATGACATCTCTGCCATCCTCCAGCAGACACAACCCAAACACCTCACTACACAACGCCACCTCTGGCTGCAGTGTAGTCTGCTCCTGCCAGATAATGTCACCATTCAGAAATGTCACATCGTTAACCCTGCTACACTCCTTCCTCTTCCAAGGGGGGAGTATACTAAAGATTCAGGAGAAGCTACTGAATATTTTATTGATCTGCATGCTGAAGAAGATCTTCAGGAAGAAGAACTATGGACTTCAACTGACTCTCTTTACTAGGAACAGGATCATGATTGCATCACAATGGTGAGGCTGAACTCGTTGCCATCACTGAAGCCTGCTTCATGGCAAAAGATTCCACCGGTAATATCTACACGGATTCCAGATATGCCTTTGGAGTGGTTCATGACTTTGGACTAATATGGAAGTCACGGGATTACATCACAGCCACAGGAACCCCAATCAAAAATGCCTCAGCAGTAGCGTCCCTAATGGCAGCAGTACTCCTGCCCACTCAAGTGGCAGTGATCAAGGTAAAGGCCCATACACGAACTGACACTCCTGAGGCCAGAGGAAATGCCCTAGCTGATCAAACCGCGAAGAGAACAGCAATGGAAGAGGAAGGAGCCCAGACAGAACAGATCCTGACAGTACAAGAAGATCTGGAGAAGAGGAAGTCACATGGGACCTACGGAAACAAATGCAGAAACAGGCCACTCCCAGGGAAAAGGAAACCTAGTTGAAAGAGTCAGCCCTCGAAGAAGAATCCAGACTCAGGACACAGGGAAAGAGAGTATGCCTACCCAGAACTCTCTATCCCCTAATAGCTGCAATAGCTCATGGACCCACCCACCAATCCAAAACCATCATGAAAGAGCTAATTGATAAAATATGGGTGGCCGTAGGGATCACCCCCGTCCTGGTGAGACATACTCAAGGCTGCCTCATCTTCGCAGAGTGTAATCCAAGTGCCTCATCTTCGCAGAGTGTAATCCAGGTAGAACCGAGCCCACGCCCCAGAAATGTCTCCCAAAGACCTTATATCCCTTTCAGAAGATACAAATCGACCACATCCAGATTCCAATGTGCCAAGGGTTTCATTATGTGCTGGTAGTGATAGACTTGTTCTCTGGGTGGCCAGAAGCCTACCCTGTCTGAAATCAGACAGCAACTACTACTGCTAAAAAACTGATGCAGGAGCTTGTCTGTAGGTTCGGAGTACCTGAGGTCATTGAGAGTGATCAGGGCCCAGCATTCACTGCCAGATAAACCCAAGAAGTCTGGGAAATGATAGGGTCGCACCTGGCATATCACACCCCCTACAGGCCCCAAAGCAGCGGCAAAGTTGAAAGATTGAACGGGGTGTTGAAGTAAAAAATGTTGAAGATAACCAGGGAGACAGGGCTTAATTGGGTTCAGTGTTTGCCTATAGCACTCTTTTCAGTTAGGCACACACCAAGGCCTCCACACAAACTGACACCATATAAGATCCTATTTGGGACAGGGTCAAGGATGGGACAGTATTTCCCTTAACAGTTGCAAATGCATTATGAATCTGTTGCGAAATATGTGATAGCTCTGAGTAAACAATTGTCTAACACAGTGTTTCCCAACCAGTGTGCCTCCAGCTGTTGCAAAACTACAACTCCCAGCATGCCCGGACATCCTTTGGCTGTGCGGGCATGCTGGGAGTTGTAGTTTTGCAACAGCTGGAGGCACACTGGTTGGGAAACACTGGTCTAACATACATGCACAAGTTTTCTCTTCCATTCCAGATCCTAACTCCCTAGAAGGAAGCCACACTCTGAAACCTGGAGAGTGGGTGGTGGTCAAAAAGCATATCAGAAGCACCCTCGATACGAGGGACCTTACCAGGTGCTGCTGACCACCCCAACTTCTGTAAAACTCGAGGGGAGACCTAACTGGATCCACGGTCACATATACACAGAATCTTCCAAAGACAGGAGGACAAGTGGCCATCACCCAACAAAAAGAGAAGGATGGCTACATATTGACCACTTTCTGGTTTAATTTCTCCAGCACTCACGTGGCTACCTTCAAATTAGATTACTGCAGTCTAGTATTGTGCCCAATGCCAGCATGGCAATGTAGCATGTACCAAACGGGCAGCCATAGATCCACATACATCTGTGTCACTGATAACCATTATGGGGAACAGTAACTAGTCGGGAGCAGTTGGCTGTAACACAGGTGTAACTCGTGGGGATACATTTACAAAATGGGTAAATCCTTGCTTACCCGCATGACACTGTTTAAGAGTGGAAGATGCAACCCAAATGGACAGACAGGCTCCAGCATGCCACTTACCCTGACAATAGAAAACCCCAGCCCCAATGACGCAAGGACATACTTTATAGGCACCTAGATGGGGGTAACTTCTGGGGACATGGGCATGTTCCACCTGAAAGACCTACATAATATCACAAAGATAGAGAAGGGTCTGTCCAAACCCTACACTACCTCCCTTAGGCAGATGACAGCCATAGCAGACCCCACCTTTGTAGATACTATGGCCGCCGAGATAGGATTTTATGACACCGACCTGTGGTTAGAATGGATGAAATACAATGCTGACACACACAATAAGACAAACTGTTACATATGCGGGGGGCACGCCCACACCTAGGCACAGTGCCCTTGCATCTGCCTCCTGAGACTGAAAGCTGCTTCCTCAGCCTATACACCAACACGAGCGTGACTTATTCTGCCTGTGAAAAGTGGAAGAGGAAATACCCCCTGGTAGTAAAAACCCCCAAGCCAGGTGAAGGCATAACCATATACCCCAGTAACTACACCTGTTACTTCACCCCTGGCAGTCAGAGATTATTTGGCAACTTCACAAAGGGGTACTGCTCATCCTACAGCAACCTGTCCACTGAAACACAGAATCAGAGGGTATCTTTGGGGGACATCTATTGGATCTGTGGAGACGGAAAAATAAGAACTAGTTTAGAAGGCAATTGGTCTGATGAATGCGCCCTAGCAAAAGCCATAATGCCCCTTCACATACTAGAAGATGACCCCACAGTTAGAGGGTATACTCAAAAAACCTATTTAGGGAGGTCAAAAAGGGAGGCCTCCCCACAGGGGAGCTTTGACCCACATGTGTATATAGACGCAATTGGAGTCCCAAGGGGGGTCCCAAACGAGTTTAAGGCCAGAGATCAGGTGGCAGCTGGATTTGAATCCCTACTCCTAATGATGACAATCAACAAGAATGTCGACTGGATTAACTACATATATTATAATCAGCAAAGATTTGTAAACTACACCCGTGATGCCCTAAAAGGAATTGCAGAACAGTTAGAGGCTACTTCTGCTGTGGCCTTTCAGAACAGGATGACCCTAGATATGATCCTGGGGGAGTTTGTAAAAGGATTGGGGAAACTTGCTGCACCTACATCCCAGATAACACTGGCCCTAAAGGGAGGTAACTGAAGCAATAAACAAGCTTACTAACCTCTCAGAGGAATTAAAACGTAACTCAGGGATAACAGACCCATGGGATGAGTACTTTGGATGGTTCAAAAATTGGAAATCCTTCCTCACCCAGATAGGTATGGTGATAGTCTTGATGCTAGTATTAATGTCAGTAGTGTTATGTACCCTGTGTCCGAAACATATGTGAAAAAATTGTGATTTCAACTACTGAACAGCCCATCATGCTGCTATATGGTGAAGAAGAAATGGAAACCAAAGAATTCAACACAAGTTCCCCCACCAATTATGATGTTGTACCGAGATAGGGAAAGATGAATCCCAGGGTACTATCATAAGTCCGATTAACCGGGAGTCTACCCAAAAGGGGTAGGTTGTCGCCACTGTGGGTGAAGAGGATTGCGAATGGTATTCCCAGGGGTTCACTAGGCAGGGAAAGTTCTACAATCAAGAATCCAAGGGGGGACTGTTATGGAATATAATGGACACTTGCTTGTCACTTACAAAATGGTGTCTGTGCGAGAGACAACCCCCAGTATGCATTCTATGATTGAAACTATTTTCAGCAAAGACTTGAAACTGTCAGGAATTCCTATCATACATATGCCTTAAACTTATTTCCTGTTTACATTCCTTCTTGCTAAAAGACCAATCATGTGAGCCCACTCCTCCCACTAATATGGAGGGTATATAATGTGAAGCCCCCACCTAATAAATTAGAGTTATGTTTTGACCTGCATGCACGTATTTATCTAATTTGGAGCAGTGTATCAACCTACTTGACGATTCATCAGAACCAGAACACAGTCACCGAGACAGTCCTAATTATGCCTGCTTCCAAAAATTCTGATCCAGCGTTATGTGAGGGAGTCACTCAAGACCTATAATATAGCTAGCTTATAGACTTTAGAAGGCTAGATAGTGTTTTACTATATGCAATGTTAATAGTATGTTAAAAGGAAAATAATTGTGTAGTGGTATCTCACAATACCAGGCAGGGAGTGCGCTGCCATGCAGCTTTTACTGTCTAGTAGTTGTAAATACATGTTATGTTGCTATATCATGTGGTATCATCCTTACACCCCTGCTGTTTCTGGCTAGTTGGTTGCTCCCACCCTCCATTTCCTGCTGTAACTCCATTTTGTATAGTTGTTATGAAGAGACTGCAGAGTGTGGGAGCTGTGTAACTTCATTGGAAATTTACCTATGAAAAAGCCTCTATGTTTATACCCTTGCTACCTTGAAGCATAAAGAAGCATTGGAAAACACCTCTGGAGTCTTTATTCATTGAGTAAACTATCTGTTAAGGTGATTATTCAACCTGCTCCACACATCCTACAGACTGGGTCTAAAAGAAGTTTGTGGCAGGTACAACCAATGCTGAGTCAGAACAGCCCCCATTGTATGTGATGGGAATAGCCCTTTAACCATAGTTACAGCACTGCAGAACTGTTCCAGACACCGAAAGGCTCAAGGATTGGCCCACATTCTGCTATACGTACGTATGCAGAGCTAGTACAGCTTTTTAAGAGAATTAGTGACGGCTTGGGACTTTCCACCTTGGCTTGGAACAAGCCATTGGTTCTCTGAAATGCGAGAGTCAGGAAACTTGGCCAGGAGCAGGCTCAGCTTCTGCACTGTTGGATGAGTGCACACATACTGTTATCTCTTTGTTGCTTCAGTGATCAAATGCTGGCGAAACATGTGATGAGGAGTAGGAGGAGGAGCATCAAGACCAGTATACGATGGGAAGGAAATACAGCTCCCTTCTGCTGAAGTAGTTGGTCCCTGACCGCCAGAGAAGAGGTGAGGGCCGCTGGGAGATGCGTCAAGCTAAACCACTCCATTAGCACCGCTTTATGGTGACGCTCCAGGTGTTGATGTAGAGCTGTGGTGCCAACATTGGCACCCTGGCTGTGCTTCACCTTCTGCCCACAGATCCTACATACAGCCATGGTGAGATTCTCAAGTGACTTGATGAAAAATTCCCACACTGGTGGGCATTTTACCCTCACAACTCATTGCTGACTGCCTGCCACTGCCTATATGAAGCCGTGACTGCTAGTTGTTTGCGGACAGGTAGGCTCCTGAGTAGCAGATGGTCTACCCCAGGCATGTTTGGCTCCAGATCTCACACTGCTTCCACGCTGCTGGCTTATCGGAACATTGCCACCCTATTGATGTCTCACGGGCCTGCTGCCACCCTTGACCCTCATGATGATGATGAATCCCCCTGCCCCGGCTCGCACATGTGATTGGGTACAACATCATCCACTACTGTCTGCTTTTCACTTATCATGGCAGTCATGGCCACGTCCCTGACTGCTCTCAAAACCTGCTCCCATGCAACTATCATCATCGCTACTTCCACACCTATAAGAGGAAACAGCGGACCTCTCCTCCAAATCTGTGCTGGGCAGTAGCTGCTGACTGTCCTCAGTAATATATTCCTCGCTAAAAAGCAGAGCAGAGTCGGTGTCATGCATCACTTGCCTGGCAAAAGGAGCAGAAAAGGAAAGAGGTAGGTTCAAGACAGGTGAGGGCACAGAGCTTGTTCCTCTGCCATGCCAACAAAGTGTAGTGCCAAAGGAAGTCTGTGGGTGTCTGAAGTCAGTTGAGATGATGTTGAAGACTGAAACAACCATTCCAGGACAGCAGAATTGGTCATCAAAAAAACGACTCCTGGATGACACTGGCAGCTCTAGCCTGTTGCTGCGGCTGCTGCTACTTCTGCTGGCTCCAGCAACATTTTTGCCACTGCCTGTTCCTTTGGAGGGCCCTGGCACCTCTTTGTTAGACATGCATGTATGGTAACAGTAACTTTATATGTAAAATAAGTTATTCAATGTCAATGTGGACCCCCCACTGACAGTTATATTACACAGCTTATTCACCTTAATATAAGAATCAAGACCAGAATTGCTTATCTATGAAATCAGGGGGACACCACTATAATAGTTATATTGCACAGTTTATTCACCCCAATATGAGAATCATGGCCTAATGGAATTGCTTATCTATTAAACAAGGTGGGCACTGAAGGTAAACTGTGATTCTCCATTTTTGCATGTATCAGCATCTATCTTGTCTAGATAAGTTTCGTATCTGTGTCCTAATGTGTACAGCCACATTCCTGTTTTTATGATAGGGGAGGGTATGGAGTCTTTTGTTCAAATATTGCCACGTATGTCTTAACTGTCTATGAAAGGCGATGCTTCAGGTGCAATAAACCAGAGTATTTCTCAGCTACCTTCCTGTGCGTGTCATTTGTATGCAACACTGAGAAATCTCTCTCCCTGGATCCAGAGTGAAACTCAAACCAAGGTGGTCTTAGAGAAGGAAGCAATCCTTTCAGCTGGGGGCTCGTCTGGGATCGAGAGGGTCATCCTCGTGTCCGGTAAGAATATACACCAGTTTGTCTATCTTCCGAGGGCACTGGCCACGTCTCGATCTGTAAGTGTTACACGTGTTAGGGACACGTCACGGGGTCTCAGGGAGATCATTGTGTTAGTAATTGTCGACAAATTACATAGTGCCAGGTGTACTAAGGATAAAATAGTCTCAGGTAGACTTGACCTACCTTGGGTTGACCCTCTTTTAGAAGATAAGATATTATAGAGCATTAAGAATATCTGTTTGTGTGAAGATACTGTCCTGGTGTAAGTGTACGGAATTAACTCACGGTGATTCATTGTTGTGTTGTGTTTTTGCTGAATTAAGAAGTATGGGTGGAGGCAAATCTAAAACTGAATAACCACCTCCTAATGTAGGAGAGACCTGTAAAGAATATGTTGCCCGAGTCAGTCCCACAAATTACTACCTGATAAACCCTTGGGTGGACAATATAGCCGTTGGACAGAGTTCATGGAGAGCTGTAGCCCATTTCCTAGGGACGGGGATAATAGCCCATTTCATATGGATATGGTTAAGGGATTGTGCCTAGGCGATAAGGACGCCTGGCCATATTTTGACCCCGATCCACAGTGGAATATGTCATACATGCAAAAGGGAGGAGAACAATGGATAGAGATAGCCCCACATTGGTATGACAGGAAGGGAAAGAGTGTTAAAAGACCTAAACGTTTCCCTGATGAAACAAAGAAATATGAATTAGAACAGGATCTCAGGAAACAGGGAGACCCCCGAGAACCCTGAGAACCTCCCCTTCCACCACCGCCCTATCATGCGGCCACAGCCCCAAATGTCAGGGATAACCACCCAAAGTCTAAGATGTATCTATCCCTTAATGAAGAAGATATAGAAGTTGGCTGCCCATGTAATAAGTAGAGTCAGAGCACCTCTAAATCCTCCCGCCCCCCCCCCCCCGGCGACAGTGAGACCACCGCCTGGTCAAGCCACATCACCCTTAGCAACTCTGGCACCCGACCAGAGCAACTATGTTGATCCCCTCAGTGCCACTCTTCCCGATGCACACTTTAATGATGAAGGAGAAGGGGCTACAGGATCAACCATAGATCTTGGTCCTACAATCCTTAGGAGCAAGAAAGAGGTGAAAAGGGAAGAAGCAACAACAAGTCACTTCCCTTTCATGACTATAGGGAAAAGCCCATAGAAGTAGAAGACATTAACAGGATAATTAAACATTGTCCTAAACCCAACATAGCGACACAAGGGACGCTGATGTACTTAAAAAGGACATGCAAGGGAAGAAACTATACGCAGGAGGATATGAAACTGATTTTAGATGGCATAATAGGTACACACTCATGGTGGGATTGGACAAAAGTACCTGCTATAAATGACATTCAACAAAATGCCACTGCCCCTACTTATGCCCTCAATACACAGGCAGGAAGAGAGGCTATGTGGACTCCTTATATTCCCCTCTCCCACTTCTCTGGTTGCCAGATATAGAGCTTCCTGCCTAGACTTCTATACTGACCCACTGGAGCTGAGTTGCTGTTATCCCTGATTGTCGTACTAGAGCATTACCCTCTGGATCCCTGTTGGTTGTTTGTTGTTGCCCACCTGGGACTATATGTTTTGTCAGTATTGTCTGTCTTCTCCCTAGTGTTTCCCTTTAGTGTTAGTGGTGCAGACTAGTGTTCCCACCGCCCTATTCACTATGTAGGGCTCATCTTAGGGAAAGCCAGGGTTTAGGAACGTGATCAGCGTACGGGTGAGAAACCAGTCTAGGGACGTCAGGGCAGTCAGGTGCCAGCCTCAAGGTGAGTTAGGGGTCACCATCTTTCCCTCTCCCTTGGACAGGGCCTTCCCTTTCCCTCCCTTTGCGTCACGTATGTGATCGGCACGCCGGTCGTGATATTATATCTGGCCCTTATTTTGTTTAAATCCTGCCTATTTAGAATCCAGCATGGTTCCTATTGCCGCTTTGACAAAGCAACTTCAAGGCCTGTCTTTGGAGGTGGCAGGATTGAAGGCGTCGGTCCTCCAGCAACAGCAGCAATTGCAGCAGACTGCAAGTCCTGCAGTTGCTATGGGTAACCAGGTTGCTCCGGAACCCAAGGTTGTTCTTCCTGACAGATTTTCTGGGGGAAGGGACAAATTTGTAATGTTCTGTGAGGCCTGTAAGTTCTATTTTAGACTGCGCCCCTACTCCTCTGGTAATGAAGAACAGCGGGTGGGGATTGTTATTTCCCTGCTTCAGGGGGACCCGCAATCCTGGGCGTTCTCTTTACCCACTGATTCTCCGGCTCTCCGGTCTGTGGAGGATTTTTTGGTGGTTTTGGGTCTCATATGATGATCCTGACCGAGTCGCCCTGGCTGAGTCAAAATTACGGAGACTCCTACAGGGAGAGCGGCCAGCAGAGGAGTATTGCTCAGAGTTCCGTAGGTGGGCTACGGATACCCAGTGGAACGATCCGGCTCTCAGGAGTCAGTTTTGCTCTGGGTTATCCGAAAGGGTTAAGGATGCGCTTGTGCTGTATGAGATCCCCTTTTCCCTTGATGCGGTTATGTCCCTCTCTATCAGAATAGATAGATGTCTTAGGGACAGATTGAAAGTCTGTACAGACCTAGAAGAGCCTATGCAGCTAGGAGGAACTACTCGTCAGGTCCGTCCTCCTGAGGTTCGCCGTAGGCATGGGGTTTGTTTTTTCTGTGGGGGGAGGGGTTATTTCATTAATGTCTGTCCTTCCATACTCAAAAACAAAAGACCGTCGGAAAACTACTAAGCCCCAGGATGTGTGGAGGATGTCAGCCGGGGGGTATACGTTTCCTCCATACGAACATCTCAATTTGTGTTGCCAGCGGTTGTTGGTGTTAAGACAGACTATTTCTTTCTTCCTAGACAGTGGAGCAGGAGTAAATTTGATAGATGCCCAGTTTGCCCAGACTATGGGTTTGTCTTTCTGTACGCTACAGAGACCTATTCCCATTTTCGCTATCGACTCTGCTCCTCTGTCTCAGAGAAACCTTACTCATATTGTACATAGCTTACACCTTCGGGTAGGGGACCACCATAACGAGTGTCTATCATGTTATGTTCTGGAGGGTCTTCCCACTCCTGTGGTATTGGGTCTTCCCTGGTTGGTAGCGCACAATCCAGTGGTGGATTGGCAGGCCAGGGAGATATTGAAGTGGAGTGAGCATTGCAGAGAAAATTGCTTAAATAGCAATTGCTTAGTCACCTCCATAGCTACTCTACCTACTTTTGTTTCAGACTTTGAGGACGTTCTCTCTGAAAAGGTGTGTCAGAAGTTACCACCTCACCGTCCTTATGATTGCCCGGTTAACCTGATTCCCGGTGCGAAATTACCCAAGACCAGGTTATATAATCTTTCGGGTCCCGAGAGACAAGCCATGAAAGATTATATCTCAGAGAGCTTGGCTAAGGGACACATCAGACCCTCTTCATCACCCGTGGCTGCAGGGTTTTTCTCTGTTAAAAAGAAAGATGAGGGCCTGCGTCCTTGCCTAGATTTCCGCGAACTAAACCGGATAACCATCCGAGACCCATACCCTCTTCCTCTCATTCCTGACCTGTTTAATCAGATCGCGGGTGCTAAGTGGTTCTCCAAACTTGATCTTAGGGGGGCCTACAATCTGATTCGTATCAAGGAATGGGATGAGTGGAAGACAGCCTTTAACACCCCGGAGGGGCATTATGAAAATCTAGTCATGCCTTTCGGTCTGACCAATGCTCCTGCTGTCTTCCAACATTTCGTTAAGGACATTTTTAGTCATCTTATCGGCAGGTTTGTGGTGATATACCTAGATATTTTAATTTACTCGTCTGATCTGAAGACACACGAGGTACATGTCAGACAGGTACTGCAGGTCCTACGGACGAATAAATTATATGCGAAAATTGAGAAGTGTGTTTTCGCCGTTCAGGAAACACAGTTCCTGGGATATCTATTATCTGCTTCAGGTTTCCGTATGGATCCTAGGAAAGTCCAGGCAATTCTAGATTCGGATCTTCCTTAGAACCTTAAAGCACTGCAACGGTTTTTGGGTTTCACAAATTTCTATAGAAAATTCATTAAAAATTATTCTGTGATTGTCAAACCCCTTACTGACATGACTAGGAAAGGGACAGATTTTTCTATATGGTCTGACGCCGCCAAAATTGCATTTTCCTCTCTAAAAGAGAGGTTTACCTCGGCACCGGTACTAATCCAACCTGATGTCTCCCAGCCTTTTATTGTTGAAGTAGATGCGTCAGAGGTGGGAGTGGGGGCTGAACTGTCTCAGGGTCCGTCTCCTGGAAAATGGAGTCCTTGCGCTTTCTTTTCTAAAAAAAAAAAAACTATCTGCAGCGGAGAAGAACTATGATATTGGCAATAGGGAACTATTAGCTATTAAACTAGCGTTTGAAGAATGGCGTCACTTTTTAGAGGGGGCAATCCACCCCGTCACTGTGAT
Organism: Bufo bufo; assembly: GCF_905171765.1. Classification (NCBI taxonomy): domain Eukaryota; kingdom Metazoa; phylum Chordata; class Amphibia; order Anura; family Bufonidae; genus Bufo; species Bufo bufo. Next base: position 491,480,165 of record NC_053390.1, on the reverse strand, counting down.
TACGGACCACAAAAACCTTCTGTACCTCGAATCAGCTAAGAGTCTCACCCATAGACAAGCTAGGTGGTCTCTATTTTTTTACCAGGTTTAACTTTTTCATCACCTATTGTCCTGGGGCAAAAAATACCAAGGCAGACGCATTATCTCGTAGTTTCCCTGGAGGGGGTAATGTGGGTGATCCAGTACCCATTCTACAAAGAGGAGTGGTTGTCTCTGCTGTATACTCTATTCTGGAGGGGAAGGTGTTAGAGGCCCAGGGGGACGCCCCGGTCTCTTGTCCCTCAGAGAAATAGTTTGTACCGTTAAACCTGCGTCTCGAATTATTAAAGGAATATCATAATTCGGCACTTGCTGGGCACCTGGGTAGTAAAGAAACCTTGGAGCTATTGTCTCGTTGTTTTTGGTGGCCAAGGTTGCGTCAGGATGTAATGGATTTTGTGTCTACTTGTGCACGTGCTAAAGTCTCTCATACACATCCTGCAGGGTCTTTATTGCCACTTGTCATTCCCAATAGGCCATGGACACATCTGTCAATGGATTTTATCACTGACTTACCTTTGTCTGCGGGTAAAACAGTTATCTTGGTAGTTGTGGACAGGTTTAGCAAAATGGTACACTTCATTGCGTTACCGCACTACCTAATGCTAAGACTCTTGCTTAGGTATTCATCAGTGAAATCGTGAAGCTTCACAGGGTCCCTTCCGATATTGTTTCGGATCGGGGAACACAGTTTATTTCTAAGTTTTGGAAAGCTTTTTGTTCCCGTTTGGGGGTACACTTGTCCTTTTCCTCAGCTTTCCATCCTCAGTGGAATGGACAGACTGAGCATACTAACCAAAACCTTGAGACATACCAAAGGTGTTTTGTGTCTGAAAACCAAGAGGTGTGGTAATCATATTTACCGTTAGCAGAGTTTGCTATAAATAATCGCCGTCAGGAATCCACTGGCAAGTCACCATTTCTTGGTGCATATGGTTTTCATCCCCAATTCTATACTTTCAAAGAGGGGGGGGGTCTTCTGGGGTTCCCGAAGAGGAACGGTTTTTGTCATCTCTTTCATCTGTATGGCAGAAAGTGCAAGCTAACTTGAAAAATATGGGAGGTAAATATAAATGCATGGCTGATAAGAAACTGTTGCCAGGTCCGGACCTAGGAGTGAAGGACTATGTATGGTTATCTACTAGGAATATTAAGTTAAATGTTCCCTCTTGGAAACTGGGTCCTAGGTTCATTGGTCCTTACAAAATAGTAGCCATCATTAACCCCGTGGATTTTTGCCTGGAGCTACCTCAAACTTTTAAAATCCATAACGTCTTCCATAAGTCGTTACTCAAAAAGTATGTTCCACCTCTAGAACCGTCACCGCTGCCACCCCCTCCTGTTGTTGTAGATGGTAATCTAGAGTTTCAAATATCCAAAATTATTGATTCTCGTCGGGTCCGCCGCTGTCTTCAATATCTGTTGCATTGGAGGGGTTACGGTCCCAAGGAAAGAATGTGGGTTCCAGCATCAGAGGTAAACGCCGACAGGTTAGTTCAGGCTTTTTCATGCCTCTCTTCCTGAGAGACCTAGTCCTGCGTGTCCGGAGGCCCCTCGTGGAAAGGGGGGTACTGTCACGAGTCAAGAGCCACGTCTGACTCAGTTATACCCGGGGTCAGGAAGTCGCAGCGGGTGGCTGTGCGCTCTATGTCTAAAGATAGTGCTGTTACTTAATGGTAGCTTTCTGGGTTTGCCTTGCAATCCTTTTTGTCTCACTCAGGGATCCGTAGCTTCTTCTCCTCAGCTGTCTCTTGTCCAGCACTCCCAACCTCCTTATATTCCCGTCTCCCACTTCTCTGGTTGCCAGATATAGAGCTTCCTGCCTGGACTTCTATACTGACCCACTGGAGCCGAGTTGCTGTTATCCCTGGTTGTCGTACCAGAGCATTACCCTCCGGATCCCTGTTGGTTGTTTGTTGTTGCCCACCTGGGACTATATGTTTTGTCAGTATTGTCTGTCTTCTCCCTAGTGTTTCCCTTTAGTGTTAGTGGTGCGGACTAGTGTTCCCACCGCCCTATTCACTATGTAGGGCTCATCTTAGGGAAAGCCAGGGTTTAGGAACGTGATCAGCGTACGGGTGAGAAACCAGTCTAGGGACGTCAGGGCAGTCAGGTGCCAGCCTCAAGGTGAGTTAGGGGTCACCATCTTTCCCTCTCCCTTGGACAGGGCCTTCCTTTTCACTCCCTTTGCATCACGTATGTGATCGGCACGCTGGTCGTGATAATTACTTATCTAACCTAGGTGAGGTCTCATCTCTCATCCGTACCAATATCAGGAGCACCTGAAGTTTTTGTTGATGGATCTTGCAGCAGACCTAATGACAATACCTTTCATGCAGGTTATGCACTTGTCATGCTACCTGATATTGTACTGGAGGCAAAACCCATCCCCTATCAGTCCGCACAAGCAGCAGAACTGATTGCCCTTACCCGTGCCTGCCAATTACATAAAGATAGACCTGTCACAATATACACAGACAGTAGATACGCCCACGGGGTAGTATGGGATCATGGGGTCATCTAGCAACGAAGAGGATACACAGCAGCAGATGGCAAGCATATCTCACACTCACAACTAATCACTGAATTGATTGAGGCCATCCAACTACCTTCAGAATTGGCCATAGTACATTGCAAGGCACACACTGGGGGCAAGGATCATGTTTCCAAAGGTAACACACTTGCAGATACAGAAGCAAAGAATGCGGCCCTCCAGACTCCAGCCACCCTCCAACTCTCCCTCCTAGTGCCACCTTCCCTTGAGTAGACACAGATCATAGTGGACCTCCAAAGCTCTGCTCCGCTGGCAGAGTTGGAGGATTGGTGTTATCCAGTATTACAGAAGAATCCGAAATCCAGATTAATCTGCAAAGAGGAGAGACCATGCATTCCCCGTCACAGTGCACCCCTTTTTATTGCACCTACCTACTTAACTAAGACTTAACTTTTAATTCCTATTGTTTAGTATTACTGGTGTGAATAACTAATTGGTTTAAAACTTTCAGTGATCACTGGCCTTTATATGTCACATAGACCACCTTGTCAGGGCTGTCACATGACTGGGTTAGTAAGGTTGATGCACACTTATGCCACCCGGCTGCGCGCTGCCTGTGTGTAGATATGCATTGTGCAATTCATTTCCCTTATACTAATAAGCCTCAGTGATTTACTGCCATAAAAATTAGAGCTTCACGCTGCCCCCCGACATGTTTCGCCGTTACACGGCGTCTTCAGGGGTTAGGGCAGAGTGTGAGCGTGTCCTCCTCACGGCTGGCTTATAAAAACTAGCTAAGTGTAAGATTCTGAATGGGAAGAAGCCGAGGACTAAGTCTGAGGGCATGCGCACCAACACAGGCATCGGTGAACATCTAAGCCTACTGGACATGCGCAGAATCATCCGATGACAAGGACCAATCAGAAGGAGGAAAATAGGAGGTAGCTGACGTCGGGTAGGCGGAGTCATGACGTCAGTAGGCGTTACCCGATGACGCGGACCAACTAGAATGAAGAAGATAGGAGGAAGCTGATGTTGGTGGGCGGCTACCATGACGACAGCAGGCCGAGCCCTGTAGCGCATCCAATCAGCATCCTAGTAGAGATCCCCACCACGCCCCCTAGTGAGGTCCCAAGTAACCACGTCACCAACAAAGTTTTTATAAGCCAGCCATGAGGAGGACACGCTCACACTCTGCCCTAACCCCTGAAGACGCTGTGTAACGGCGAAACATGTCGGGGGGCAGCGTGAAGCTCTGATTTTTATGGCAGTAAATCACTGAGGCTTATTAGTATAAGGGAAATGAATTGCACAATGCATATCTACACACAGGCAGCGCGCAGCCTGGTGGCATAAGTGTGCATCAACCTTACTAACCCAGTCAGGTGACAGCCCTGACAAGGTGGTCTATGTGACATATAAAGGCCAGTGATCACTGAAAGTTTTAAACCAATTAGTTATTCACACCAGTAATATTAAACAATAGGAATTAAAAGTTAAGTCTTAGTTAAGTAGGTAGGTGCAGGAAAACTGGTGATATTTAGTCCAAATGGACATTAGTAGTAGCGTATGTTGGTCAACACACCATATCCCTGCTCTTAAAGGGGAAGTACCAAAATTGTACCCCTTTTTATTGCACACTTTCATGGTGTAGGACACAACAGCATACAAACCACATGCACACTACTGAAGCAAAATTTTTACATTACCAATGCTTAATGAAATGGTCAAGGATTATGTGAAAAGATGCATTACATGTCTGAGGAATAATCCAAATAACAATGTACACGTGACACACCAATATCTAGACTACCCCACCACACCTTTCACACACCTGCAGGTAGACTTCACACACATCCTTAGAACAAAAGGTAAACAGGAGTATGCACTCGTACTAGTGGATATGTTCTCAAGGTGGCCAGAAGTATACCCTACCAAGGCAGAGGGGGCAAGGACAGTTGCCAAGATTCTCACCTATGATATCATCCCACGTTGTGGATTCCCATTGAGAATAGAATCTGATCAGGGGCAAGCTTTCACATCTAGAGTAAATAAGGAATTAGTTAAGAGTTTGAGAATAGAATGGAGATTTCATATTCCCTACCACCCACAAAGCTCAGGCATTGTGGAAAGAATTAATAGGACAATAAAAGACAAATTGAGGAAAGCGACCTCAGGAACCTTTGAAAGGTGGAAACAGGTATTACCAATAATACTTGCTGAAATCAGAATGACCCCTAACAAGAAACTAGGAATGTTCCCGTTTGAAATCCTAATGGGGAGGCCTTTCCCCACCCCATGGATAAAACAACCCCTAATAACTCAGGAAGGGGATCTTGACCTCATCAGGGAAGAGTACGTCAGACAGCTGATTACCACTTTGAATAAAATAGATGAAAAAGTTGCTTGTAAGTCTCCTTCTCTTCCACAGGACGCTACTCACCCTTATAGACCCGGTGATAAGGTAATGATTAAGACTCTCAAGAAAGGAAAAGCACCAGGCGACTTCGCGTTTGGACCACCCACCACGGTTGTAGCAGTGACCAGAACAGCAATCCTGACAGAAGGTAGCCAGACCTGGATACACGCTATGAGAGTCAAACTATACCAGCACGCTCCAGAAGCTCATACTAAAAAGGTACTAATGGGGGCAGACAGCCCTGACCTCGGAAAAAGGGACCAAGAAAAGGAGGTAGCAACGAGGGTAGACAACCCTGACCTCGAACATGACATCCTCCCCGAGTTTTGGGAAATGGTGCACGCTCCAATGTGTAACAGTACTGACTATACTGACTTTCCTTGCAGGCAATTATGCTGAAGTAGCTATTACCAAAAAAGTCGATACACCCTCTGGTATAATTCCACTGACACCCAGGTTGCCACCTATAAATTCCCCTTTCACCAAATAAAAGGGTGTCCCAAGGATCAGAAAAAGTGGCAATGGCAAACTGGGTTTGTGGAAGCCAGTAGAGACTGGTACTATACAGGATATGGAAAAGGATTTTTATGTGTTTCTGATGATTACTGGGGGAGAATTGTAAAAATTGGGGATCTGTGGGATGAAATACTGGAGAAAATTTGGGCTATAGACCACAAAGTGCACTAGACAGAAAGGATGCAAAGGGAAGGTCTTTACTGAAAAGAATGACTGACAAAACCCAAGGGCACAGGGTTACCTCTAATTTTGAATATTGAGAGCCCCTCCAAAATGGATGAGGGCAAGTATATTTTGAGTTGGTGGTTCCGAAGCAATGGCAATACCCGTCTGACTCCTATATATAGGAGTGGGTCGGCCGAATGGGAGAACCTGAAAGCCCAAAGCAAGCCAAAGGAAACTGTTAACACTTTGAAACCTCACACACAAACCTTCAGTGACATGATGGCTGTAGCAAACCCCACATACAAGGATACTCTAGCAATGGAGGCTGGGTTCTCTGATACTAATCTGTGGCTAGAGTGGATGAAGTATAGCGCTGCATCTGTGAACAGATCAAACGGTTATATTTGCGGAGCAGCAAAACCACACTTGGGGACTGTACCACTAAACCTCCCTACTAATGTAGAGGGATGTTTTCTGGAGCTCTTTACTAACACCACTTCCAAAAGCTCCAGCTGTGAACACTGGAAAGCAAAGTACCCTATCCTTACAAAGATCACAAGGGCTGGAGAGGGTATACATGTATATCCAGGGAATTACACATGCTATAAGGGAGACAAATCAGGAAGATTTTTGGGAAATTTTAGTAAAGGATACTGTCATACTTATTGCAAAATAAATACTAATAAAACCCAACAACAGGTACATTCATTAGGGGACATATACTGGATATGTGGAGATGGGAAAGTTAGGTCGAGGTTAAAAGGAACCTGGAAAGGAGAATGTGCCCTCGCCAAAGCAATCATGAACCTCCAAATCTTCACTGAGGTAGAAATGGAACCCACTTATATCCACACACGCACCCGTCGCTCCCTTCCAAAGGGTAGCTTTGATCCACATGTATATATTGACACAATAGGGGTCCCAAGAGGGGTTCCAGATGAGTTCAAGGCCAGGGATCAAGTAGCAGCGGGTTTCGAGTCCATAATCCCAATGATCACTAGCAACAAAAATGTAAATTGGATTAACTACATCTATTATAACCAACAGAGATTTGTGAACTATACCAGAGACGCCCTCCAGGGGGTAGCAGGACAATTACAGGCAGACTCTATTATGACTTTCCAGAATAGAATGGTATTGGACATGATGCTTGCTGAAAAGGGAGGAGTGTGTAAAGTACTCACAGATCCCGCTTCATGTTGCACCTTCATACCTAATAACACAGGTCCAGATGGAAAAGTCACTATTGCAATACAAAAATTAGAAGACCTATCGGTGGAACTGAAAAGAAATTCAGGTATTTAAAATCCCTGGGACCACTGATGAACACTCCCTCGAAGGATACCAGCAGTACCTTGCTAAGTATAGAGAAAAAAAAAAAGAAAAGCTGAGAAAGAACCATGTCATATAATTTAATGGTTCTAAGAGGGGATTGAAGGGAAACTGCGATTCTCCATTTTTGCATGTATCAGCATCTATCTTGTCTAGATAAGTTACGTATCTGTGTCCTAATGTGTACAGCCACATTTTCTGTTTTTATGATAGGGGAGGGTATGGAGTCTTTTGTTCTAATTTAGCCACGTATGTCTTAACTGTCTATGAAAGGCGATGCTTCAGGTGCAATAAACCAGAGTATTTCTCAGCTACCTTCTTGTGCGTGTCATTTGTATGCAACACTGAGAAATATCTCTCCCTGGATCCAGAGTGAGACTCAAACCAAGGTGGTCTTAGAGAAGGAAGCGATCCTTTCAGGCACCCAAATAACGGTTAAATTACACAGCTCCACGCTCCATGTCCACGTCAAAGTATACTCCCCGATGTAACTTCCACTTTAGCCAGTGGTAGCTCATGTGACTAGTAGAGATGAGTGGCAGTGGTTATATTCGAATTCGTGATATTTTGCGAATATTTTGTCGAATATTCGTGAATTTGAATATTCGTTATATTCTACATTCTTTTTTTTTTTTACTCGAAAATCGGCAAGGTAATGATCGCGTAATATGCGAATATTACGCGATCAATACAGGCGGTCAAAAACGAATATATAGCACTATAGAATATAATGCTATATATTAGTTATTAGAATATTCATCATTTTTTCCATCTGAACACATGATTCCTCTCTGCTTCTTGCCTGTGGGCCATTGACTCATTGGGCCACAAGTAACTTAAGCAGGGAGGAATCATGACTTCAAACGGAAAAAAATTGTGAATATTCTAAAAAACAAATATATTCTGTAGCACTATATTCAATATAGTGCTATATTTCCATCTGAAGTGAACAGTGTTCACTTCAGATGGAAAAAAATGACGAATATTCTAAAATACGAATATATAGCATTATATTGAATATAGTGCTATATATTAGTTTTTTAGAATATTTTCAGTGTTCAGATAGAAAAAATGACGAATATTCAATATAACGAATATATAGCACTATATTCAAAATATTCGCGAATTCTCAAAGTGGCGATATTCGAGATAAAAATTTGCTTTTGGAATATTCGTGCTCAACACTAGTGACTAGTGATGAGCAGCAGGGGCAATATTCGAATTCGCAATATTTCGTGAATATTTGTCATAAATTCACAAATTCGAGAATTTGCCATTATTTTCTTGATTGCGAAAATCGCCAATGTAATATGCACGTATTGCACGCGCAATACAGGCGTGGGTCACTTTTGAAAATTTTTTCAAGCTGCTAGAAGTTTTCTGAGACTGGAGAAAATCGTTGGCACGTCAGAACATTACAATAGCTTTATATGCAGATAGAGTGCTCCAATATATTTGCGATTGCGCAAATCGGCAATTAATAATGCGCATATTTTGCCACAATACGTGCAACTTTCACTTGACATTTTAGCAGTTCTGACTGATTGGTGCACTGAGTGGTGCACTAAGTATTGTTGTGAACTTGTGACATCACAGCACTATGTCAGCTACACTATATCACAATCTAACCTGCACTGTCTCTCTCCCACTAACTATCTGTATTATATATATACGCTAAGTATCTAATGTAATGACACAGCAAAGCACAGAGCACAACAATTACACTGCAGTCTCTCTGAGAACTGCAAAAAACTGCAGAAAATGGCTGCTGGGGAGGTTCTTACATAGTAAGGGGTAGGCAACTTTACTATTGGTTGCTAGGGATGTTGCTAAGCTCAGACAAAGACATTGCAGCCTTCTTATTGGCCCACAAGCAAGAAGCAGGGAGGGATCATGGGTTCAGATGAAAAAAAATCTAGAATATTCGCGAATACGAATATATAGCACAATAGTCTAAATCTTTGCAAATTCTCGAAGTGGCGATATTCGCGATTCGAATATTTGCGCCCAACACTATATGTGACAAGTGACGTTTTCTTAGGCCCTTTAAGAAGGCCACTTTATATGCCAGTTGGCAGAACTACAGAATGAATTATGCTATTGCACTCCTTCACATCCTGGAGTTGATGCTCAGAAATATGATTGTCAAGGGGACAGAAGACGTGGCACCTACATCTCACAGCCATCGGAGCCCTGAGGAGGATAAACTGGCAGAGGATGAGGACGAAGAGGAAGACCTAAAGGCCCAGGAATTTTATAGTTAACTATGTGGTTTATCTACCCAAGCGACAGAAGAGAAGTAGGGTGTTCAGTGTAGTTACCCCTAATAGAACTTGCCTTTCCTCCCAAAATGTTGAGAGACTAACATTCATAAAGATAAATCAGTGGTGGATCACCAAGATTTCCATACAGTTATACCTGATGCAACAGAATAGATAATTCTGCCACTAATAATCATACTGTAGTGTGCTGCCACACTGGAATATTGTGTAAAATTGGTTGTGTGCTGCTGCCACCATTCTGTTGTTGCCACTCGCCTGATGCCTCTAATGGCATTCCTACAAGGAGGGTTCTTGGCCTGCTGATATGTACATGTTACATTTTTACAAGGACATGCATACCACTGACCCTTTCTATCACACTGCTGTTGTTGAGTTCTGCTACTACTGTAATCTGCCACCATCTTGTGCTGTAAGCCACTGCTGCTGCCACCATACCCACTGTGTCATGGGGCCACTATTATCATTGTTACTGCCACTACTGCTGCCCCCTCCACTCTGTCATGGGACCACTATTGACACTTTTACTGCCAATGCTGCTGACCCCCCTCCTCACTCTGTTATGAGGCCACAATTGTCCCTGTTTGGCCAAGTTCACATCTATGTTTATTTTGCTGTTCTTATGATCTGGCAGAAGGAAAAAAAAAAGTACCCTGTATTTTGAACATCCGTAAGGCCTCTTTCACACAGTCAGTATGTAGTCAGTATTTGTAAGCCAAAAGCAAGAGTGGGTCCAAAACCAGAAGAGATGCAAATATTTCCATCACCATTTCTCTTATTTTTGACCCTCTCCTGGTTTTGGCTTACAAATAGCGATGGACGAACATCGGCCGGGACGGTGCCGGAACGCGATCGTGCAAACGCGAACATATGTTCGCAAACCGCAAGTTCGCGGCGGGCTCCATTCACTTTAATGGCAGGCAAACCTGAAAAACCTTCAGCTCCTATTTGCAGCCACCAAATACTTAGTAGAGGTGTACAAATAGTCCCACAACATGGACAGTCACATACTGGAGGGGGATCAATGACAAAAATTCCAACAAAAAATATGTATCTTAATCAGGGGACATTTGTATGCATCTTAAAAAGGGAAATTCGCTGAAATGTGCCCTGTTGGAGCCTAGAAATTTTTAATTTTAGGCCATGGGAGTACGGGCCTTAAAATTTAGGCATTCACCTGACATAAAAGCAATTCTAATTATGTGGCTCGAGGTACATTATGCGGTCAATGGATAAAAATTTTACTGTAGGCCACTGTACTACAGGCCCCAAACAATAGGCATTCACCAGACAGAAAAGATCAAGCAATTATGTGGCCGGAGGTATATTACACGGTCAATGGATATTAATTTTACTACCCAACTGCACTATATAGAAAGTATATAAATGGTATATAGCACCCCTGCTTCAATCACTTTTTTGGGGGGGGCAACTGGTATATTACACTAGTAGAAATTATTTGTTCCAATGGTGTTTGTCACTAGGTAAAGCAGCTAAACCACAAACAAATGCTGCACTACCCAACTGCACTATATAGAAAGTATATAATTGGTATATAACACCCCTGCTTCAATCACTTTTTTGGGGGGGCAACTGGTATATCACATTAGTCTGACATTCGCCCAACGTAAAAGTCTGAATAATCTACGGTCCTTGAAGGACGTGGTCTTCAAACCGGCTGACAAGGGGGGGAACCATTATCTGTTATCTGGCCCCGTAAAATGTATGAGACGGAGGCCTATCGACAATTGAGAGATACGGCTTGCTACAAAAATCTAGCCTTTAACCCCCTTTCCTCCTACAATCAACTATTACTAAACCTTTTGGAGACAGCAGTAACTGATGATGTTATTTCTCAACAACTATCTGATGCATTAACCGTACAACATCCCTCAATACCCACTTTATATATCTTTTGCCCAAAATCCACAAGAGTCCTACAAAACCAACAGGTAGGCCAATCATATCAGGTTGTGGGGGCTTTCTGGAGAATGTATGCAAGTTTTTAGATTACAACTTAAAACCTTTGGTGGAAGTCTTACCATCATATACACGGGATACCGCAGACTTGCTCCAGAAGATTGATGGCATCCACCTCGTTTCTGACATGTTGCTGGTGACATGCGATGTCAAATCGCTGTACACCAGCATTAACCACAAGGATGGGATACGAGCCGCTTCCTATTTCTGGTCTATGACTAATGAGCTTTTCTACCTGCCTTATTGATCTGTTACAGTTCGCCCTCACGCACAATTTCTTTGCCTTTAACGGCTCCTTCTACCTGCAGCTCTGGGGGACGCCGATGGGGGCGGCCTGTGCGCCCTCGTATGCCAATCTTTTCCTAGGGGCTGTGGGAGAGGGAGCTCTTTATGTCTGATGGGCACACATCGATGGACCGGGTCATTTTTTGGGCCCGGTACATCGACAACATTTTTTTAATATTGCAGGGTACCTCTGATACCCTTGGTCGTTTCATGGATAGCCTCAATGACAAATACAATATCCACTTGACCTTCAAACACGATAGAGAACAAATAGAATTCCTAGATGTTCTGATTAAACGTGACTCGTCGGGCCTCTTGCAAACTGACATATACAGGAAAGAGACTGCGGTTAATGCACTCTTACATGCATCATCCTCTCATCCTCCTCAGACAATCAAAGCAATATCTACTGGTCAATTCATCAGGATCAGAAGAGTGTGAGGCCCAGTTAAACATCTTACGACAACGGTTCTTAGAAAGAGGATACAGCAAGAGATCAGAGAAGAAAGCATATAATCGTGCTAAGTGGTACTTTGAGGCCCAGTCTAACATCTTACGACAACGGTTCTTAGAAAGAGGATACAGCAAGAGATCAGGGAAGAAAGCATATAATCGTGTTAAGCACTCAATACGACAAGATCTCATTCATCCTAAATTACGGTAAGATACATCACTCAGTGGCAACACATGCAAGAAATATTGGAGAGATTTTGGCCGATATTGAGGGCAGATCCAATTTTGGATAAGATACTGCCATCATATCCATCTGTAGTGGCTAGGAGAGCGAAGAATTTGGGAGACCATCTGGTAAGATCTTACTATGCCCCCCAAGTGCAGGGCACAATTTTTGGCTCAAAGGGGCCAAAATGGGGCTGTCCCCCTTGCGGTAAATGTGTGGCCTGTGATAACATCTTGAAGACCACAGAGTTCACAAACTCCATGCAGACCAAAACGTATAAAATTACCCATTGTATTTCATGCACTACTAAGGGGGTAATTTACCATGCCACTTGCCCATGCCCGAAAATTTATGTTGGCTTGACAAGTAGGGAGTTAAAAATACGAGTCCATGAACATGTCCGAGACATTGTCAAATCAAAAGATTCCACCAATGTAATTGACCTCAAACCTATTGGCACTTTAGGAGCTTCCATGACAGTGACCCCTCGCTCTTGAAAGTCTGTGGGATAGACCACATAGACCTGGGGATGCAAGGGGGTAACCTTATGAAACGTTTGGCCCAACTAGAGACAGAGTGGATCTGGACCCTAGACACCATGCAACCTAAAGGCCTCAATGATGCCCTGTCTTACGCCCCTTTTCTACAGTGAACATGCACATATACATTTTTATTTATAATTCTCCAAAAACTTTTTTGTGATTTTGTTCTTTTAACAGGTTTCGTTTCATGTATTTTTCCCATGTCTTTTTACTAGAGATGTAGCACTAATGCGGTCTTTCTGCATACAGGCTAATATATTTGTATTCACCTCTTCACACGGACCTTGAGTATATTTGACCGGATCATCTGCGCTACTAAGATCTAAATTAAAGATGAAAACGCCATATCACCCTTTTTTTCTTCAACCATGGTTTACTTCATTTACACAGCATCATTATTGCTTATATATACAAATTTTACTTTTTTCCAGTACCATTGTATTGTATTCACCTTTTGTTTTGTTTCACCTCCACACACATATGTCATAATATATTATTATTATTTATATCACTTTGTATGTTTCGCGATTGGTGTATCCACATCTTATTTTGATCTATTTCATCACTTATTAGACATCGATTCACTTTATATATTATTTCACATATTATTATCATTATTATATATGTTTCCAACTCTCTTATGGTGGGTATCTCATCACCTGAATGACCATTTGATCGCCACTTGCGATCATGTGATCTCTCCTTTTGCGCTCCATCTTCTGGTCTAAGTGCTGCCGCTGATCATGTGATCGCAACTTGCGATCATGTGGTCTAAGTGCTGCCGCTGATCATGTGATCGCAACTTGCGATCATATGATCCATCCCCTTGAATTCGCCGGCCGTGTGACAAGCCATCACGTGAACGCCGACTATCTCGCGGGATTATCACGTCACCGAAGGTCCTTGACTGTCTACTTGGTGACCGCAGACGTACTCGTGCGATTGGCCACCGCACGGTCCGCCTGTGACTCCACCTCTTAGAAGGACGACGATAGGGCAGATGGTCTCATTGATACCATCTGTCTCTATTTCACATTAATTGGTGTACTCTGATTGGAGGAGCTCTCATTTAAATATAGCCTCTCTAGGAAGACCGTACCCCCAGAGGAAGGTTTCCACCGAAACGCGCGTTGGGGTGTGCGGTCTCCCTGTGGAGTTATTATTTCAAATTACGGTATGTGACTTCTCATGTTTACATTGTATATACCATTCCCGTTGAGCCTTTGAATAAGCTTTTATCATGCTTTATTGCCACTGGTTGGTGGCTTGCACATGCACTTTATCATGATACCTGCTGCACCTTACTAAATAGATGTCTACTTAATTGATGATTCATGCACCTGCAGAGCTGTTATTTCTTACTGCTTATTGGCAGTTTGCACTTGTACTTTACAATATATACACTCTTTACAATCTGCTTTCATTGATTGAGACATCTATATGTACATACATATTTTATGCAATAGATTCTTGTCTTTAGGCTCCTTTGTTAGGTCACTTGTTTCATTAAATTCTCCCAGGATTGTACCGCACTTTTTTCAACTTCTGATTTGTTTGTCATCTCTCATTGTATGTTTTAATCATGTATTTCAATAAACAATATTTATATACCTCATCAATTCTCAGCATTAGTTTATAGGTTTTTCTGGTATATTACACTAGTAGAAATTATTTGTTCCAATGGTGTTTGTCACTATCTGTAGCTGAGGTAACGCAGCTAAACCACAAACAAATGCTGCACTACCCAACTGCACTATATAGAAAGTATATAATTGGTATTTAACACCCCTGCTTCAATCACTTTTTTGGGGGGGCAACTGGTATATCACACTAGCAGAAATTATTTGTTTCAATGTCGTTTGTCACCATCTGTAGCTGAGGTAACGCAGCAAAACCGCAAACCAATGCTGCACTACCCAAATGCACTATATAGAAAGAATATAATTGGTATATAACACCCCTGCGCCAATCATTTTTTTTGGGGGGGCAACTGGTAAATCACACCAGTAGATATAATTTGCTCCAATGGTGTTTGTCACCCTCTGTAGCTGAGGTAACGCAGCTTAGGGTACTTTCACACTAGCGTTTTTCTTTTCCGGCGCTGAGTTCCGTCCTAGGGGCTCAAATCCGGAAAAGAACTGATCAGTTTTATCCCCATGCATTCTGAATGGAGAGCAATGCGTTCAGGATGCATCAGGATTAGGGATGAGCGAACCCGAACATTTTCGTAAAAGTCCGGGTTCGGTGTTCGGCGCTTTCTTGGCGCTTTTTGAAAGGCTGCAAAGCAGCCAATCAACAAGCGTCATACTACTTGCCCCAAGAGGCCATCACAGCCATGCCTACTATTAGCATGGCTGTGATTGGCCAGTGCAGCATGTGACCCAGCCTCTATTTAAGCTGGAGTCACGTAGCGCCGCACGTCACTCTGCTCTGATCAGTGTAGGGATAGGATGCAGCTGCTGCTGTTAGGGCCAGATTAGGCAGTGATTTACACTTCAAAAACACTTACTGAAGTGATCAATGTACAGCTGTGTATCATTCAACCTCTGCTATTTAATTGCTTACTGTTTTTAGGCTGCCCAGAGCGTTTTTCAGTCACTTTTTTCTGGGGTGATCGGCGGCCATTTTGTGTCTTGTGGTGCGCCAGCACAAGCTGCCATCAAGTCCATTTAACCATCAATAGTGTGTTGTTTTTTTTGCTATATCCTACATCAGGGGCTTGGCTGTGCTTGCTATTTTATTGAGGGGTGAAATACAATTGCCAAAATAGCAGTATCCTAAATATGGTGTTTCAGCTGTGGCTAGCCAATTGTAATACTGTCTGCTGTCTGGCAAAGGATATATTTTTGTTCTGGGTGAAATACAATTCCCAGATTAGCAATTCCCTAAATCAGTGGTTTCTGCTGTAGCAAGCCAAGTTTAAATCTATCCATAAAAGGGTATATTACATTGAAGGTGCTGATAGGGTCACCTAATAACTTCACACGCTACCGTGCATCTCCAAGTCTAATTCTGTCCGTAAACGTATACCTGTCACCCAGCGCCTAAATAATAGGCCTACAATTTATATTTAGCTAAATCTGTGGTCACTGCTGTGGTTGGTCAAGTTATTTAGTGTCCGTCAAAGCACAGTTTTTGTTCTGGGTTGAATTTCAATTCCCAAATTAGCAATTCCATAAATCTGTGGTTTCTGCTGTAGCAGGCCAAGTTTAAATCTATCCATAAAAGGGTATATTACATTGAAGGTGCTGATAGGGTCATCCTCAATAACTTCACACGTTACCGTGCATTTCCAAGTCTAATTCTGTCCGTAAAGGGATACCTGTCATCCATCCAGGGCCTAAATACTAGGCCTACAATTTATATTCAGCTAAATCTGTGGTTACTGCTGTGCCTGTATTAGTGTAATACGGTACCTAAATAGATAGCCAGATAGTGTTAGGTGCCTGTAAAAAATGGCCTGAATTTGAATTCAATACATTGGGCCAAATAACTTTTTTTCTTATTGTGGTGAACGGTAACAATGAAGAAAACATCTAGTAAGGGGCGTGGACGCGGACATGGTCGTGGTGGTGTTAGTGGACCCTCTGGTGCTGGGAGAGAACATGGCCGTTCTGCCACAGCCACACGTCCTAGGGAACCAACAACCTCAGGTCCCAGTAGACGCCAGAATTTACAGCGATATTTGGTCGGGCCCAATGCCGTTCTAAGGATGGTAAGGCCTGAGCAGGTACAGGCATTAGTCAATTGGGTGGCCGACAGTGGATCCAGCACGCTCACATTATCTCCCACCCAGTCTTCTGCAGAAAGCGCACAGATGGCGCCTGAAAACCAAGACCATCAGTCTGTCACATCACCCCCATGCATATCAGGGAAACTGTCTGAGCCTCAAGTTATACAGCAGTCTCTTATGCTGTTTGAAGACTGCTGGCAGGGTTTCCCAAGGGCATCCACCTAGCCCTTCCCCAGCGGTGGAAGACATAGAATGCACTGACGCACAACCACTTATGTTTCCTG